>NC_135376.1:104193188-104499855 GCF_049243985.1 Paroedura picta | reverse complement strand
ACCCTAACCCTAACCCTAACCCTAACCCTAACCCTAACCCTAACCCTAACCCTAACCCTAACCCTAACCCTAACCCTAACCCTAACCCTAACCCTAACCCTAACCCTAACCCTAACCCTAACCCTAACCCTAACCCTAACCCTAACCCTAACCCTAACCCTAACCCTAACCCTAACCCTAACCCTAACCCTAACCCTAACCCTAACCCTAACCCTAACCCTAACCCTAACCCTAACCCTAACCCTAACCCTAACCCTAACCCTAACCCTAACCCTAACCCTAACCCTAACCCTAACCCTAACCCTAACCCTAACCCTAACCCTAACCCTAACCCTAACCCTAACCCTAACCCTAACCCTAACCCTAACCCTAACCCTAACCCTAACCCTAACCCTAACCCTAACCCTAACCCTAACCCTAACCCTAACCCTAACCCTAACCCTAACCCTAACCCTAACCCTAACCCTAACCCTAACCCTAACCCTAACCCTAACCCTAACCCTAACCCTAACCCTAACCCTAACCCTAACCCTAACCCTAACCCTAACCCTAACCCTAACCCTAACCCTAACCCTAACCCTAACCCTAACCCTAACCCTAACCCTAACCCTAACCCTAACCCTAACCCTAACCCTAACCCTAACCCTAACCCTAACCCTAACCCTAACCCTAACCCTAACCCTAACCCTAACCCTAACCCTAACCCTAACAACCCTAACCCTAACCCTAACCCTAACCCTAACCCTAACCCTAACCCTAACCCTAACCCTAACCCTAACCCTAACCCTAACCCTAACCCTAACCCTAACCCTAACCCTAACCCTAACCCTAACCCTAACCCTAACCCTAACCCTAACCCTAACCCTAACCCTAACCCTAACCCTAACCCTAACCCTAACCCTAACCCTAACCCTAACCCTAACCCTAACCCTAACCCTAACCCTAACCCTAACCCTAACCCTAACCCTAACCCTAACCCTAACCCTAACCCTAACCCTAACCCTAACCCTAACCCTAACCCTAACCCTAACCCTAACCCTAACCCTAACCCTAACCCTAACCCTAACCCTAACCCTAACCCTAACCCTAACCCTAACCCTAACCCTAACCCTAACCCTAACCCTAACCCTAACCCTAACCCTAACCCTAACCCTAACCCTAACCCTAACCCTAACCCTAACCCTAACCCTAACCCTAACCCTAACCCTAACCCTAACCCTAACCCTAACCCTAACCCTAACCCTAACCCTAACCCTAACCCTAACCCTAACCCTAACCCTAACCCTAACCCTAACCCTAACCCTAACCCTAACCCTAACCCTAACCCTAACCCTAACCCTAACCCTAACCCTAACCCTAACCCTAACCCTAACCCTAACCCTAACCCTAACCCTAACCCTAACCCTAACCCTAACCCTAACCCTAACCCTAACCCTAACCCTAACCCTAACCCTAACCCTAACCCTAACCCTAACCCTAACCCTAACCCTAACCCTAACCCTAACCCTAACCCTAACCCTAACCCTAACCCTAACCCTAACCCTAACCCTAACCCTAACCCTAACCCTAACCCTAACCCTAACCCTAACCCTAACCCTAACCCTAACCCTAACCCTAACCCTAACCCTAACCCTAACCCTAACCCTAACCCTAACCCTAACCCTAACCCTAACCCTAACCCTAACCCTAACCCTAACCCTAACCCTAACCCTAACCCTAACCCTAACCCTAACCCTAACCCTAACCCTAACCCTAACCCTAACCCTAACCCTAACCCTAACCCTAACCCTAACCCTAACCCTAACCCTAACCCTAACCCTAACCCTAACCCTAACCCTAACCCTAACCCTAACCCTAACCCTAACCCTAACCCTAACCCTAACCCTAACCCTAACCCTAACCCTAACCCTAACCCTAACCCTAACCCTAACCCTAACCCTAACCCTAACCCTAACCCTAACCCTAACCCTAACCCTAACCCTAACCCTAACCCTAACCCTAACCCTAACCCTAACCCTAACCCTAACCCTAACCCTAACCCTAACCCTAACCCTAACCCTAACCCTAACCCTAACCCTAACCCTAACCCTAACCCTAACCCTAACCCTAACCCTAACCCTAACCCTAACCCTAACCCTAACCCTAACCCTAACCCTAACCCTAACCCTAACCCTAACCCTAACCCTAACCCTAACCCTAACCCTAACCCTAACCCTAACCCTAACCCTAACCCTAACCCTAACCCTAACCCTAACCCTAACCCTAACCCTAACCCTAACCCTAACCCTAACCCTAACCCTAACCCTAACCCTAACCCTAACCCTAACCCTAACCCTAACCCTAACCCTAACCCTAACCCTAACCCTAACCCTAACCCTAACCCTAACCCTAACCCTAACCCTAACCCTAACCCTAACCCTAACCCTAACCCTAACCCTAACCCTAACCCTAACCCTAACCCTAACCCTAACCCTAACCCTAACCCTAACCCTAACCCTAACCCTAACCCTAACCCTAACCCTAACCCTAACCCTAACCCTAACCCTAACCCTAACCCTAACCCTAACCCTAACCCTAACCCTAACCCTAACCCTAACCCTAACCCTAACCCTAACCCTAACCCTAACCCTAACCCTAACCCTAACCCTAACCCTAACCCTAACCCTAACCCTAACCCTAACCCTAACCCTAACCCTAACCCTAACCCTAACCCTAACCCTAACCCTAACCCTAACCCTAACCCTAACCCTAACCCTAACCCTAACCCTAACCCTAACCCTAACCCTAACCCTAACCCTAACCCTAACCCTAACCCTAACCCTAACCCTAACCCTAACCCTAACCCTAACCCTAACCCTAACCCTAACCCTAACCCTAACCCTAACCCTAACCCTAACCCTAACCCTAACCCTAACCCTAACCCTAACCCTAACCCTAACCCTAACCCTAACCCTAACCCTAACCCTAACCCTAACCCTAACCCTAACCCTAACCCTAACCCTAACCCTAACCCTAACCCTAACCCTAACCCTAACCCTAACCCTAACCCTAACCCTAACCCTAACCCTAACCCTAACCCTAACCCTAACCCTAACCCTAACCCTAACCCTAACCCTAACCCTAACCCTAACCCTAACCCTAACCCTAACCCTAACCCTAACCCTAACCCTAACCCTAACCCTAACCCTAACCCTAACCCTAACCCTAACCCTAACCCTAACCCTAACCCTAACCCTAACCCTAACCCTAACCCTAACCCTAACCCTAACCCTAACCCTAACCCTAACCCTAACCCTAACCCTAACCCTAACCCTAACCCTAACCCTAACCCTAACCCTAACCCTAACCCTAACCCTAACCCTAACCCTAACCCTAACCCTAACCCTAACCCTAACCCTAACCCTAACCCTAACCCTAACCCTAACCCTAACCCTAACCCTAACCCTAACCCTAACCCTAACCCTAACCCTAACCCTAACCCTAACCCTAACCCTAACCCTAACCCTAACCCTAACCCTAACCCTAACCCTAACCCTAACCCTAACCCTAACCCTAACCCTAACCCTAACCCTAACCCTAACCCTAACCCTAACCCTAACCCTAACCCTAACCCTAACCCTAACCCTAACCCTAACCCTAACCCTAACCCTAACCCTAACCCTAACCCTAACCCTAACCCTAACCCTAACCCTAACCCTAACCCTAACCCTAACCCTAACCCTAACCCTAACCCTAACCCTAACCCTAACCCTAACCCTAACCCTAACCCTAACCCTAACCCTAACCCTAACCCTAACCCTAACCCTAACCCTAACCCTAACCCTAACCCTAACCCTAACCCTAACCCTAACCCTAACCCTAACCCTAACCCTAACCCTAACCCTAACCCTAACCCTAACCCTAACCCTAACCCTAACCCTAACCCTAACCCTAACCCTAACCCTAACCCTAACCCTAACCCTAACCCTAACCCTAACCCTAACCCTAACCCTAACCCTAACCCTAACCCTAACCCTAACCCTAACCCTAACCCTAACCCTAACCCTAACCCTAACCCTAACCCTAACCCTAACCCTAACCCTAACCCTAACCCTAACCCTAACCCTAACCCTAACCCTAACCCTAACCCTAACCCTAACCCTAACCCTAACCCTAACCCTAACCCTAACCCTAACCCTAACCCTAACCCTAACCCTAACCCTAACCCTAACCCTAACCCTAACCCTAACCCTAACCCTAACCCTAACCCTAACCCTAACCCTAACCCTAACCCTAACCCTAACCCTAACCCTAACCCTAACCCTAACCCTAACCCTAACCCTAACCCTAACCCTAACCCTAACCCTAACCCTAACCCTAACCCTAACCCTAACCCTAACCCTAACCCTAACCCTAACCCTAACCCTAACCCTAACCCTAACCCTAACCCTAACCCTAACCCTAACCCTAACCCTAACCCTAACCCTAACCCTAACCCTAACCCTAACCCTAACCCTAACCCTAACCCTAACCCTAACCCTAACCCTAACCCTAACCCTAACCCTAACCCTAACCCTAACCCTAACCCTAACCCTAACCCTAACCCTAACCCTAACCCTAACCCTAACCCTAACCCTAACCCTAACCCTAACCCTAACCCTAACCCTAACCCTAACCCTAACCCTAACCCTAACCCTAACCCTAACCCTAACCCTAACCCTAACCCTAACCCTAACCCTAACCCTAACCCTAACCCTAACCCTAACCCTAACCCTAACCCTAACCCTAACCCTAACCCTAACCCTAACCCTAACCCTAACCCTAACCCTAACCCTAACCCTAACCCTAACCCTAACCCTAACCCTAACCCTAACCCTAACCCTAACCCTAACCCTAACCCTAACCCTAACCCTAACCCTAACCCTAACCCTAACCCTAACCCTAACCCTAACCCTAACCCTAACCCTAACCCTAACCCTAACCCTAACCCTAACCCTAACCCTAACCCTAACCCTAACCCTAACCCTAACCCTAACCCTAACCCTAACCCTAACCCTAACCCTAACCCTAACCCTAACCCTAACCCTAACCCTAACCCTAACCCTAACCCTAACCCTAACCCTAACCCTAACCCTAACCCTAACCCTAACCCTAACCCTAACCCTAACCCTAACCCTAACCCTAACCCTAACCCTAACCCTAACCCTAACCCTAACCCTAACCCTAACCCTAACCCTAACCCTAACCCTAACCCTAACCCTAACCCTAACCCTAACCCTAACCCTAACCCTAACCCTAACCCTAACCCTAACCCTAACCCTAACCCTAACCCTAACCCTAACCCTAACCCTAACCCTAACCCTAACCCTAACCCTAACCCTAACCCTAACCCTAACCCTAACCCTAACCCTAACCCTAACCCTAACCCTAACCCTAACCCTAACCCTAACCCTAACCCTAACCCTAACCCTAACCCTAACCCTAACCCTAACCCTAACCCTAACCCTAACCCTAACCCTAACCCTAACCCTAACCCTAACCCTAACCCTAACCCTAACCCTAACCCTAACCCTAACCCTAACCCTAACCCTAACCCTAACCCTAACCCTAACCCTAACCCTAACCCTAACCCTAACCCTAACCCTAACCCTAACCCTAACCCTAACCCTAACCCTAACCCTAACCCTAACCCTAACCCTAACCCTAACCCTAACCCTAACCCTAACCCTAACCCTAACCCTAACCCTAACCCTAACCCTAACCCTAACCCTAACCCTAACCCTAACCCTAACCCTAACCCTAACCCTAACCCTAACCCTAACCCTAACCCTAACCCTAACCCTAACCCTAACCCTAACCCTAACCCTAACCCTAACCCTAACCCTAACCCTAACCCTAACCCTAACCCTAACCCTAACCCTAACCCTAACCCTAACCCTAACCCTAACCCTAACCCTAACCCTAACCCTAACCCTAACCCTAACCCTAACCCTAACCCTAACCCTAACCCTAACCCTAACCCTAACCCTAACCCTAACCCTAACCCTAACCCTAACCCTAACCCTAACCCTAACCCTAACCCTAACCCTAACCCTAACCCTAACCCTAACCCTAACCCTAACCCTAACCCTAACCCTAACCCTAACCCTAACCCTAACCCTAACCCTAACCCTAACCCTAACCCTAACCCTAACCCTAACCCTAACCCTAACCCTAACCCTAACCCTAACCCTAACCCTAACCCTAACCCTAACCCTAACCCTAACCCTAACCCTAACCCTAACCCTAACCCTAACCCTAACCCTAACCCTAACCCTAACCCTAACCCTAACCCTAACCCTAACCCTAACCCTAACCCTAACCCTAACCCTAACCCTAACCCTAACCCTAACCCTAACCCTAACCCTAACCCTAACCCTAACCCTAACCCTAACCCTAACCCTAACCCTAACCCTAACCCTAACCCTAACCCTAACCCTAACCCTAACCCTAACCCTAACCCTAACCCTAACCCTAACCCTAACCCTAACCCTAACCCTAACCCTAACCCTAACCCCTAACCCTAACCCTAACCCTAACCCTAACCCTAACCCTAACCCTAACCCTAACCCTAACCCTAACCCCAGGGTTAGTGTTATTTAGTGGTGCTTTTTAAATATGCTATTCCCCCAGGCCTCCCCCCCCCAAATCCAACCATCCCCTGCCACACTCTCTGAAACTTCTTCCAGCCACACAGAGAACCCCTTTGGAATCCCAGAGCACTCCATGTGTGTAAAATGTATAACAGCCTTCTCTTCAGGGTTGGCTTTTAGCATGAAAGATCCAAAATTAATAATTTTTGTTATTTTAATAAACCCATACTTGTACACTGAGTGTAGAGGGAAGAAATGCAGAGGTGCTTTTATATATGCACTCCCTCGAGCCCCTCACCCCCGAAAAACCCCCTACCATGACCTGACACGCTCTTTGAAACTTCCTCCAGCCACACAAAGAGCCGCTTTGGAGTACCAGAGCACTTTAATCATGCCATGTTTGGATACTGAGTGTAGAGAGAAGTGCAGAGGTCCTTTTTTACATGCACTCCCCTGAGCCCCCCCCAAAACCCTACAATCCCCTGACACACGCCCAGAGACTTCTTCCAGCCACACAGAGAACCCCTTTAGAGTCCCAGAGCACTCCCTATGTGTAAAACTGTACAACAGCCCGCTCTGCAGGGCTGGCTCTTAGCATCAAAGATCCAAAATTAATTCATTTAATTATTTTAATGAAGCCATGGTTGGATACTGAGTGTAGAGGGAAGAAATGCAGAGGAGCTTTTGTACATGAAATCCCACAAGCCCCCCCCACCAAAAAAAGCCCCTTCGATCACCTCCATACTCTCTGAGACTTCTTCCAGAGAAACAGAGAACACCTTTGGAGTCCTAGAGCATGCCCTACGTGTAAAACTGTACAATAGCCAACTCTGCAGGGCTGGCTTTTAGCATCAAAGATCCAAAATTAATTCATTTTATTATTTAATCAAGCCATGTAGGATACTGAGTGTAGAGATGAAATGCAGAGGTCCTTTTTTACATGCACTCCCCCGAGCCCCTCAAAACAACCCCCTTACTGTCCCCTACCATCTCTCTGAAATATCTTCCAGCCACACCGAGAACTCCTTTGGAGTCCCAGAGCCCTCCCTATGTTTAAAAGTATACAAATTCATAAATGCAGAGGTCCTTTTTACATGCACTCCACCGACCCCCCCTAAAAAAACCACCACCATCCTGTGACACACTCTTTGAAATTTCTTCCATCCACACAGAGAACCCCTTTAGAGTCCCAGATACTGAGTGTAGAGGGAAGAAATGAAGAGGTGCTTTTTTACATGAATTCCCCCGAGGCCCACCCAGAGAGAACTCTACCGTCCCCTTCAGATTATCTGAGACTACTTCCAGCCACACAAAGAACCCCTTTGATGTCCCAGAGCTGACCCTAGGAAAGAAAGATAAGCCCTTTCCTCACATACAGTGCCACTCCTCCACATCTTTGATCTATTCTGTTTTTTCTGAACAGTTCATATCCATCCACTATTACATTCCAGTCATGAGAATCATTCCACTAAGTTTCTGTGATGCCCACTAGATCATACCTTTCCATCAGCATGAGAAGTTCCAGCTCTTCCTTCTTATTGCCCATGCTTCGGGCGTTAGTATAAAGGCATCTGAATCCTTTTACTTTTGGTTCCCTATGAGCTGACCTTCCTGGTTGGGCCACCCCTGATTGGTCTTCTTCCTTACACTCCCTATGCTGAACGTCTCCTTCCCTTGTGGCTTCAGTTAAAAGCTCTCCTGATGAATCTCCCCAGGTTCCTGCCAAACACATTCTTCCCCAACTTGGATAAGTGCAGTCCATCAGGTGCTAGTAGGCCTTCCTCAAGAAAGCCTATCCCATGGTCCCAGAAACCAAATCTCTCCTGCCGGCACCAACTACGCAACCACTGGTTCACCTCCATTATCTTCCTCTCCCGACGCATTCCTCTTCCCTTGACAGGCAAGATTGAAGAGAATACCACTTGTGCCCCCATTTGCTTGAGCTTCCTCCCTAGATCTTGATAGTCTGTTTTAATAGGAGCGATGGTATTCATGGACATGTCATTCGTACCCACATGGACCATCACAAATATACAGCATCCCGCTCTGCACGGCTGGCATTTAGCATCAAAAATCCAAAATTAATTCATTTTGTTATTTTAATAAACCCATGGTTGGACACTGTGTGTAGAGGTAAGAAATGCAGAGGTGCTTTTTTACATGCACTCCCCCGAGCCCCCCACAGAAAACCCCTACCATCCCCTGACACACTCTTTGAAACTCCTTTCAGCCACATAGAGAGCCCCTTTAGAGTCCCAGAGCACTCCCTAAGAGTAAAAGTGGTACAGCAGCCCGCTCTGTAGGGCTGGCATTTAGCATCAAAGGTCCAAAATTAATTCATTCTGTTATTTTAAGAAACCCACAGTTGGACAATGAGTGTAGAGTGAAGAAATGCAGAGGTCCTTTTTTACACTTATTCCCCCGAGCCCCCCCCAAAACCCCTACCATGCCCTTCACATTCTCTGAGACTACTTCCAGTGACACAGAGAACACCTTTGGAGTCCCAGAGCACTCCCTATGTTTAAAACTGTACGACAGCCCGCTTTGTATTTTAATATGAAAGGCTTTTAATATGAAAGATCCAAAATTAATTCATTTTGTTATTTTAATCAACCTATGGTTGGGTACTGAGTGTAGAGGGAAGAAATTCAGAGGTGCTTTTTTTCATGCACTCCCCTGAGCCCTCCCCATGCCCCATCAGTCCCCTGATACCCTCTAAGAAACTTCTTCCAGCCACAAAGAGAACCCCTTTGGAGTCCCAGAGCACTCCCTAGTGTAGAGGGAAGAATCATAGAATCATAGAATCATAGAATCATAGAGTTGGAAGGGGCCATATAGGCCATCTAGTCCAACCCCCTGCTCAACGCAGGATCAGCCCTAAGCATCCTAAAGCATCCCCAAAAGTGTGTATCCAACCTTTGCTTGAAGACTGCCAGTGAAATGCAGAGGTGCTTTCTTACATGCACTCCCCCGAGTCCCCCGCAAAAGAAAAACCTTAACATCCCCTTCACACTCTTTGAGACTACTTCCAGAGACACAGAGAACCCCTTTGGAGTCCTTGAGCACTCCCTAAGTGTAAAACTGTACAACAGCCTGTTCTGCTGGGCTGGCATTTAGCATCAAAGATCCAAAATTAATTCATTTATTATTTTAATCAACCCTTGGTTGGATACTGAGTGTAGAGGGAAGAAATGCAGAGGTGCTTTTTCACATGTCCTCCCCCGAGCCCCCCCTTCCGAAACCCCTACCATCCCTTGACACACTATTTGAAACTTCTTCCAGCCACACAGAGAACCGCTTTGGAATCCCAGAGCACTCCATATGTGTAAAACTGTACAACAGCCTGCTCTGCCGGGCTGGCTTTTAGCATGAAAGATCCAAAATTAATAATTTTTGTTTCTTTAATAAACCCATGCTTGGACACTGAGTGTCGAGGGAAGAAATGCAGAGGTACTTTTTATATGCACTCCCTCGAGCCCCCCACCCCCAAAAAACCCCTACCATGCCCTGACACCCTCTTTGAAACTTCCTCCAGACACACAAAGAGCCGCTTTGGAGTCCCAGAGCACTTTAATCATGCCATGTTTGGATACTGAGTGTAGAGAGAAGAAGTGCAGAGGTCCTTTTTTACATGCACTTCCCCGAGCCCCCCCCCAAACCCCTACAATCCCATGACACACGCTCAGAGACTTCTTCTAGCCACACAGAGAACCTCTTGAGAGTCCCAGAGCACTCCCTATGTGTAAAACTGTAAAACAGCCCGGTCTGCAGGGCTGGCTTTTAGCATTAAAGATCCAAAATCAATTCATTTAATTATTTTAATCAAGCCATTTTTGGATACTCAATGTAGAGGGAATATATGAAGAGATGCTTTTTTACATGCACTCCCCCGAGTCCCCCCCCCAAAAAAAACCCTACTGTCCCCTTCACATTCTCTGAGACTACTTACAGCCACACACAGAACCCCTTTGAAGTCCCAGAGCAGATCCTATGTGTAAAACTGTACAACAGCCCACTTGGCAGGACTGGCTTTTAGCATCAAAGATCCAAAATTAATTCATTTTGTTATTTTAATCAATCCATGGCTGGATACTGAGTGTAGAGGAAAGGAATGCAGAGGTGCTTTTTTACATGAATTCCCCCAAGGCCCACCCAGAAAGAACTCTACCGTCCCCTTCAGATTCTCTGAGACTACTTCCAGCCACACAAAGAACCCCTTTGATGTCCCAGAGCAGACCCTATATGTAAAACTGTACAACAGTCCGCTCTGCATGGCTGGCTTTTAGCATTAAAGATACAAAATTAATGTTTTGTTATTTTAATAAACCCATGGTTGGACACTGAGTGGAGGGGGAAGAAATGCAGAGTTGCTTATTTATATGCATGCCACTAAGCCCCCCCAAAACAACCCCCAACCATCCCCTGCCAAACTCTATGAAAGTTCTTCCAGCCACATAGAGAACCTCATGGAAGGCACAGAGCAGACCCTGTGTGTAAAACTGTTCAACAGCCTGCTCTGCAGGGCTGGGTTTTAGCATCAAAGATCCAAAATAAATTCATTTTGTTATTTTAATCAAGCCATAGTTGGATTCTGAGAGTAGAGGGAATAAATGCAGAGGAGCTTTTGTACATGCAATTCCATGAGCCCCCTCCCCCCAAAAAACCCTTCCATCACCTCCATACTCTCTGAGACTTCTTCCAGCGACACAGAGAACACCGTTGGAGTCCCAGACCACTCCCTATGTGTAAAACTGTTCAACAGCCTGCTCTGCAGGGCTGGCTTCTAGCATCAAAGATCCAAAATTAATAATTTTTGTTATTTTAATCAAGCCATGGTGGGATACTGTGTATAGAGGGAAGAAATACAGAGGTGCTTTTTTACATGCACTACCCTGATCCCCCCCAAAACAACCCCCAACCATCCCCTGCCAAACTCTATGAAAGTTCTTCCAGCCACACAGAGAACCCCATGGAAGTCCCAGAGCAGACCCTATGTGTAAAACTGTTCAACAGCCTGCTCTGCAGGGCTGGGTTTTAGCATCAAAGATCCCAAATAAATTCATTTTGTTATTTTAATCAAGCCATAGTTGGATTCTGAGAGTAGAGGGAATAAATGCAGAGGAGCTTTTGTACATGCACTCCCCCGAGCCCCCCCAAAACAACCGCCGAACCATCCCCTGCCACACTCTCTGAATGTTCTTCCAGCCACACAGAGAACCCCTTTGGAGTCCCAGAGCACTCCATATGTATAAAACTGTACAACAGCCCGCTCTGCAGGGCTGGCTCTTAGCATCAAAAATCCAAAATTAATTCATTTTATTATTTAATCAAGCCATAGTTGGATACTGAGTGTAGAGGAAAGGAATGCAGAGGTGCTTTTTTACATGCACTCCCCCGAGTCCCCCAAAACAACCCCCCTTCCATCCCCTGCCATCTCTCTGAAATTTCTTCCAGCCACACAGAGAACTCCTTTGGAGTCCCAGAGCCCTCCCTAAGTTTAAAAGTATACAAAAGCCCACTCTGTAGGCCTGGCTTTTTGAATCAAAGATCCAAAATTACTTCATTTTGTCATTTTAAGCCAGCCACGGTTGAATACTGTGTGTAGAGGGAAGATATGCAGAGGTGCTTTCTTACATGCACTCCCCCTAGTCCCCGGAAAACAACCACCCTACCATCCCCTGCCATCTCTCTGAAACTCTGCAGAGCTGGCTTTTAGCATCAAAGATCCAAAATTAATTCATTTTGTCATTTTAATAAACCCATGGTTGGACACTGAGTGTAGGGGTCAGAAATGCAGAGGTGCTTTTTGACATGCACTCCCCCAAGCCACCCCCCTAAAAAAACCCTACCATTCCCTGAAACACTCTTTGAAACTTCTTACAGCCACACAGAGAGCCTCTTTAGAGTCCCAGAGCACTCCGTAAGAGCAAAAGTGGTACAACAGCCAGCTCCGCAAGGCTGGCATTTAGTATCAAAAACCCAAAATTAATTCATTCTGTTGTTTTAATCAAGCCATGGTTGTATACTGAGTGTAGAGGGAAGAAATGCCTGACAATTGAACTGAGGCTCATGGAGTGGGGTAGTCTTTTGTCAAGGGATGTCACTGCCGCCTGAGCTCCTGGTCCTCTTGCTTTCCCACTGGCGCCCCTGACTTACCTCCACCTGCTGGGGAGCGCTGCCAGTAGCAGCTGCGCAGTGCCATGCTGAGGGGGAGCCACAGCCATGGTGGCCGCTGGATAGTACCAAAGGCAAACAAACCGGGCCGTCCTAGAGGAGATCAGCCCTGACTGCTCCTTAGAAGGCCAGATCTTGAAGATGAAACTCAAATACTTTGGCCACCTCATGAGAAGGAAGGACTCCCTGGGAAGAGCCTAATGCTGGGAGCGATTGAGGGCAAAAAAAGAAGGGGACAAA
This sequence comes from Paroedura picta, assembly GCF_049243985.1. NCBI lineage: Eukaryota > Metazoa > Chordata > Lepidosauria > Squamata > Gekkonidae > Paroedura > Paroedura picta. Next base: position 104,486,830 of record NC_135376.1, on the reverse strand, counting down.
AGAGAATGAGGTGGCTGGATGGAGTCACTGAAGCAGTAGGTGCAAACTTAAATGGACTCTCGGGAACGGTAGAGGACAGGAAGGCATGGAGTATCATTGTCCATGGGGTCACGATGGGTCGGACACAACTTCGCACCTAACAACAACAACAGGTTGAAAGCAGCAAAGACTTAAAGGGGACCTCCAGGGTCATTTAATCCTACCCTGGTTTCATGAAGGGGTCTAGGTTGGAAGTGTTAAACCATGAAGGGGTTACCCCAAGGTCATCTAGTCCTACCCCGGCTTCGGGAAGCGGTCTAGGTTGGAAGCAGAAAAGAGTTGAAGGGATTCCCATGGTCATCAAGTCCAACCCCGACTTCAATATGCAGTCTGGTTGGAAGTAGCAAAGAGCTGAAGCTGACTACCAGGGTCATTGTCCAACTCCGGCTTCCATATGTGGTCTTGGTCGGAAGTAGCAAAGAGTTTACGGTTCACAGCCAGGGTCATCTAGTCGAACCCTGGCTTCAGGAAGCGGTCTAGATCAGAAGTACCAAAGAGTTTATGGTTACCCTCAGGGTCATCTACTCCAACCCCGGTTTCAGAAAGAGATCTAGGTTGAAAGTAGGAAAGACTTAGGTGGTTATGCCCCGGGTCATCTAGTCTAACCCGATGCAGTAAGTGGTCAAGGTTGGAAGTAGCAAAGAGTTAAATGGGCACACGCAGGGTCATCTAGTCCAACCCCTGTTTCAGGAAATGGTCTAGGTTGGAAGCAGCAAAGAATTGAACGGGACACAAAGGGTCAATTTTATCCATTTTATCCACATCCTTGAAATGAGGCCTCCAGAATTGCACACAGTACTCCAGGTGTGGTCTCACCAGTGCCGTATACAATGGGACTATGACATCTTGTGATTTTGATGTGATGCCCCTGATGATACAGCCCAAAATGGCATTCACCTTTTTACTGCTGCATCACGCTGCCTGCTCCTGTTTGGCTTACAATCCACAAGTACCCCAAGGTCTCGTTCACACACATTGTTACCTAGAAACGTATCCCCCATCCAGGAGGCATGTTTTTCATTTTTCTGACCCAGATGTAGAACTTTACACTTGTCTTTATTAAAGATAAAGCATCTTGTTCTCATTTGCCCATATTTCCATTGTGTTCAGATCTCGTTGAACTCTGTCTCTATCTTCCGGAGTATTTGCCAGTCCTCCCAATTTGGTGTCATCACCAAACTTAACGAGCAGTCCCTCCACCCCATTATGTAGATCAGTGGTCCCCAACCTTCTTGTAGTTGCGGACCGCCTCTGAGGGTGGGAGAGAGCCGGCGGCCTGGCTGCTGCAGCTGCACGTAAATGCACACACTCAGTTGCTGCGCATGCACGTTTTTGCCACTAGGTGGCGCTAAAGCGATTGCGCAGACCTGGCGTGCGTGCACGTTTTCGGTAGCAGGGGGCGTAAACACGCATGCACAGCAGCTCCGCGCGTGTGCGTTTGCATCGCTGGTGTGCCGGCAGCTGTGCCTGCCTCTTCCCCCCCTCTCGCTGCGGCCCGGCACCATGGCCTTTGAGGCCCGGTGCCGGGCCGCAGACCGGGGGTTGAGGACCCCTGATGTAGATCATTAATAAATATGTTAAAAAGTACCAGACCGAGCACTGAGCCCTGAGGTACCCCGCTACTCACCTCCCTCCAGTCTGATGAAACACCATTGACTGTGATTCTCTAACCAATTCCATATCCTAACTATCTGAAAATCCAGATTGCAATCCTTCAATTTATCCATCAGAACATCATGAGGAACCTTATCAAAAGCTTTATTAAAATCCAAGTATCCCTCTTGCTCCAGACTTTTAAATAACATTTTGTCACGTTATTCCATCCCAGATGACCTGTTAAACTCTTCAGGAGATAATAACCAACTCAGAGACTGGGTATTTATCTCAGATGCCTTGATTGATAGATCATCAATCCTGCCATCTAAAAGTTCACCCTGGTACAAATTATTCAAAGCAAACCATTTGAGATCTTCCTATCTAGTCTATCTTTCAACTCATAGTCTCAGAGTAGCTTTTACCTCCATGCGATTTCAAACAATGCCAACAACTGTACTGAGTGGACGATACCATAAAACACCAAAAGATCAATGCTTCTGTATTTGTGGAGCTTTAGTCCTGGAGGATCTCCCACATTACATTCTCACTTGCCCATTGTATACAGATCCTAGGGCCAAATTTCTAGCTGGCCTACTAGATGGGCTAAATGATAAATCTGACCAGGAAAAACTTGTGTTTTTGTTAGCGGATACTAATTCATTTGTTTCTAAAAAATGTCATTATTTGCCCTTGCAGCAAAGAAAATAAGGGCCAGAGTGGTGCTGCAGAGAGCAAGTACCTAGAGGAGCTTTAGGATAGGTGGACATATGTAGTCTGGAAATGTTTTTATGATGTTAAGGGATTGTTGTCTGAGATTGCACATTGTTTTTATTACTGATTTGAAATGTTTTAAATCTTGTTATATTTTCCTTTTGTATTGTAATGGCCTATGGCACTGGTCTGTAGTTTCCCGGATAATCTTCCTCCCTTTTTTGAAGATCGGAATAACGTTTGCTCTCTTCCAGTCCTCCGAGACATCGCCAGTCCTTAAAGAGGTCCCGAAGATGATTTTTTTTTGATTGCTTCCCCCTTCTTCCCCTCTGCGCTTCCTTGCCTTACTAAGGCGCTCTGCTAACTTTCAGGATATTAAGTCTTTACCATGAGTCAACCCATACTTGGGGGGGGGGGGAGAACAATTGCCCTGAGAGCTTGGCCAACCAACCGGTGTCATACACACTTAAGAATGATGTCGAGACCCATGGGAATATGTGAATTCCCAAACACTGTGGTGCCATTGTGCTCAGAGGCACCCTCTTCTCAGTTCACGGCTTGAAATCAGTGGGAGGTCACGCTGCTTAGGGCAGCATTACTGAGTGCTTATTCTTTTTTTAAAAACCTGGTGTCTACAACACCAAGGTTTAAATGAGGGAATCTAAGGGGACCCTCTACCTCCACCTTGTTGGATGGCTTGGAGATTGGAAAGAGAGCAAACACTACAGATCTCTCTCCACAGACCCTCTCCCAAATAACCCTGAATCTCTCCAATGACATCAGAACCCTCAAACATCATCCAGTGTCCAAAGCATCAATTTTCCTCAAGGGAACTGATGTCTTAGACTGGAAAGAGACGGTCATCCCAGGAGATCCCCAGGTCTCACCTGGGGGCTAGGAATACTACTCAGGAGGGGCCTGGAACTCTCCTGGGATCAGCCATATATCCGTGTCTCTACTGTTCCATAGTAGAAAACCAAAGTGGAAGTAGGGACAGTCGGGATCTCCATTCAAGCCTGAAGGAGTCCCAAGTCTGGAGGAAAAAATTCTGAGGGAAGCAATGCTTCACGGAATCAAAACTCCCCAGAAGAAGCAACATCTGTCACTTTAAGAAGAAGAAGAAGAAAAGAACATTTGGTCCTTATATGCTGTTTTTCTCCAGCAGAGGGAATTTCAAAGTGGCTTACATTCGCCTTCCCTTTCCTCTCCCCACCACAGACACCCTGTGAGGGAGGTGAGGCTGAGAGAACCCTGAGATCATTGAAGAAGAAGAGTTGGTTCTTATATGCCGCTTTTCTCTACCCAAAGGCGTTTCAAAGTGGCTTACAATCGCCTTCCCTTTCCTCTCCACACCACAGACACCCTCAGTGCTGTGACGAGCCCAAGGTCGCCCCGCTGGCTGCATGTGGGGGAGCGCGGGATAGAACTCGGCTCGCCAGATGAGAAGTCCGTGCTTCTAACCCCTCCCCCAAGCCCTGAATTCTGTGGCGGTTGAGGGTCACTTGGCAACCCCAGCAGAACTCGCAGACGTTCTCAGCCTTGATGGAGGCAGGACTAGACTGGGGGGCTGAAACAGCCCCCAAAGGGCCCTGGTTCATTGATGCCCTGATGCAGGAGGCCTCACCAAGGAAAGTCCCAGGAGCCACTTCTGGAGACGCACCCCTGAGAGGACCAGACCTGACTTTGCAGAGGGGGCTCAAGCCTAGGCCAAGAGAGGCACACAGCGGGCACCTGCCTGGAGGTGGTGACCACAAGGCCACCGAGGGAGACCTTTTGTGGGGAGACCATGCAGGAGAGAACAGCAGGGGGGAAAGCTAAAGACAGGGGACCCCCGAAAGGTAAGTTGGATGGTGAATAGGAAGGAGAAAAGGGTTGAGGTTGTGACATTCCTAGGTTTGACAATGGCTTTTTAAAGTGTGTTTTGAGAAAGGTGAGGTTATATTCCTGGTCAAGGGATTCCTGGCCCACTAGAGGCCTTTTCGGTCCTGGCCCCGACTTGGTGGAACAAGCTCCCAGAACAGCTGAGGGCGATGCAGGACCAGTAAAAAAGATTTTCCCCCCCAGGTCTTCTGTTGTGGCCTGGGCATGGAAGATCGTGGGGCCCCTCCACAGCTAAGAACTATCTTTAACTTGTCAACTTCTGGAGTCACCCTGCAGTAATGATATACAGGGCTTGAGCGCTCCTCTGTCTGGACGGACAGGGCTTGCGAGCCCATCCGTTCGCAGGGACACAGTTTGATTGCCGGTCCACACAGATGAACGGAGCACAGTCCCCGACCCTTCAGATGGCCGGACAGAACCTGTGTGTGTGTTTTTTTGGTCCCGTGCCGCTGTTTTACGCGGCCTCCCCGGGGACACTTTTTATATTTTCGTTTTGTATTGTAATGGCCTATGGCTACATGCAATAAAATCTGACTTGACTTGACTAAAATCCAAGTAAACGACATCAACCGAATTTCCACGATCTAGCAAACCTGTTACTTGGTAAAAAAAGGAAACCAGGTTGGTCTGATAGGACCTGTTGGAGACAAATCCATGCTGACTTCCGTGGATCATCAAATTGTCCTCCAGATGTTTGCAGATTGCTCCCTTTAATATCTGCTCCATTATCCTCCCCACAACAGAGGTCAGACTCACTGGTCTGTAGTTTCCTGGATAATCTTCCTCCCTTTTTTGAAGATCGGAATAACGTTTGCTCTCTTCCAGTCCTCCGGGACATCTCCAGTCCTTAAAGAGGTCCTGAAGATGATGGACAAGGGTTCTGCAAGTTCTCCGGAAACTTCTTTAAGCACTCTCGGGTGCATTTCATATGGCCCAGGGGATTTGAACTCATACAGTACAGCTAAATGCCTCTCGACAACCTCTCTGTCCATGTCAACCTGCCACCCAGATGCTATCCCTTGGCTACTGCCAACTCTGGATGTGCCTAAACCTTTTGACTTGCGGGAAAAAACAGATTTCCCTCCCCCGCTCTTGCTCCGAACTTCCGGAGAAGCGATCACCATTTTTTTCCCTTAGACCTGCGAAAGCAACCAACGAGCGAGGCTTCACTGGCTAAAGTCCTTCTACAGAAGTGATTTAAAGTAAAATAAAGCTCCCTAAGTTCCCAAGCACAACACAGCCCCCTGTTCGGCATTGCTCGTAATTTTGGCCACAAATCGCACCTGTGGGGGGGGGATTTTTGTTTCTACTTGAGGAGCGTGGAAACGATTAATCGCCAGCTCCTACGCCAGCAAAAAGGTCTTTCCGATGCAACGATTGAACGCATATTCGTTGCAACGGGTGTGTTTGGTAAAAAAAAAAAACGGTTCTTAAAGGGAAAGTTTCCTTTTGGGAGCATGAACACAATAGCCCATTGGCTGTTCTGTTGGATTGAAGGCCAGGGGCGGGAAGAAGCGCAGAAAAAAAAACGCTTCCTTTGTTGCGATTTCAGCGAGACCGGAAACCTGTGGGTAATGAATGAAACACTACTGGGACTTCTATATTCCACTAAAAAAAAAGGTATGCGGAATGATGAAATTCCACTATTTAATATAGCGTTTCTGCATTCTGTGAACAATTGGCAACATTGGTCCTTGTGCAGAATGGCCCCAAGTTTTCACCTTTCAGTTACGACACATCAATTGCTCAACAATGTTCTATACAGCAGTGGGAACATGCACACATGTGGGCCAATTCCTTAAAAGCCAGGGGATGTTGTGGGCTGGGGATCAAGATGCAGAGCTGATTTTTACTACTCCGCTTTTGACTACGTGGTTGGCCTTGCTGAAGCAAACTCCTCTGTGACTTCAATGCCAGCGTTGTGGGTGTGCTGTTATTTGTTTGTTGTTTGCTTCCCCCTTCTTCCCCTCTGCGCTTCCTTGCCTTACTAAGGCGCTCTGCTAACTTTCAGGATATTAAGGGCCATTTCGCACAGAGCTCAAAGTTGCTATTTGGTTGCCGTTTGTGAAATCGCTACTTTAACTAGCGAAATGTAACTAGCTGTGCCCGTAACGCACAGCTGCGGTTTTTGCGGAATTTGGCACTTTCACTTCTCGCCACTTTTGTAACCCACAGGCTTCCGGTCTCCGTCTTATCGCCACAAAGGAGGTCCCTTTTTAGCGCTTCTGGTCTCCCGTTGCCGTCAATCAAACTGCAGGGACACCTTTGACCTCGACCCTAAAGCCGAAATTGTTGGGGCTCCCTTTTTTTAAAAAAAACCCAGGAAACCCCGTAGCAACGCGTCATCGTCAAATCATTGGCGCCGTTGGAACGGGTTTTCTATTGTTTTCTATGAACCAGAGGTTGATGCATTGATATGTTTGATTGGTTAATCCCCGCCCACAGTACATGCCCACAGGTTACCTGCTTATATGCACCTAGGCAGATACGCGGTCGGCCTCACTCTTTTGTTTGCGTAGCCTACTGCCCGCAGCACAGGTTAACGTTGCAATGGAGAGGATTATTTTTCAATTGTTGGCTCAGATGCTTGCGGTAGTCCAGCGTATCCATACCACCGTGTCGCGTAGGAGGGCTGCTATCGAGGACTACCGACAACGTATGGCCGGAACGATGACCACCAGCAGAAGACGTTCTCTAAGGGCAACCATGGCGGCTAAGAAACGCTGGCAAGCTCTGGCAGAGGTCCGGTTCCCCAGACAGTTCTGGGTGGACGAAAGATCCTCTGACTGGTGGGAAAATTTTGTGTGGTCTCGCTGGGATGATGACCACTGGATTGCCAACTTCAGGATGTCGAGGGGGACATTTTTTGAACTCGTGGAGGCTCTACGTGGCCGCATGGAAAGGCAAGTCACTGGCATGCGGCGCCCCGTTCCAGTTGAAAAAAGGGTGGCAGCCGCATTGTGGTACTTGGCCACCCCTCAGTACTTCCGGACAGTAGCCCAGCAATTCGGACTCGGAGTCACAATGGTTGGCGATATCCTTCAGGAGTTCTGCCTCGCCATGGAGGCGGAATTGTACAGCAAAGTGGTGTGCCTCGGAGACCGGCTTGGAGCGGTGAGTGTCATTCTATCCCCTTTTCCCTTTAAATTTTTTTTTCTTGTTTGACAGGTGAGCAACGAATACGCGATGCACCCCACGCTAACATGCCATGGTTTCTATTCTTTTTTTTCAGAGTATGGACGGGTTTGCCAGGCTAGGATTTCCGCACTGTTTCGCAGCCGTCGATGGAAGCCACATCCCTATCCGTGCACCCGGGGGAAGCATAAAGGAGTACGGGAACAGGAAGGACTTTTGTTCTGTTCTCCTGCAAGGAACTGTGGACTTCTCCGGACGGTTTATAGATGCCGAGGTGGGGCGGAGTGGGAGCAGGCATGATGCCCTTGTTTTCAGGGAATCTAACCTCAGGAAAGCCATGGACGAAGGGGTCTTTGTTCCAGGAAACCCCACCGTCACCATTGAGGGCGTGCGTGTGCCGGCGTGGTGCTCGGGGACGGAGCCTACCCATTACGCCGCTGGCTCATGACTCCCTATAAGCGGCCAAGGACAGACGTGCAGAGCCACTACAACCTCAGTCACTCCCGGGCAAGGAATGTAGTGGAGCGTGCCTTTGGACGTTTGAAGTCTCGGTTCCGTTGCTTGATGTCACGACTCCATGTGCATATAGACAATGTGACTCCGTTGATCATCGCATGTGTCATTTTGCACAACATCTGCGAGGACAAGGGACATAACATCCCCTTCCCTGTGGCTGAACCTGAACCTGTAGTCCTTCAGGATACACAAGACATCCCTGAAGCCAGGAGAAAAAGGATCTATGCGGAGGGGTGCAAGGTTCGGGACGCTATAGCCACTCACCTCTACAGAAATAGGAGGCGTGTTTGATTGTTTTTTTCTACTCTGTTGTAAAATAAAGGTTTATGTTCTTTGTTTAACCTTGTCTTGTGCGGTTTGTCTATTTAGCCAGCCAAAAAACGGGGAATCTCTGGTCCAAAAGCACTTTGACAGACCTTAATGCTAACTCCACGCTGAAGTTGACAAACACAGTACGGAAGCGCTGAACAGGGAAAGGTTGGGGAGGCGAGTAGCCAGGAAGTATTGGCGACCCCTGTCAAACTGGAGGATAAAACCACTGATGTTCCAAGGAATAATTTTATTGGTGGGCAGCTTTGATACATTTAAAATTGGGGTGGTTGATCGGAGCAACGCATTTTCGTTGCCTAACCGTCATTCCGAAGATGCCGAAGCCACGGAAGGGCTCCTTCTGGCAGCGCGCCGAGGCTGAGGCACTTCTGGAGCTGGTTCTCCAGTCCAAAAGCGTTGGCCGCCTTATGGCCAGCACCCACTGCCACACCAAGGGTGCTTACCTGGTGTTGGCATCCAAGCTGAGGGAGAGGGGCTACGTCCGGACCTGGGAGCAGGTCCGGACGAAATTTAAGCGGATTAAGCTGGACTTCCTCAATAGTCTAGAACAGTGGGGGGGGGGGGTTCCGCAGCCAAGTGGAAGAACAGTCTTCCACGATCTGATGGTCCAGATATGGGAGAAGGCTGGGAAGCCCCCCCTGGACATGAGGAGGCATATGGGTGAGTGCTGCCCTCGTTATGTTTTACCCTAAAGCATGCATGGACTGTCTAGATGCCTCTTTCCCCAACTGTCTCCATGATATTTGAGAAAGCATTAAGATGCTGTCAACTCCTTCTGACATCGCCAGCCAGTACTGTCAAACCACTTTGGTAATGCACTTTGGCTCTGATTGTGGTGTGGCCATCAGCTGTGTTTTATCTTTGGTTTGTGTGCTTTTACTTATGAATTCTCTTTTTCTTCGCCCAGCCACACAATCACCAACAAAACTTGCCCTGGCCAAATTACCTGAGCGTGAGGAAGGGGAGGAAGAGGGGCCTTCCACCTCAGCACAGGCTGCAGGTGAGAGTTTTATTTCTTTGAGGGAGACCCATGTGTGTGTGCCCCCATGAAGCCATAAGGGAGCCTGCTGTGACGCTTCCATTAGAACTGTGATTGAATTCTTTTTATTTGATTTCTATAGCAGAAACAATGGAGGCCAGGATGCGTGCCATGGAGGCCAGGCTGGCATCCTTGGAGGGGCTCGTAGAGCAGCAGCAAAGGGACTGTGAGTACTGCACCTGTGCTTGGGTGTGGGTTTTGTCGCTTTAGCCTACATATATGGCTTACCATTTGTTTTTAACCCATTTGCAGGGCAGGCAGACGTGGCTGACCTGAGAGGGGAGCTGGAGAGGCAGAGGCAGCAGAGGGAGGCGGAAGAACGTAGGTTATGTTCCCCACCGCCCAACTCTCCGCATACTGTGGCTAAGGCCACTAAAAACTGTATCCATGTAAACTCCAGATTAAAAAATATCTGTGGCGCTAATGTGTACCTGTTTTTCCTCCCCACACAGTGAAGAAGAAGGAGGAGGAAGACCTCTTCAAGCGAAAAGTCAGGGGCACAGTGACCCGGTTGAGCAAAAGGCTGAGGGAGATGACAGAGGGCAGAGGGAAAGGGGCTGGTGAGGGGAGCAGTGGGACTTGAGTTTTGTTTTCTGTGTGTGTTTTGGGGTGGGGGGTGGTGGGGGGGTCCAAGTTACATTCCCTAATGTTTTTCCCCTGTTAAATATATACATTTGTTAAAAAAAAAATGGTTTTCCAGGGGGGTGGGGGATGGGGGTGCTGGTGGGGCTCCAAGTTACATTCCCTAATGTTTTTCCCCTGTTAAAATGTTTTTGAAAATAAAATGTTATTGCAAATTTTCTTAAAAGACTCCAGTGTGACTCCTTACACTCGCACACCTTTCACCCCACACTCCTAAAACTCCTTGAACTGACACCCCTCCAACCTCCAACCCACACAACAGTACCAGAATATACACAATCACTAGAGAGGCCGCTTTCGGCCTTCCTGATTCTACAGTAGGGTATACAGAGACAGAGTCAAAAATATAAACTTTATTTAACAAACAACAACAAACACAGATAAAATTAAATAGAAAAACTGGCCCAAACTAGGAGGGGGAGTACTTGTCCGCTGGTTTTATTATTCTCTTCCCGAGAATAGTCCTCCTTCTTGTTTGGGTGGCGGCATTCTGAGACGGGGTCGGTGGGGTGGGTGCTGGAGGTGGTGGTGTTGGTGTGGGTGGGGGGGGGGGGACGTGGACGGTGATTTGTGGAGGGTTGGCCGTTTCCATTACCACGACCGCCCTCTCCATCAGTCTCCTTATCAGTCGCACCTCCTCCAGGCTTTCGCGTAGGATTTGGTTCGACTCCCTAAGGATTGCCCTCAATTCTTTCCCCTCCTGGGCAATGAGGGTGAGCATGGCTTGGTCGGCGGCTGCAGCACGCCGTGTCTCCTCCTGGCAGTGTTCAAGGAGCCTCTCTCCCACGTTGGTCAAGAGGGAGACGCGCCTCAGCCTGCCGCGTTCCCTCATAAGCCTCTCCTCTGCTGGGAGCGCACCTCTAGGTGGTGGGCTGGCTGGACCCAGGGGTGGTTCCTCCTCATCTGAAAGAACCTCTGTTGGCAAAAAATGAGAAACAGAACTGTTAGTACCATCGATACAATCAAAACCTACCATGGTGCCCATGGTGGGCTTTTTTGTTTCCCTGTTTTCACACCAAGACTCTGAACAATGCCCGGGGAGCACATGGTTAGTGTTTGTTTGCCCATGGTGGGCTTTTTCGTTTGCCTACTTTCACAGCAAGACTCACAACAATGAAAAGGGAGCACATGGTTAGTGGCTTGCGACATTGTCCTGCAGCTATGGCTCGAAAGGAACAGTTCATGCACGCTCACCATCTTGAATCTGTATCCGCCTGCGCTGGGCAGGAGGTCCAGGCACCCCACGCTGTTCCTCCTCCTGTGTTCCGGGTATGAAATCTGCAAAAAAGAAAAAAAACAGATCTAGGACCGAAGGGTGGCAAAGCAAGCTTCAAAGGCTACACCAGCAACGTAGAGGGACTCTCTTCTTTCTCTTAGCAGTGCTGCTGCCCCCTGCACAAACAGAAAAGCACAAAGCAGTTAAAACAGCACCCCCCCATTATTGTAACTAATACTTACCAATGTTTGTTGATGCCCCCGAATCGCTATCCACGTCCACCGCTGCTGGAGACTCGAGGGGCCCCGTCCCTGGCATCTGTGTCTCTGTGGACAACAGCAGACAATAGTGAAAAAGGAGCAAGCATACAACCTGAACCACACAGCATGCTCCCAAAGTAGTGAACCAAAGTACTGCAGAAGGCCTATAGCTGAGGCATGCTGCAAATCTTTTGGGGTTGTTGGTTAAACATAACCGTTTCAAATAGTAACCACAGCAAGCAGTCCACAAACAGCCTAGCATATTATGCGTTGCAACCAATACACGAGAAAACGATTCCCAAACGTCAGAACACACATTTGCACAAAATTAAATATAAAATTAAAATAAAAGTGCTTACCGGAGGCAAGGGGCGTCTGCTGCGCATTGTCCTCTGGCTCCCCAGGAACGATGGCAAGTAGGTCCAGCGTGATGAGGTCCGCACCGCCTTGCTGGACCTGGGGTGGAGGCTGGACGGTCGACGAGGTGCCCTCTCCGGGATCCTCCGCAGCGGGTGGTTCCTCCACTGGGGCAGCCGGCCTACGGATGACCTTCAGGCTCCTCCCGACGCGCTTTGGCCGGCCGTCTCCGTCCTCCTCGCCGTACAGTGCCCGCTGCTCCTCGAAATACGGGCAGGTTACTTTAGCGTTGCCGGAACCCTTATTGTGGTTCATGGCCTGCATGTACTCTGCCCGCATAGTTTTTGTTTTGGACCGGCATTCAAGGCCGGTCCTTTGGTGGCCCAGGGCGCGCATCCGAATCGCCACCTGTTCGAACACCTCCCGGTTCCGATGTGAGGATCGGAAGGCGTCCTGTATTTTCTCCTCTGTGAAAATCGCCATGAGGTCCCTTATCTCGGCGTCCCTCCATGTTGGCCCCCTGCCGGTTGCCTGGACGGACGACGACTGTGAACCGGAGTCCATACTGCCTTCGCGAGTAGCTAAGCAAAATGGAGGTGCGAGGTGCAGGGTGCAACGGATCATATACCTTCCCGCACAGAAAGACAAAGGGACTAGCCAGCTCCTGATTGGTGGTGGGCAGTAGGGGACACGCACATTGGCCACACGAGGTCACATGTCACGTTCAAAACTCCTCGCGCGGGAACAGGATCTGCCCCTAATGGCCAGATTGGCGCTCTTGTTGTTTGACTTCTCGCATGCGCTGATTCGTTTACACGCGAGAAGAGCAGTATGGACATGCGGCAGGAGCCATTTTACTGAAATGTCCGCCATTACACAAACGCATGCCGGTGTTCAATCGAGAGCAAGTGCAGCAGTACTCGACAGTTCCCCAATAATATTCACCAGCCACAGCATAAATCAACCAAACATGACATGTTACTGGCGAACTTTCGTTGGCACGCTCAGAGGAAAGTTTTTTAAAATGAACGGGGAACGGCGACTCCGCTAGCCGGAGGTCTAGCCGCCGATGGAAGGGGTTGTCCGCACCAAAGCACAACCACACACCCGGAACCACACAAAGACCCACTACACATAAACCGCCCCTCATGATATCACATCGCATCATATCTATTGAACCGCTCTAAACTAAGCAGGAGACTGCGAGCGGCGAACGTTCGTTGGCACGCTCAGAGGAAAGTTTTTTAAAATGCTCCCTGTACGTTGACTCCGCTAGGACTGGCCGATGGTAGACGGGGTTTTAAGCTTTGGGCATATTTTGGGACCGTGACGGTGTGTGCTACTGTGCTTTTGAAATACTATTGTGGTGTTCGGGCACAATTTCCGATAGCGATCGTGCTAGAAACCCAGTCGCTGTCTCGTTGCCTCGTTGATCTGAGCTCGGTCCGAGAAAAAAAAAATGGCGAACAGTTGGCCGGAAGTTTGGAGGACAGGCTCAGGAGGAGGGACTTTGAAGAAACTGCAACAATGGTAACGCACAGGTCTTTATCGCTAGTGTTGCAGATTGGTTGCAGGAGTGTATCGCTTTCCGGAGGGTGAATCCACTTTTTGGGATTTCCCTAAAAGCGCTACAACGAAGCGCTTTTTGCGGGTCGGTTTCAGGAGTGTTGCAGATTGTCTACGACGTCGTGCGTTATTCAAAATTAGTAGCGTTTTCAATTAGCAACCATTGTGCTATTTTGAAGCCGTGCGAAATGGCCCTAAGTCTTTACCATGAGTCAACCCATACTTGGGAGGGGGGGAGAACAATTGCCCTGAGAGCTTGGCCAACCAACCGGTGTCATACACACTTAAGAATGATGTCGAGACCCATGGGAATATGTGAATTGCAAAGTTATAAGAAAGGAAAGTTATTGAAAATCTTTGCCAGCTGGGATAGAGATCTGCATTTCAGCCCTGTGGCTGTGCTGTCCCCATATTGGCAAATATATTTTATTTCTGCTTCCCCTGGGACTCTTGTCTGTTTCATTTGGAGTTTTGGGTTTTGCTGACTCTCACACCCGCAACTAGGTTTCTCAGTCCTGTGATGTCCTCTTCACCATCGGAACCTTCTCAGCTGTCCGGTGAGAACAAATTACACGCATTGCCATGATCCAAGGCTGAGCAAGTCTCTTCTGGGGAAGCGGGTTCAGATCCTTTCTTCCGAAACTGGCTGAGTAGCCTTGGGCCAGCTGCTCTCGCTCTCTTTCTCTCTCTCAGCCTAACACAAGGGGTTTTTGATGGGGGAAGGTGGAAGCACATATCCTGTTTCTGAGATCCTGGGAGGCAGGGGGAGATAGAACTGTGCGACCTGTTAAGGCAGCCTCTCTCCCCTTTTTTAATCCTGAGAAACCCCAGAAACCTTCTTCAGGCTTCGAGACACCCCAGCAGTGGCACAGTCGTGCAGAAGATGGTTGGGAAGCAGAGCTGTGGACATGCCCTAGGGCGGCTCCCCTCCCATATATGGTCATATCACCTGGTCAATGTTTAACAGATTTTAAAATGCATATTCCCCCTTCAAGGATCACTGCCTTGCCATGGCAAGGGGACTTGCGTAGCTCAGTGAAGCTATGAGCTATGCTGTGCAGGGCTACCCAAGTTGGACAGGTCATAGCTGAGAGCTCTGAGAAAAGGTGATCCACTGGAGAAGGAAATGGCAAACCACTCCAGTATCCTTGCCATGAAAATCCAAAGGACAGTTCCAAAAGGCAAAATGATATGACGCCGGAAGATGAGCCCCTCAGGTCGGAAGGTGTCCACTATGCTACTGGGGATGAGCAGACGGCTAGTACGAGTAGTGCCAGAATGAATGAAGCGGCTGGGCCAAAGCTGAAAGGATGCTTGGTTGTGGAGGCAACTGGAGGCGAAAAGACAGTCTGATGCTGTAAAGATTTTTATTCCATAGGAACCTGGAATGTCAGATCCATGAATCAAGGCAACCTGGACATGGTTAGACAAGAGATGACAAGACTGAACATCAACATTTTAGGAATCAGTGAACTAAAATGGACAGGAATGGGTGAATTTAATTCAGATGACCATCAGGTATTCTACTGTGGACCAGAATCTTGCAGAAGAAATGGAGTAGCCTTCATAATCAATAAGAGAGTAGGAAAAGCAGTCTTGGGATACAATCCCTAAAATGACAGAATGATCTCAGTTCGAATCCAAGGCAAACCATTCAACATCACAGTAATCCAGGTCTATGCCCCAACCACTGCTGCTGAAGAGGATGAAGTTGACCAGTTCTATGAAGCCCTACAACACCTTCTAGAAGCAATGCCAAAAAATGATGTGCTTATCATCATGGGGGATTGGGATGCTAAAATAGGAAGCCAAAAGAAAACCGGGATAATAGGCAAGTTTGGCCTTGGAGTACAAAATGAAGCAGGGCACAGGCTGGTAGAATTTTGTCAAGAGAATACAATGGTCATAGCATACAAAAATACATATTAAAAATTAATGAACTCCCACCCCTTTGGGAAACCCTTTGTGGGCCATCAAGAAACCCATGTATGAAGGGATGGATGGATTTACTTTCTTTGCTTTTATGTATGTAACGCTGACATGTCCACCTTTCCCCTGAGCATCAGTTTTCTAGAGCCCGTTATATTATTATTATTGTTGTTATTTGTTGCTAGCAATATAATGAAACAATAACGCCAGGGAAAATTTGAAGGCTGCAGGAAAAGAGGTGAGGAGACTCAAGGAAGGAAGCTACGACCCTCTGTTTGCAGGACCGGAGCAAGGCGGTTCAGGACTGGACGTTTTGGAGGATATTGATTCATTGGGTCACCCTAAGTCAGAAAGAATGGCTCTCATCCATACACACCTTTTATTATAAGGAGGAGGTCCCAAGTTCTCTTCTAAGTGTGATTCTACAAGGCACAACAGCTGGGAATCCTGCCCTTTGCATCCAGGTTGGCTGCTCCTCTGAGCAAGGGATGCAATCCGGAGTTGGCCGTCAATCCATTTCAGAGAATGGGGCAAATAAAGACATTATTTGCCTCGTGGGATAAACATTTTTAAATTAGTTCTGTCACTTCAGACCATGGGTTATTGACAGGCAAAAATCCCTGAAGGTCAAAGGTGGTTTAAAAGCTGTGGGGGGAAAACAGGAATCTAGGCAGAACAGCACTGCCTTCTCAGAGGAAGTCGGGCCCTCCTTGTGGCCTTCCTGGCAGAAGCTAGGTTTTGTGTGACCCAGAGGGTTGGACTGGATGGGCCATTGGCCTGACCCAACATGGCTTCTCTTGTGTCTATATCTGGGGCAGTGGCAATCTGTGTTTTTGGTGCTTGTGAAGCAACAACAGGAAGACTCCTGGAATTCTAGCCACTTCCTCTTCTCTGGGTTTTGGCCACGGTGTGACGCAATGTGTTGGTCTGCATAGGCCTACAGTGGGACTGCTTCTGGAGCTCTGGCCCTGCGGTGAACCTCCTGATGGCCCCTTGGTTTTGGCCATTGTGCGAGACAGAGTGTTGGACTGGATGGGCCATTGGCCTGATGCTTTTAACTCTCGGTCATGCCTGCCAGATATAGAATCATAGAATCATAGAATCATAGAGTTGGAAGGGGCCATACAGGCCATCTAGTCCAACCCCCTGCTCAACAGAGGATCAGCCCTAAGCATCCTAAAGCATCCAAGAAAATTGTGTATTCAACCTTTGCTTGAAGACTGCCAGTGAGGGGCAGCTCACCACCTCCTTAGGCAGCCTATTCCACTGCTGAACTACTCTGACTGTGAAATTTTTTTTCCTGATATCTAGCCTATATCGTTGTACTTGAAGTTTAAACCCATTACTGCGTGTCCTCTCCTCTGCAGCCAACATAAACAGCATCCTGCCCTCCTCCAAGTGACAACCTTTCAAATACTTAAAGAGGACTATCATTTACCCTCTCAACCTCCTTTTCTCCAGGCTGAACATTCCCCAGTCCCTCAACCTATCTTCATAGGGCTTGGTCCCTTGGCCCCAGATCATCTTCGTCGCTCTCCTCTGTACCCTTTCAATTTTTTTTTGTTGTACAGGCAACAAACACTGTGGTGCCATTGTGCTCAGAGGCACCCTCTTCTCAGTTCACGGCTTGAAATCAGTGGCCTTAGGAGGTCACGCTGCTTAGGGCAGCATTACTGAGTGCTTATTCTTTTTTAAAAAACCTGGTGTCTACAACACCAAGGTTTAAATGAGGGAATCTAAGGGGACCCTCTACCTCCACCTTGTTGGATGGCTTGGAGATTGGAAAGAGAGCAAACACTACAGATCTCTCTCCACAGACCCTCTCCCAAATATCCCTGAATCTCTCCAATGACATCAGAACCCTCAAACATCATCCAGTGTCCAAAGCATCAATTTTCCTCAAGGGAACTGATGTCTTAGACTGGAAAGAGACGGTCATCCCAGGAGATCCCCAGGTCTCACCTGGGGGCTAGGAATACTACTCAGGAGGAGCCTGGAACTCTCCTGGGATCAGCCATATATCCGTGTCTCTACTGTTCCATAGTAGAAAACCAAAGTGGAAGTAGGGACAGTCGGGATCTCCATTCAAGCCTGAAGGAGTCCCAAGTCTGGAGGAAAAAATTCTGAGGGAAGCAATGCTTCACGGAATCAAAACTCCCCAGAAGAAGCAACATCTGTCGCTTGAAGAAGAAGAAGAAGAAAAGAACATTTGGTCCTTATATGCTGTTTTTCTCCAGCAGAGGGAATTTCAAAGTGGCTTACATTCGCCTTCCCTTTCCACTCCCCACCACAGACACCCTGTGAGGGAGGTGAGGCTGAGAGAACCCTGAGATCACTGAAGAAGAAGAGTTGGTTCGTATATGCCGCTTTTCTCTACCCAAAGGCGTTTCAAAGTGGCTTACAATCGCCTTCCCTTTCCTCTCTGCACCACAGACAGTGCTGTGGCGAGCCCAAGGTCGCCCCACTGGCTGCATGTGGGGGAACGCGGGATCGAACCCGGCTCGCCAGATGAAAAGTCCGTGCTTCTAACCCCTCCCCCAAGCCCTGAATTCCGTGGCGGTTGAGGGTCACTTGGCAACCCCAGCAGAACTCGCAGACGTTCTCAGCCTTGATGGAGGCAGGACTAGACTGGGGGGCTGAAACAGCCCCCAAAGGGCCCTGGTTCATTGATGCCCTGATGCAGGAGGCCTCACCAAGGAAAGTCCCAGGAGCCACTTCTGGAGATGCACCCCTGAGAGGACCAGACCTGACTTTGCAGAGGGGGCTCAAGCCTAGGCCAAGAGAGGCACACAGCGGGCACCTGCCTGGAGGTGGTGACCACAAGGCCACCGAGGGAGACCTTTTGTGGGGAGACCATGCAGGAGAGAACAGCAGGGGGGAAAGCTAAAGACAGGGGACCCCCGAAAGGTAAGTTGGATGGTGAATAGGAAGGAGAAAAGGGTTGAGGTTGTGACATTCCTAGGTTTGACAATGGCTTTTTAAAGTGTGTTTTGAGAAAGGTGAGGTTATATTCCTGGCCAAGGGATTCCTGGCCCACTAGAGGCCTTTTCGGTCCTGGCCCCGACTTGGTGGAACAAGCTCCCAGAACAGCTGAGGGCGATGCAGGACCAGTAAAAAGGATTTTTTCCCCCAGGTCTTCTGTTGTGGCCTGGGCATGGAAGATCGTGGGGCCCCTCCACAGCTAAGAACTATCTTTAAGATCAATCAGACAAAATACCTAGAGGTATCTCGAAAAGTCAGCACCTCTCTGAGTTTGTGCTGGAGTATGGTGATTTTTAATGTCTTAATGTATGTGGGGTTTTTATCTTTTAAGGTAACTCGCCATGAGATGGCTTCTGAGAATGGAGGGTAAAAAAATCTAAATGCAGACGAACATACATAGATACATAAAATATAATAAGCTGCCTTGAGTTCCACGAGGCAAAAAGATGGCTTACAAATGTGTTCAATAAATTGAAAAATCAAACAGGGGCAGTTCTATAATGAGAATAAGGAAATGGCAGGGAAGGGGAGGGGCTAATTGGCAAAGGAGATGAGCAGGGAGATCTCAGCCAGCCCATGAATGTCGAAGGACAGAAATGACAAAAGATGTATGAGTAAAATATCACCATGTTTTTTTAACAAGCGTCATGAGAAATTGAGGCCTTCCCTGGTGGGGAAGAGGGAGAAAACACTGAGATTCATGCCTGGCACAAAACAGTCTTTTAGGGGGGGATCCTTGAGTCCTGGTCCCTTCAGATGGAAGGACCATCCGAGGGTGGGAGAGTGAGTGAGTAAGTAAGTGAGAGGGACCGTGCGTGCCCGTACATTCCTACGGACAGGGCTTGCGTTCCCATCCGTTCCCAATGGACAGGGCTTTTCTGCACTTCCGTTCCAGTGGACAGGGCTTGTGAACCCATTCGTTCGCAGGGAAACACTTTGAGTTACGGTCCCTTCAGAAGAACGGAGGACGGGACTGGAGTGAGCTGACGGGTATGAGTGGGGTCTGTGTGTGATTGTGTGTGGGAGGAGGAGCTTCTTCTGGTACTTCTCCCTAATGCCATAGATGACAGACTGCTTCTCCTCTGCCCAGTCTTAAAGAGCCAGTCCGACATTTGGGAACGGGAGCGGATTCCCAGCATTGGCCGATAGGAGTTTTTGCCATTCCTGCTCTACCTTGGGAAGCAGCAAGCTACCTAAAAAGCATCTTATCCCCGTTTTCTGTTAACATCTGACATTCAGTGTCCCCACAATGACTCCCCCTGGGCCAGGCTTCTCTTTTTTCCAAGGCTTCAAGCCCATTGTGGCACGCAGTCTTTAACTTGTCAACTTCTGGGGTCACCCTGCAATAACGATATATTTTGAATGTCCCGCTAGCAAATGAGCATAAGCAGGCCTCCTACAGTCACTGGTTATTCCCTTGTAGAGCCTGCTGGAGAGTAAATTAGCCAAGCTACAGTCTTCCCTTCAGCCTTAATAATTTGCCGTTCCTTCCCCTCTCCAAAATTACACTGTCTCATTCTGTTTTTTTTCTTTTGAAGTTTGCGTATGGAAGGCATTGGCCAAAGCGATGGGCTTGGTCTCTTTTGACACTGAAACGACATGTTTCGCAAGCAGTCTCAAGCTTTACTCTTGATCCTTCCTCTGGATCATTCTCAGCAGTTTTTTTTTTTTTAAATCCTCAGTCCTTATGAATGGCTTCCTTAGGGTCCATTCTCTCTGTTTTCACACTGCTTCCTTCCTTGAGGGTCCGGAATCCAGTCCGTACTCTCAACCGGTGCTGCCGCTGGTTTGTAGGACTTCATATGCGAAGCTGCAAGGAAACTCCTAGTCCTCTTCGGCCCCTTATTTCTCCTCCCGACGCACCGTTCGGATTGCGGTTCCATTCCTAGTTCAGCCAGGAACCTAACCGCATATCCCTGGTTGGTGCCCATGCCTAGGGGATGGTTTGAGTGGGGCAGGGAGTGGTGTGAATGGAGTGGTGTGTGTGTGTGTGTGTGAGGAGGGGCTCCCTTAGTTAAGGTATGAAGGGGAAGTAGTGCACAGGTTGAAATAGATGTACTCGGGCTTGCAGCTGCCAGTTGATGCTGGCCAACCGAAGGCAGTGAAGGAGCCTGGAGGAGGCCAGTGGAGGGAAGGGCAGGAGTCGTCCGTGCTTACAACTGAGGTTCATGACGATTTTTAGCCTGCCGTCACAAACTTCCATGAACTTTTTAAGAATTGGTGGCGGTTCGTGTTTTGAGCAGAGAGCAGGGCTTTAAAGACACTCAGGACCGTCCCCTTAAACCTCTGCTTTCTTTTTTTGTCCCGTGCCGCTGTTTTTCGCGGCCTCCCCGGGGATGGGAACGCAGGGGCCAAAAGGGACTCCGAGCCCTTTTCTTTTTTTACTAGACCGTTTTGGTTCAGTAAAGAGAGAAATGCTACAGCTTGCATATTATAGGACTACTATTCCAAGATAAGGAAAAAACAACAAAACACACACACATCAGGCTGCCATTTCCCTATGCTTCTCTTCTTCTTGTACATCTCCCTAACGCCGTAGATGACATACTGATGCTTCTTCCCCCCAGGCTTACATAGCCAGTTTGAAAGTCGAGGATTTCTCTCCACCTCCTTCCCCCCCGCCCCAATCTGATCTCCTATGGCAGTGGTCCCCAACCTTTGTGAGGTTGGGGACCGGCAGGGCATCGGGGCGCGGCCCATGGCCCGCGCGGGCCATGCCCACAAATTGGCCGCGACCGCGCATCGGGCCGCACCTCTGGATCATTCTCAGCAGTTTTTTTTTTTAAAATCCTCAGTCCTTATGAATGGCTTCCTTAGGGTCCATTCTCTCTGTTTTCACACTGCTTCCTTCCTTGAGGGTCCGGAATCCAGTCCGTACTCTCAACCGGTGCTGCCGCTGGTTTGTAGGACTTCATATGCGAAGCTGCAAGGCAACTCCTAGTCCTCTTCGGCCCCTTATTTCTCCTCCTGACGCACCGTTCGGATTGCGGTTCCGTCCCTAGTTCAGCCAGGAACCTAACCGCATATCCCTGGTTGGTGCCCATGCCTAGGGGATGGTTTGAGTGGGGCAGGGAGTGGTGTGAATGGAGTGGTGTGTGTGTGTGTGTGTGTGTGTGTGAGGAGGGGCTCCCTTAGTTAAGGTATGAAGGGGAGGTAGTGCACAGGTTGAAATAGATGTACTCTGGCTTGCAGCCGCCAGTTGATGCTGGCCAACCGACGGCAGTGGAGGAGCCTGGAGGATGCCGGTGGAGGGAAGGGCAGGAGCCGTCTCTGCTTACCACGGGTTTTCCTTGTAGGGATACCCCGGGGGAGTTTTGATGAGGTTCTCCTGCAAGCCCTCAAGGGAGTCGTGGCCACTGAAAGAGGTGAGCGATGTTCCCCAACTCCTTCGCTTGCCTCTCTGCCCCTCCTGGTCCCCAGTGGGTGGGTTGGGCAAGGAGGGCTTGTGACCTGTATGCCAGCAACGGGGAAGGCAGTGTCTGGGAGAGCTAAACCTTTCGGCTCACTGTGAGCTCTTTCGGGAAGTGGGAAGGGGAGCGGGCTGAGGTGGAAGGGGCCCTGAGTTCTCAGACTGGCCTTGTAGACTTGTTGTCTGTTTCTTCAGCAGACTGAGGAAGCTTGCAGATCGAGGCCATCCAAAGAGGAGGAGAGCTGACCGGGAGAGGAGGGCCACGTGCGAAGAGACGGGGGAGCATCCAGAAGGCAAGTTCTTCCGCGGAAGCGGAAGGGCTTGCTAAGCAGGGGGCACCAGGCGACCCGAAGCCTGGCGTGATGCCACGCCTGAAGCTCCTGATGACGTTGGCTGGCAGAAGCTGGCGGCAGTCGGCCGGGGGGTGGGGGTGGGCATCAGTGGCAGGTAGCTGGGGGGAGGGGGTTGCGTAGGGATGCAGAGTGAGAGTGTGAGTGAGCGAGTGAGTGAGTGCAACCCTGCGTGCCCATCCGTTCCGACGGACAGGGACCAAACGCCCATTCGTTTCGACGGACAGGGCTTGAGTGCCCATCTGCTGCGGCGGACAGGGCTTGAGCGCTCCTCTGTCTGGACGGACAGGGCTTGCGAGCCCATCCGTTCGCAGGGACAGAGTTTGAGTGCCAGTCCACACAGATGAACGGAGCACAGTGCCCGACCCTTCAGATGGCCGGAGCACGGGTGCATGTCCCCTGAAGTGGACGCAGCTGGGGTGCCCGTCCCTTCGCAGGGACGGAGCCGGGGGCCTCGTCCCTTCGTGTGGACTGAGGTGGGGTGCCCGTTCTTTCTGGTGGACAGAACGTGTGTGTGTGTGTGTGTCAGTGTGTGTGTGTGTGTGGACGGAGAGTGAATGCGAGGGGTAGGCATGGGCACCAAGCGGCTCACCAACTGAAGTTCATGACGATTTTTAGCCTGCCGTCACAAACTTCCATGAACTTTTCAAGAATTGGTGGCGGTTCGTGTTTTGAGCAGAGAGCAGGGCTTTAAAGGCACTCAGGGCCGTCCCCTTAAACCTCTGCTTTCTTTTTTTGTCCCGTGCCGCTGTTTTTCGCGGCCTCCCCGGGGACGGGAACGCAGGGGCCGAAAGGGACTCCGAGCCCTTTTCTTTATTTACTGGACCGTTTTGGTTCAGTAAAGAGAGAAATGCTACAGCTTGCATATTACAGGACTACTATTCCAAGATAGGGAAAAAACAACAAAACACACACACATCAGGCTGCCATTTCCCTATGCTTCTCTTCTTCTTGTACATCTCCCTAACGCCGTAGATGACATACTGATGCTTCTTCCCCCCAGGCTTACATAGCCAGTCTGAAAGTCCAGGATTTCTCTCCACCTCCTTCCCCCCCGCCCCTATCTGATCTCCTATGGGACTCCGCTTTCTTCTGGATTGCAAAGTTCTTGCCTTTTGCTTCAAGAACGCAAGTGTTGCTGGTGTCCCGTATTCTAACGCTTTGTCTAATCAGTCAGTAGTAGCTGGTCAGGATTCTGTTTTCCATCTTGTTGCATGAAGGATCCTAGCAGCTGCTTTTGCCATGGATTGAACAAAGTAGCTAGACGTGTGGAGGAGTTTTCTTGTTCTGTTTCCTTATGTCCATATTGTATACTGTGCTAATTGCCCTTTCAATCTCTTTTGCCTCTCCTCATGAATCATATTCCAGCATTCCCAGGCTTTCTAGCAAGTCCTCCAGATGCGAAAAAACCATGCATCTGTCTCCTGCCGTTCCCAGCATTGGCTGATAGGAGTTTTTGCCATTCCTGCTCTACCTTGGGAAGCAGCAAGCTACCTAAAAAGCATCTTATCCCCGTTTTCTGTTAACATCTGACATTCAGTGTCCCCACAATGACTCCCACTGGGCCAGGCTTCTCTTCTTTCCAAGGCTTCAAGCCCATTGTGGCGCGCAGTCTTTAACTTGTCAACTTCTGGAGTCACCCTGCAATAACGATATGTTTTGAATGGCCCGCTAGCAAATGAGAATAAGCAGGCCTCCTACAGTCACTGGTTATTCCCTTGTAGAGCCTGCTGGAGGTTAAATTAGCCAAGCTACAGTCTTCCCTTCAGCCTTAATAATTTTCCGTTCCTTCCCCTCTCCAAAATTACACTGTCTCATTCTGTTTTTTTTCTTTTGAAGTTTGCGTATCGAAGGCATTGGCCAAAGCGATGGGCTTGGTCTCTTTTGACACTGAAACGATATGTTTAGCAAGCAGTCTCAAGCTTTACTCTTGATCTTTCCTCTGGATCATTCTCAGCAGTTTTTTTTTTTAAAATCCTCAGTCCTTATGAATGGCTTCCTTAGGGTCCATTCTCTCTGTTTTCACACTGCTTCCTTCCTTGAGGGTCCGGAATCCAGTCCGTACTCTCAACCGGTGCTGCCGCTGGTTTGTAGGACTTCATATGCGAAGCTGCAAGGCAACTCCTAGTCCTCTTCGGCCCCTTATTTCTCCTCCCGACGCACCGTTCGGATTGCGGTTCCGTCCCTAGTTCAGCCAGGAACCTAACCGCATATCCCTGGTTGGTGCCCATGCCTAGGGGATGGTTTGAGTGGGGCAGGGAGTGGTGTGAATGGAGTGGTGTGTGTGTGTGTGTGTGTGTGTGTGTGTGTGTGAGGAGGGGCTCCCTTAGTTAAGGTATGAAGGGGAGGTAGTGCACAGGTTGAAATAGATGTACTCGGGCTTGCAGCCGCCAGTTGATGCTGGCCAACCGAAGGCAGTGGAGGAGCCTGGAGGATGCCGGTGGAGGGAAGGGCAGGAGCCGTCCCTGCTTACCACGGGTTTTCCTTGTAGAGATACCCCGGGGCAGTTTTGATGAGGTTCTCCTGCAGTCGTGGCCACTGAAAGAGGTGAGCGATGTTCCCCAACTCCTTCGCTTGCCTCTCTGCCCCTCCTGGTCCCCAGTGGGTGGGTTGGGCAAGGAGGGCTTGTGACCTGTATGCCAGCAACGGGGAAGGCAGTGTCTGGGAGAGCTAAACCTTTCGGCTCACTGTGTGCTCTTTCGGGAAGTGGGAAGGGGAGCGGGCTGAGGTGGAAGGGGCCCTGAGTTCTCAGACTGGCCTTGTAGACTTGTTGTCTGTTTCTTCAGCAGACTGAGGAAGCTTGCAGATCGAGGCCATCCAAAGAGGAGGAGAGCTGACCGGGAGAGGAGGGCCACGTGCGAAGAGACGGGGGAGCATCCAGAAGGCAAGTTCTTCCGGGAAGCGGAAGGGCTTGCTAAGCAGGGGGCACCAGGCGACCCGAAGCCTGGCGTGATGCCACGCATGAAGCTCCTGATGACGTTGGCTGGCAGAAGCTGGCGGCAGTCGGCCGGGGGGTGGGGGTGGGCATCAGTGGCAGGTAGCTGGGGGGAGGGGGTTGCGTAGGGATGCAGAGTGAGAGTGTGAGTGAGCGAGTGAGTGAGTGCAACCCTGCGTGCCCATCCGTTCCGATGGACAGGGACCAAACGCCCATTCGTTTCGACGGACAGGGCTTGAGTGCCCATCTGCTGCGGCGGACAGGGCTTGAGCGCTCCTCTGTCTGGACGGACAGGGCTTGCGAGCCCATCCGTTCGCAGGGACAGAGTTTGAGTGCCAGTCCACACAGATGAACGGAGCACAGTGCCCGACCCTTCAGATGGCCGGAGCACGGGTGCACGTCCCCTGAAGTGGACGCAGCTGGGGTGCCCGTCCCTTCGCAGGGACGGAGCCGGGGGCCTCGTCCCTTCGTGTGGACTGAGGTGGGGTGCCCGTTCTTTCTGGTGGACAGAACGTGTGTGTGTGTGTGTGTCAGTGTGTGTGTGTGTGTGGACGGAGAGTGAATGCGAGGGGTAGGCATGGGCACCAAGCGGCTCGCCAACTGAAGTTCATGACGATTTTTAGCCTGCCGTCACAAACTTCCATGAACTTTTCAAGAATTGGTGGCGGTTCGTGTTTTGAGCAGAGAGCAGGGCTTTAAAGGCACTCAGGGCCGTCCCCTTAAACCTCTGCTTTCTTTTTTTGTCCCGTGCCGCTGTTTTTCGCGGCCTCCCCGGGGACGGGAACGCAGGGGCCGAAAGGGACTCCGAGCCCTTTTCTTTATTTACTGGACCGTTTTGGTTCAGTAAAGAGAGAAATGCTACAGCTTGCATATTACAGGACTACTATTCCAAGATAGGGAAAAAACAACAAAACACACACACATCAGGCTGCCATTTCCCTATGCTTCTCTTCTTCTTGTACATCTCCCTAACGCCGTAGATGACATACTGATGCTTCTTCCCCCCAGGCTTACATAGCCAGTCTGAAAGTCCAGGATTTCTCTCCACCTCCTTCCCCCCCGCCCCTATCTGATCTCCTATGGGACTCCGCTTTCTTCTGGATTGCAAAGTTCTTGCCTTTTGCTTCAAGAACGCAAGTGTTGCTGGTGTCCCGTATTCTAACGCTTTGTCTAATCAGTCAGTAGTAGCTGGTCAGGATTCTGTTTTCCATCTTGTTGCATGAAGGATCCTAGCAGCTGCTTTTGCCATGGATTGAACAAAGTAGCTAGACGTGTGGAGGAGTTTTCTTGTTCTGTTTCCTTATGTCCATATTGTATACTGTGCTAATTGCCCTTTCAATCTCTTTTGCCTCTCCTCATGAATCATATTCCAGCATTCCCAGGCTTTCTAGCAAGTCCTCCAGATGCGAAAAAACCATGCATCTGTCTCCTGCCGTTCCCAGCATTGGCTGATAGGAGTTTTTGCCATTCCTGCTCTACCTTGGGAAGCAGCAAGCTACCTAAAAAGCATCTTATCCCCGTTTTCTGTTAACATCTGACATTCAGTGTCCCCACAATGACTCCCACTGGGCCAGGCTTCTCTTCTTTCCAAGGCTTCAAGCCCATTGTGGCGCGCAGTCTTTAACTTGTCAACTTCTGGAGTCACCCTGCAATAACGATATGTTTTGAATGGCCCGCTAGCAAATGAGAATAAGCAGGCCTCCTACAGTCACTGGTTATTCCCTTGTAGAGCCTGCTGGAGGTTAAATTAGCCAAGCTACAGTCTTCCCTTCAGCCTTAATAATTTTCCGTTCCTTCCCCTCTCCAAAATTACACTGTCTCATTCTGTTTTTTTTCTTTTGAAGTTTGCGTATCGAAGGCATTGGCCAAAGCGATGGGCTTGGTCTCTTTTGACACTGAAACGATATGTTTAGCAAGCAGTCTCAAGCTTTACTCTTGATCTTTCCTCTGGATCATTCTCAGCAGTTTTTTTTTTTAAAATCCTCAGTCCTTATGAATGGCTTCCTTAGGGTCCATTCTCTCTGTTTTCACACTGCTTCCTTCCTTGAGGGTCCGGAATCCAGTCCGTACTCTCAACCGGTGCTGCCGCTGGTTTGTAGGACTTCATATGCGAAGCTGCAAGGCAACTCCTAGTCCTCTTCGGCCCCTTATTTCTCCTCCCGACGCACCGTTCGGATTGCGGTTCCGTCCCTAGTTCAGCCAGGAACCTAACCGCATATCCCTGGTTGGTGCCCATGCCTAGGGGATGGTTTGAGTGGGGCAGGGAGTGGTGTGAATGGAGTGGTGTGTGTGTGTGTGTGTGTGTGTGTGTGTGTGTGAGGAGGGGCTCCCTTAGTTAAGGTATGAAGGGGAGGTAGTGCACAGGTTGAAATAGATGTACTCGGGCTTGCAGCCGCCAGTTGATGCTGGCCAACCGAAGGCAGTGGAGGAGCCTGGAGGATGCCGGTGGAGGGAAGGGCAGGAGCCGTCCCTGCTTACCACGGGTTTTCCTTGTAGAGATACCCCGGGGCAGTTTTGATGAGGTTCTCCTGCAGTCGTGGCCACTGAAAGAGGTGAGCGATGTTCCCCAACTCCTTCGCTTGCCTCTCTGCCCCTCCTGGTCCCCAGTGGGTGGGTTGGGCAAGGAGGGCTTGTGACCTGTATGCCAGCAACGGGGAAGGCAGTGTCTGGGAGAGCTAAACCTTTCGGCTCACTGTGTGCTCTTTCGGGAAGTGGGAAGGGGAGCGGGCTGAGGTGGAAGGGGCCCTGAGTTCTCAGACTGGCCTTGTAGACTTGTTGTCTGTTTCTTCAGCAGACTGAGGAAGCTTGCAGATCGAGGCCATCCAAAGAGGAGGAGAGCTGACCGGGAGAGGAGGGCCACGTGCGAAGAGACGGGGGAGCATCCAGAAGGCAAGTTCTTCCGGGAAGCGGAAGGGCTTGCTAAGCAGGGGGCACCAGGCGACCCGAAGCCTGGCGTGATGCCACGCATGAAGCTCCTGATGACGTTGGCTGGCAGAAGCTGGCGGCAGTCGGCCGGGGGGTGGGGGTGGGCATCAGTGGCAGGTAGCTGGGGGGAGGGGGTTGCGTAGGGATGCAGAGTGAGAGTGTGAGTGAGCGAGTGAGTGAGTGCAACCCTGCGTGCCCATCCGTTCCGATGGACAGGGACCAAACGCCCATTCGTTTCGACGGACAGGGCTTGAGTGCCCATCTGCTGCGGCGGACAGGGCTTGAGCGCTCCTCTGTCTGGACGGACAGGGCTTGCGAGCCCATCCGTTCGCAGGGACAGAGTTTGAGTGCCAGTCCACACAGATGAACGGAGCACAGTGCCCGACCCTTCAGATGGCCGGAGCACGGGTGCACGTCCCCTGAAGTGGACGCAGCTGGGGTGCCCGTCCCTTCGCAGGGACGGAGCCGGGGGCCTCGTCCCTTCGTGTGGACTGAGGTGGGGTGCCCGTTCTTTCTGGTGGACAGAACGTGTGTGTGTGTGTGTGTCAGTGTGTGTGTGTGTGTGGACGGAGAGTGAATGCGAGGGGTAGGCATGGGCACCAAGCGGCTCGCCAACTGAAGTTCATGACGATTTTTAGCCTGCCGTCACAAACTTCCATGAACTTTTCAAGAATTGGTGGCGGTTCGTGTTTTGAGCAGAGAGCAGGGCTTTAAAGGCACTCAGGGCCGTCCCCTTAAACCTCGGCTTTCTTTTTTTGTCCCGTGCCGCTGTTTTTCGCGGCCTCCCCGGGGACGGGAACGCAGGGGCCGAAAGGGACTCCGAGCCCTTTTCTTTATTTACTGGACCGTTTTGGTTCAGTAAAGAGAGAAATGCTACAGCTTGCATATTACAGGACTACTATTCCAAGATAGGGAAAAAACAACAAAACACACACACATCAGGCTGCCATTTCCCTATGCTTCTCTTCTTCTTGTACATCTCCCTAACGCCGTAGATGACATACTGATGCTTCTTCCCCCCAGGCTTACATAGCCAGTCTGAAAGTCCAGGATTTCTCTCCACCTCCTTCCCCCCCGCCCCAATCTGATCTCCTATGGGACTCCGCTTTCTTCTGGATTGCAAAGTTCTTGCCTTTTGCTTCAAGAACGCAAGTGTTGCTGGTGTCCCGTATTCTAACGCTTTGTCTAATCAGTCAGTAGTAGCTGGTCAGGATTCTGTTTTCCATCTTGTTGCATGAAGGATCCTAGCAGCTGCTTTTGCCATGGATTGAACAAAGTAGCTAGACGTGTGGAGGAGTTTTCTTGTTCTGTTTCCTTATGTCCATATTGTATACTGTGCTAATTGCCCTTTCAATCTATTTTGCCTCTCCTCATGAATCATATTCCAGCATTCCCAGGCTTTCTAGCAAGTCCTCCAGATGCGAAAAAACCATGCATCTGTCTCCTGCCGTTCCCAGCATTGGCTGATAGGTGTTTTTGCCATTCCTGCTCTACCTTGGGAAGCAGCAAGCTACCTAAAAAGCATCTTATCCCCGTTTTCTGTTAACATCTGACATTCAGTGTCCCCACAATGACTCCCACTGGGCCAGGCTTCTCTTCTTTCCAAGGCTTCAAGCCCATTGTGGCGCGCAGTCTTTAACTTGTCAACTTCTGGAGTCACCCTGCAATAACGATATGTTTTGAATGGCCCGCTAGCAAATGAGAATAAGCAGGCCTCCTACAGTCACTGGTTATTCCCTTGTAGAGCCTGCTGGAGGTTAAATTAGCCAAGCTACAGTCTTCCCTTCAGCCTTAATAATTTGCCGTTCCTTCCCCTCTCCAAAATTACACTGTCTCATTCTGTTTTTTTTCTTTTGAAGTTTGCGTATGGAAGGCATTGGCCAAAGCGATGGGCTTGGTCTCTTTTGACACTGAAACGATATGTTTAGCAAGCAGTCTCAAGCTTTACTCTTGATCTTTCCTCTGGATCATTCTCAGCAGTTTTTTTTTTTAAATCCTCAGTCCTTATGAATGGCTTCCTTAGGGTCCATTCTCTCTGTTTTCACACTGCTTCCTTCCTTGAGGGTCCGGAATCCAGTCCGTACTCTCAACCGGTGCTGCCGCTGGTTTGTAGGACTTCATATGCGAAGCTGCAAGGCAACTCCTAGTCCTCTTCGGCCCCTTATTTCTCCTCCCGACGCACCGTTCGGATTGCGGTTCCGTCCCTAGTTCAGCCAGGAACCTAACCGCATATCCCTGGTTGGTGCCCATGCCTAGGGGATGGTTTGAGTGGGGCAGGGAGTGGTGTGAATGGAGTGGTGTGTGTGTGTGTGTGTGTGCGTGTGTGTGAGGAGGGGCTCCCTTAGTTAAGGTATGAAGGGGAGGTAGTGCACAGGTTGAAATAGATGTACTCGGGCTTGCAGCCGCCAGTTGATGCTGGCCAACCGAAGGCAGTGGAGGAGCCTGGAGGATGCCGGTGGAGGGAAGGGCAGGAGCCGTCCCTGCTTACCACGGGTTTTCCTTGTAGAGATACCCCGGGGGAGTTTTGATGAGGTTCTCCTGCAGTCGTGGCCACTGAAAGAGGTGAGCGATGTTCCCCAACTCCTTCGCTTGCCTCTCTGCCCCTCCTGGTCCCCAGTGGGTGGGTTGGGCAAGGAGGGCTTGTGACCTGTATGCCAGCAACGGGGAAGGCAGTGTCTGGGAGAGCTAAACCTTTCGGCTCACTGTGTGCTCTTTCGGGAAGTGGGAAGGGGAGCGGGCTGAGGTGGAAGGGGCCCTGAGTTCTCAGACTGGCCTTGTAGACTTGTTGTCTGTTTCTTCAGCAGACTGACGAAGCTTGCAGATCGAGGCCATCCAAAGAGGAGGAGAGCTGACCGGGAGAGGAGGGCCACGTGCGAAGAGACGGGGGAGCATCCAGAAGGCAAGTTCTTCCGCGGAAGCGGAAGGGCTTGCTAAGCAGGGGGCACCAGGCGACCCGAAGCCTGGCGTGATGCCACGCCTGAAGCTCCTGATGACGTTGGCTGGCAGAAGCTGGCGGCAGTCGGCCGGGGGGTGGGGGTGGGCATCAGTGGCAGGTAGCTGGGGGGAGGGGGTTGCGTAGGGATGCAGAGTGAGAGTGTGAGTGAGCGAGTGAGTGAGTGCAACCCTGCGTGCCCATCCGTTCCGACGGACAGGGACCAAACGCCCATTCGTTTCGACGGACAGGGCTTGAGTGCCCATCTGCTGCGGCGGACAGGGCTTGAGCGCTCCTCTGTCTGGACGGACAGGGCTTGCGAGCCCATCCGTTCGCAGGGACAGAGTTTGAGTGCCAGTCCACACAGATGAACGGAGCACAGTGCCCGACCCTTCAGATGGCCGGAGCACGGGTGCACGTCCCCTGAAGTGGACGCAGCTGGGGTGCCCGTCCCTTCGCAGGGACGGAGCCGGGGGCCTCGTCCCTTCGTGTGGACTGAGGTGGGGTGCCCGTTCTTTCTGGTGGACAGAACGTGTGTGTGTGTGTGTGTCAGTGTGTGTGTGTGTGTGGACGGAGAGTGAATGCGAGGGGTAGGCATGGGCACCAAGCGGCTCACCAACTGAAGTTCATGACGATTTTTAGCCTGCCGTCACAAACTTCCATGAACTTTTCAAGAATTGGTGGCGGTTCGTGTTTTGAGCAGAGAGCAGGGCTTTAAAGGCACTCAGGGCCGTCCCCTTAAACCTCTGCTTTCTTTTTTTGTCCCGTGCCGCTGTTTTTCGCGGCCTCCCCGGGGACGGGAACGCAGGGGCCGAAAGGGACTCCGAGCCCTTTTCTTTATTTACTGGACCGTTTTGGTTCAGTAAAGAGAGAAATGCTACAGCTTGCATATTACAGGACTACTATTCCAAGATAGGGAAAAAACAACAAAACACACACACATCAGGCTGCCATTTCCCTATGCTTCTCTTCTTCTTGTACATCTCCCTAACGCCGTAGATGACATACTGATGCTTCTTCCCCCCAGGCTTACATAGCCAGTCTGAAAGTCCAGGATTTCTCTCCACCTCCTTCCCCCCCGCCCCAATCTGATCTCCTATGGGACTCCGCTTTCTTCTGGATTGCAAAGTTCTTGCCTTTTGCTTCAAGAACGCAAGTGTTGCTGGTGTCCCGTATTCTAACGCTTTGTCTAATCAGTCAGTAGTAGCTGGTCAGGATTCTGTTTTCCATCTTGTTGCATGAAGGATCCTAGCAGCTGCTTTTGCCATGGATTGAACAAAGTAGCTAGACGTGTGGAGGAGTTTTCTTGTTCTGTTTCCTTATGTCCATATTGTATACTGTGCTAATTGCCCTTTCAATCTCTTTTGCCTCTCCTCATGAATCATATTCCAGCATTCCCAGGCTTTCTAGCAAGTCCTCCAGATGCGAAAAAACCATGCATCTGTCTCCTGCCGTTCCCAGCATTGGCTGATAGGAGTTTTTGCCATTCCTGCTCTACCTTGGGAAGCAGCAAGCTACCTAAAAAGCATCTTATCCCCGTTTTCTGTTAACATCTGACATTCAGTGTCCCCACAATGACTCCCACTGGGCCAGGTTTCTCTTCTTTCCAAGGCTTCAAGCCCATTGTGGCGCGCAGTCTTTAACTTGTCAACTTCTGGAGTCACCCTGCAATAACGATATGTTTTAAATGGCCCGCTAGCAAATGAGAATAAGCAGGCCTCCTACAGTCACTGGTTATTCCCTTGTAGAGCCTGCTGGAGGTTAAATTAGCCAAGCTACAGTCTTCCCTTCAGCCTTAATAATTTGCCGTTCCTTCCCCTCTCCAAAATTACACTGTCTCATTCTGTTTTTTTTCTTTTGAAGTTTGCGTATGGAAGGCATTGGCCAAAGCGATGGGCTTGGTCTCTTTTGACACTGAAACGATATGTTTAGCAAGCAGTCTCAAGCTTTACTCTTGATCTTTCCTCTGGATCATTCTCAGCAGTTTTTTTTTTTAAATCCTCAGTCCTTATGAATGGCTTCCTTAGGGTCCATTCTCTCTGTTTTCACACTGCTTCCTTCCTTGAGGGTCCGGAATCCAGTCCGTACTCTCAACCGGTGCTGCCGCTGGTTTGTAGGACTTCATATGCGAAGCTGCAAGGCAACTCCTAGTCCTCTTCGGCCCCTTATTTCTCCTCCCGACGCACCGTTCGGATTGCGGTTCCGTCCCTAGTTCAGCCAGGAACCTAACCGCATATCCCTGGTTGGTGCCCATGCCTAGGGGATGGTTTGAGTGGGGCAGGGAGTGGTGTGAATGGAGTGGTGTGTGTGTGTGTGTGTGTGTGTGTGTGTGTGTGAGGAGGGGCTCCCTTAGTTAAGGTATGAAGGGGAGGTAGTGCACAGGTTGAAATAGATGTACTCGGGCTTGCAGCCGCCAGTTGATGCTGGCCAACCGAAGGCAGTGGAGGAGCCTGGAGGATGCCGGTGGAGGGAAGGGCAGGAGCCGTCCCTGCTTACCACGGGTTTTCCTTGTAGAGATACCCCGGGGGAGTTTTGATGAGGTTCTCCTGCAGTCGTGGCCACTGAAAGAGGTGAGCGATGTTCCCCAACTCCTTCGCTTGCCTCTCTGCCCCTCCTGGTCCCCAGTGGGTGGGTTGGGCAAGGAGGGCTTGTGACCTGTATGCCAGCAACGGGGAAGGCAGTGTCTGGGAGAGCTAAACCTTTCGGCTCACTGTGTGCTCTTTCGGGAAGTGGGAAGGGGAGCGGGCTGAGGTGGAAGGGGCCCTGAGTTCTCAGACTGGCCTTGTAGACTTGTTGTCTGTTTCTTCAGCAGACTGACGAAGCTTGCAGATCGAGGCCATCCAAAGAGGAGGAGAGCTGACCGGGAGAGGAGGGCCACGTGCGAAGAGACGGGGGAGCATCCAGAAGGCAAGTTCTTCCGCGGAAGCGGAAGGGCTTGCTAAGCAGGGGGCACCAGGCGACCCGAAGCCTGGCGTGATGCCACGCCTGAAGCTCCTGATGACGTTGGCTGGCAGAAGCTGGCGGCAGTCGGCCGGGGGGTGGGGGTGGGCATCAGTGGCAGGTAGCTGGGGGGAGGGGGTTGCGTAGGGATGCAGAGTGAGAGTGTGAGTGAGCGAGTGAGTGAGTGCAACCCTGCGTGCCCATCCGTTCCGATGGACAGGGACCAAACGCCCATTCGTTTCGACGGACAGGGCTTGAGTGCCCATCTGCTGCGGCGGACAGGGCTTGAGCGCTCCTCTGTCTGGACGGACAGGGCTTGCGAGCCCATCCGTTCGCAGGGACAGAGTTTGAGTGCCAGTCCACACAGATGAACGGAGCACAGTGCCCGACCCTTCAGATGGCCGGAGCACGGGTGCACGTCCCCTGAAGTGGACGCAGCTGGGGTGCCCGTCCCTTCGCATGGACGGAGCCGGGGGCCTCGTCCCTTCGTGTGGACTGAGGTGGGGTGCCCGTTCCTTCTGGTGGACATAACGTGTGTGTGTGTGTGTGTGTGAGTGTGTGTGTGTGTGTGGACGGAGAGTGAATGCGAGGGGTAGGCATGGGCACCAAGCGGCTCACCAACTGAAGTTCATGACGATTTTTAGCCTGCCGTCACAAACTTCCATGAACTTTTCAAGAATTGGTGGCGGTTCGTGTTTTGAGCAGAGAGCAGGGCTTTAAAGGCACTCAGGGCCGTCCCCTTAAACCTCTGCTTTCTTTTTTTGTCCCGTGCCGCTGTTTTTCGCGGCCTCCCCGGGGACGGGAACGCAGGGGCCGAAAGGGACTCCGAGCCCTTTTCTTTATTTACTGGACCGTTTTGGTTCAGTAAAGAGAGAAATGCTACAGCTTGCATATTACAGGACTACTATTCCAAGATAGGGAAAAAACAACAAAACACACACACATCAGGCTGCCATTTCCCTATGCTTCTCTTCTTCTTGTACATCTCCCTAACGCCGTAGATGACATACTGATGCTTCTTCCCCCCAGGCTTACATAGCCAGTCTGAAAGTCCAGGATTTCTCTCCACCTCCTTCCCCCCCGCCCCAATCTGATCTCCTATGGGACTCCGCTTTCTTCTGGATTGCAAAGTTCTTGCCTTTTGCTTCAAGAACGCAAGTGTTGCTGGTGTCCCGTATTCTAACGCTTTGTCTAATCAGTCAGTAGTAGCTGGTCAGGATTCTGTTTTCCATCTTGTTGCATGAAGGATCCTAGCAGCTGCTTTTGCCATGGATTGAACAAAGTAGCTAGACGTGTGGAGGAGTTTTCTTGTTCTGTTTCCTTATGTCCATATTGTATACTGTGCTAATTGCCCTTTCAATCTCTTTTGCCTCTCCTCATGAATCATATTCCAGCATTCCCAGGCTTTCTAGCAAGTCCTCCAGATGCGAAAAAACCATGCATCTGTCTCCTGCCGTTCCCAGCATTGGCTGATAGGAGTTTTTGCCATTCCTGCTCTACCTTGGGAAGCAGCAAGCTACCTAAAAAGCATCTTATCCCCGTTTTCTGTTAACATCTGACATTCAGTGTCCCCACAATGACTCCCACTGGGCCAGGTTTCTCTTCTTTCCAAGGCTTCAAGCCCATTGTGGCGCGCAGTCTTTAACTTGTCAACTTCTGGAGTCACCCTGCAATAACGATATGTTTTAAATGGCCCGCTAGCAAATGAGAATAAGCAGGCCTCCTACAGTCACTGGTTATTCCCTTGTAGAGCCTGCTGGAGGTTAAATTAGCCAAGCTACAGTCTTCCCTTCAGCCTTAATAATTTGCCGTTCCTTCCCCTCTCCAAAATTACACTGTCTCATTCTGTTTTTTTTCTTTTGAAGTTTGCGTATGGAAGGCATTGGCCAAAGCGATGGGCTTGGTCTCTTTTGACACTGAAACGATATGTTTAGCAAGCAGTCTCAAGCTTTACTCTTGATCTTTCCTCTGGATCATTCTCAGCAGTTTTTTTTTTTAAATCCTCAGTCCTTATGAATGGCTTCCTTAGGGTCCATTCTCTCTGTTTTCACACTGCTTCCTTCCTTGAGGGTCCGGAATCCAGTCCGTACTCTCAACCGGTGCTGCCGCTGGTTTGTAGGACTTCATATGCGAAGCTGCAAGGCAACTCCTAGTCCTCTTCGGCCCCTTATTTCTCCTCCCGACGCACCGTTCGGATTGCGGTTCCGTCCCTAGTTCAGCCAGGAACCTAACCGCATATCCCTGGTTGGTGCCCATGCCTAGGGGATGGTTTGAGTGGGGCAGGGAGTGGTGTGAATGGAGTGGTGTGTGTGTGTGTGTGTGTGTGTGTGTGAGGAGGGGCTCCCTTAGTTAAGGTATGAAGGGGAGGTAGTGCACAGGTTGAAATAGATGTACTCGGGCTTGCAGCCGCCAGTTGATGCTGGCCAACCGAAGGCAGTGGAGGAGCCTGGAGGATGCCGGTGGAGGGAAGGGCAGGAGCCGTCCCTGCTTACCACGGGTTTTCCTTGTAGGGATACCCCGGGGGAGTTTTGATGAGGTTCTCCTGCAAGCCCTCAAGGGAGTCGTGGCCACTGAAAGAGGTGAGCGATGTTCCCCAACTCCTTCGCTTGCCTCTCTGCCCCTCCTGGTCCCCAGTGGGTGGGTTGGGCAAGGAGGGCTTGTGACCTGTATGCCAGCAACGGGGAAGGCAGTGTCTGGGAGAGCTAAACCTTTCGGCTCACTGTGTGCTCTTTCGGGAAGTGGGAAGGGGAGCGGGCTGAGGTGGAAGGGGCCCTGAGTTCTCAGACTGGCCTTGTAGACTTGTTGTCTGTTTCTTCAGCAGACTGAGGAAGCTTGCAGATCGAGGCCATCCAAAGAGGAGGAGAGCTGACCGGGAGAGGAGGGCCACGTGCGAAGAGACGGGGGAGCATCCAGAAGGCAAGTTCTTCCGCGGAAGCGGAAGGGCTTGCTAAGCAGGGGGCACCAGGCGACCCGAAGCCTGGCGTGATGCCACGCCTGAAGCTCCTGATGACGTTGGCTGGCAGAAGCTGGCGGCAGTCGGCCGGGGGGTGGGGGTGGGCATCAGTGGCAGGTAGCTGGGGGGAGGGGGTTGCGTAGGGATGCAGAGTGAGAGTGTGAGTGAGCGAGTGAGTGAGTGCAACCCTGCGTGCCCATCCGTTCCGATGGACAGGGACCAAACGCCCATTCGTTTCGACGGACAGGGCTTGAGTGCCCATCTGCTGCGGCAGACAGGGCTTGAGCGCTCCTCTGTCTGGACGGACAGGGCTTGCGAGCCCATCCGTTCGCAGGGACAGAGTTTGAGTGCCAGTCCACACAGATGAACGGAGCACAGTGCCCGACCCTTCAGATGGCCGGAGCACGGGTGCACGTCCCCTGAAGTGGACGCAGCTGGGGTGCCCGTCCCTTCGCAGGGACGGAGCCGGGGGCCTCGTCCCTTCGTGTGGACTGAGGTGGGGTGCCCGTTCTTTCTGGTGGACAGAACGTGTGTGTGTGTGTGTGTCAGTGTGTGTGTGTGTGTGGACGGAGAGTGAATGCGAGGGGTAGGCATGGGCACCAAGCGGCTCACCAACTGAAGTTCATGACGATTTTTAGCCTGCCGTCACAAACTTCCATGAACTTTTCAAGAATTGGTGGCGGTTCGTGTTTTGAGCAGAGAGCAGGGCTTTAAAGGCACTCAGGGCCGTCCCCTTAAACCTCTGCTTTCTTTTTTTGTCCCGTGCCGCTGTTTTTCGCGGCCTCCCCGGGGACGGGAACGCAGGGGCCGAAAGGGACTCCGAGCCCTTTTCTTTATTTACTGGACCGTTTTGGTTCAGTAAAGAGAGAAATGCTACAGCTTGCATATTACAGGACTACTATTCCAAGATAGGGAAAAAACAACAAAACACACACACATCAGGCTGCCATTTCCCTATGCTTCTCTTCTTCTTGTACATCTCCCTAACGCCGTAGATGACATACTGATGCTTCTTCCCCCCAGGCTTACATAGCCAGTCTGAAAGTCCAGGATTTCTCTCCACCTCCTTCCCCCCCGCCCCTATCTGATCTCCTATGGGACTCCGCTTTCTTCTGGATTGCAAAGTTCTTGCCTTTTGCTTCAAGAACGCAAGTGTTGCTGGTGTCCCGTATTCTAACGCTTTGTCTAATCAGTCAGTAGTAGCTGGTCAGGATTCTGTTTTCCATCTTGTTGCATGAAGGATCCTAGCAGCTGCTTTTGCCATGGATTGAACAAAGTAGCTAGACGTGTGGAGGAGTTTTCTTGTTCTGTTTCCTTATGTCCATATTGTATACTGTGCTAATTGCCCTTTCAATCTCTTTTGCCTCTCCTCATGAATCATATTCCAGCATTCCCAGGCTTTCTAGCAAGTCCTCCAGATGCGAAAAAACCATGCATCTGTCTCCTGCCGTTCCCAGCATTGGCTGATAGGAGTTTTTGCCATTCCTGCTCTACCTTGGGAAGCAGCAAGCTACCTAAAAAGCATCTTATCCCCGTTTTCTGTTAACATCTGACATTCAGTGTCCCCACAATGACTCCCACTGGGCCAGGCTTCTCTTCTTTCCAAGGCTTCAAGCCCATTGTGGCGCGCAGTCTTTAACTTGTCAACTTCTGGAGTCACCCTGCAATAACGATATGTTTTGAATGGCCCGCTAGCAAATGAGAATAAGCAGGCCTCCTACAGTCACTGGTTATTCCCTTGTAGAGCCTGCTGGAGGTTAAATTAGCCAAGCTACAGTCTTCCCTTCAGCCTTAATAATTTGCCGTTCCTTCCCCTCTCCAAAATTACACTGTCTCATTCTGTTTTTTTTCTTTTGAAGTTTGCGTATCGAAGGCATTGGCCAAAGCGATGGGCTTGGTCTCTTTTGACACTGAAACGATATGTTTAGCAAGCAGTCTCAAGCTTTACTCTTGATCTTTCCTCTGGATCATTCTCAGCAGTTTTTTTTTTTTAAATCCTCAGTCCTTATGAATGGCTTCCTTAGGGTCCATTCTCTCTGTTTTCACACTGCTTCCTTCCTTGAGGGTCCGGAATCCAGTCCGTACTCTCAACCGGTGCTGCCGCTGGTTTGTACGACTTCATATGCGAAGCTGCAAGGCAACTCCTAGTCCTCTTCGGCCCCTTATTTCTCCTCCCGACGCACCGTTCGGATTGCGGTTCCGTCCCTAGTTCAGCCAGGAACCTAACCGCATATCCCTGGTTGGTGCCCATGCCTAGGGGATGGTTTGAGTGGGGCAGGGAGTGGTGTGAATGGAGTGGTGTGTGTGTGTGTGTGTGTGTGTGTGTGTGTGTGAGGAGGGGCTCCCTTAGTTAAGGTATGAAGGGGAGGTAGTGCACAGGTTGAAATAGATGTACTCGGGCTTGCAGCCGCCAGTTGATGCTGGCCAACCGAAGGCAGTGGAGGAGCCTGGAGGATGCCGGTGGAGGGAAGGGCAGGAGCCGTCCCTGCTTACCACGGGTTTTCCTTGTAGGGATACCCCGGGGGAGTTTTGATGAGGTTCTCCTGCAGTCGTGGCCACTGAAAGAGGTGAGCGATGTTCCCCAACTCCTTCGCTTGCCTCTCTGCCCCTCCTGGTCCCCAGTGGGTGGGTTGGGCAAGGAGGGCTTGTGACCTGTATGCCAGCAACGGGGAAGGCAGTGTCTGGGAGAGCTAAACCTTTCGGCTCACTGTGTGCTCTTTCGGGAAGTGGGAAGGGGAGCGGGCTGAGGTGGAAGGGGCCCTGAGTTCTCAGACTGGCCTTGTAGACTTGTTGTCTGTTTCTTCAGCAGACTGAGGAAGCTTGCAGATCGAGGCCATCCAAAGAGGAGGAGAGCTGACCGGGAGAGGAGGGCCACGTGCGAAGAGACGGGGGAGCATCCAGAAGGCAAGTTCTTCCGCGGAAGCGGAAGGGCTTGCTAAGCAGGGGGCACCAGGCGACCCGAAGCCTGGCGTGATGCCACGCCTGAAGCTCCTGATGACGTTGGCTGGCAGAAGCTGGCGGCAGTCGGCCGGGGGGTGGGGGTGGGCATCAGTGGCAGGTAGCTGGGGGGAGGGGGTTGCGTAGGGATGCAGAGTGAGAGTGTGAGTGAGCGAGTGAGTGAGTGCAACCCTGCGTGCCCATCCGTTCCGATGGACAGGGACCAAACGCCCATTCGTTTCGACGGACAGGGCTTGAGTGCCCATCTGCTGGGGCGGACAGGGCTTGAGCGCTCCTCTGTCTGGACGGACAGGGCTTGCGAGCCCATCCGTTCGCAGGGACAGAGTTTGAGTGCCAGTCCACACAGATGAACGGAGCACAGTGCCCGACCCTTCAGATGGCCGGAGCACGGGTGCACGTCCCCTGAAGTGGACGCAGCTGGGGTGCCCGTCCCTTCGCAGGGACGGAGCCGGGGGCCTCGTCCCTTCGTGTGGACTGAGGTGGGGTGCCCGTTCTTTCTGGTGGACAGAACGTGTGTGTGTGTGTGTGTCAGTGTGTGTGTGTGTGTGGACGGAGAGTGAATGCGAGGGGTAGGCATGGGCACCAAGCGGCTCACCAACTGAAGTTCATGACGATTTTTAGCCTGCCGTCACAAACTTCCATGAACTTTTCAAGAATTGGTGGCGGTTCGTGTTTTGAGCAGAGAGCAGGGCTTTAAAGGCACTCAGGGCCGTCCCCTTAAACCTCTGCTTTCTTTTTTTGTCCCGTGCCGCTGTTTTTCGCGGCTCCCCGGGGACGGGAACGCAGGGGCCGAAAGGGACTCCGAGCCCTTTTCTTTATTTACTGGACCGTTTTGGTTCAGTAAAGAGAGAAATGCTACAGCTTGCATATTACAGGACTACTATTCCAAGATAGGGAAAAAACAACAAAACACACACACATCAGGCTGCCATTTCCCTATGCTTCTCTTCTTCTTGTACATCTCCCTAACGCCGTAGATGACATACTGATGCTTCTTCCCCCCAGGCTTACATAGCCAGTCTGAAAGTCCAGGATTTCTCTCCACCTCCTTCCCCCCCGCCCCAATCTGATCTCCTATGGGACTCCGCTTTCTTCTGGATTGCAAAGTTCTTGCCTTTTGCTTCAAGAACGCAAGTGTTGCTGGTGTCCCGTATTCTAACGCTTTGTCTAATCAGTCAGTAGTAGCTGGTCAGGATTCTGTTTTCCATCTTGTTGCATGAAGGATCCTAGCAGCTGCTTTTGCCATGGATTGAACAAAGTAGCTAGACGTGTGGAGGAGTTTTCTTGTTCTGTTTCCTTATGTCCATATTGTATACTGTGCTAATTGCCCTTTCAATCTCTTTTGCCTCTCCTCATGAATCATATTCCAGCATTCCCAGGCTTTCTAGCAAGTCCTCCAGATGCGAAAAAACCATGCATCTGTCTCCTGCCGTTCCCAGCATTGGCTGATAGGAGTTTTTGCCATTCCTGCTCTACCTTGGGAAGCAGCAAGCTACCTAAAAAGCATCTTATCCCCGTTTTCTGTTAACATCTGACATTCAGTGTCCCCACAATGACTCCCACTGGGCCAGGCTTCTCTTCTTTCCAAGGCTTCAAGCCCATTGTGGCGCGCAGTCTTTAACTTGTCAACTTCTGGAGTCACCCTGCAATAACGATATGTTTTGAATGGCCCGCTAGCAAATGAGAATAAGCAGGCCTCCTACAGTCACTGGTTATTCCCTTGTAGAGCCTGCTGGAGGTTAAATTAGCCAAGCTACAGTCTTCCCTTCAGCCTTAATAATTTGCCGTTCCTTCCCCTCTCCAAAATTACACTGTCTCATTCTGTTTTTTTTCTTTTGAAGTTTGCGTATCGAAGGCATTGGCCAAAGCGATGGTCTTGGTCTCTTTTGACACTGAAACGATATGTTTAGCAAGCAGTCTCAAGCTTTACTCTTGATCTTTCCTCTGGATCATTCTCAGCAGTTTTTTTTTTAAAATCCTCAGTCCTTATGAATGGCTTCCTTAGGGTCCATTCTCTCTGTTTTCACACTGCTTCCTTCCTTGAGGGTCCGGAATCCAGTCCGTACTCTCAACCGGTGCTGCCGCTGGTTTGTAGGACTTCATATGCGAAGCTGCAAGGCAACTCCTAGTCCTCTTCGGCCCCTTATTTCTCCTCCCGACGCACCGTTCGGATTGCGGTTCCGTCCCTAGTTCAGCCAGGAACCTAACCGCATATCCCTGGTTGGTGCCCATGCCTAGGGGATGGTTTGAGTGGGGCAGGGAGTGGTGTGAATGGAGTGGTGTGTGTGTGTGTGTGTGTGTGTGTGTGTGTGAGGAGGGGCTCCCTTAGTTAAGGTATGAAGGGGAGGTAGTGCACAGGTTGAAATAGATGTACTCGGGCTTGCAGCCGCCAGTTGATGCTGGCCAACCGAAGGCAGTGGAGGAGCCTGGAGGATGCCGGTGGAGGGAAGGGCAGGAGCCGTCCCTGCTTACCACGGGTTTTCCTTGTAGGGATACCCCGGGGGAGTTTTGATGAGGTTCTCCTGCAGTCGTGGCCACTGAAAGAGGTGAGCGATGTTCCCCAACTCCTTCGCTTGCCTCTCTGCCCCTCCTGGTCCCAGTGGGTGGGTTGGGCAAGGAGGGCTTGTGACCTGTATGCCAGCAACGGGGAAGGCAGTGTCTGGGAGAGCTAAACCTTTCGGCTCACTGTGTGCTCTTTCGGGAAGTGGGAAGGGGAGCGGGCTGAGGTGGAAGGGGCCCTGAGTTCTCAGACTGGCCTTGTAGACTTGTTGTCTGTTTCTTCAGCAGACTGAGGAAGCTTGCAGATCGAGGCCATCCAAAGAGGAGGAGAGCTGACCGGGAGAGGAGGGCCACGTGCGAAGAGACGGGGGAGCATCCAGAAGGCAAGTTCTTCCGCGGAAGCGGAAGGGCTTGCTAAGCAGGGGGCACCAGGCGACCCGAAGCCTGGCGTGATGCCACGCCTGAAGCTCCTGATGACGTTGGCTGGCAGAAGCTGGCGGCAGTCGGCCGGGGGGTGGGGGTGGGCATCAGTGGCAGGTAGCTGGGGGGAGGGGGTTGCGTAGGGATGCAGAGTGAGAGTGTGAGTGAGCGAGTGAGTGAGTGCAACCCTGCGTGCCCATCCGTTCCGATGGACAGGGACCAAACGCCCATTCGTTTCGACGGACAGGGCTTGAGTGCCCATCTGCTGGGGCGGACAGGGCTTGAGCGCTCCTCTGTCTGGACGGACAGGGCTTGCGAGCCCATCCGTTCGCAGGGACAGAGTTTGAGTGCCAGTCCACACAGATGAACGGAGCACAGTGCCCGACCCTTCAGATGGCTGGAGCACGGGTGCACGTCCCCTGAAGTGGACGCAGCTGGGGTGCCCGTCCCTTCGCAGGGACGGAGCCGGGGGCCTCGTCCCTTCGTGTGGACTGAGGTGGGGTGCCCGTTCTTTCTGGTGGACAGAACGTGTGTGTGTGTGTGTGTCAGTGTGTGTGTGTGTGTGGACGGAGAGTGAATGCGAGGGGTAGGCATGGGCACCAAGCGGCTCACCAACTGAAGTTCATGACGATTTTTAGCCTGCCGTCACAAACTTCCATGAACTTTTCAAGAATTGGTGGCGGTTCGTGTTTTGAGCAGAGAGCAGGGCTTTAAAGGCACTCAGGGCCGTCCCCTTAAACCTCTGCTTTCTTTTTTTGTCCCGTGCCGCTGTTTTTCGCGGCCTCCCCGGGGACGGGAACGCAGGGGCCGAACGGGACTCCGAGCCCTTTTCTTTATTTACTGGACCGTTTTGGTTCAGTAAAGAGAGAAATGCTACAGCTTGCATTTTACAGGACTACTATTCCAAGATAGGGAAAAAACAACAAAACACACACACATCAGGCTGCCATTTCCCTATGCTTCTCTTCTTCTTGTACATCTCCCTAACGCCGTAGATGACATACTGATGCTTCTTCCCCCCAGGCTTACATAGCCAGTCTGAAAGTCCAGGATTTCTCTCCACCTCCTTCCCCCCCGCCCCAATCTGATCTCCTATGGGACTCCGCTTTCTTCTGGATTGCAAAGTTCTTGCCTTTTGCTTCAAGAACGCAAGTGTTGCTGGTGTCCCGTATTCTAACGCTTTGTCTAATCAGTCAGTAGTAGCTGGTCAGGATTCTGTTTTCCATCTTGTTGCATGAAGGATCCTAGCAGCTGCTTTTGCCATGGATTGAACAAAGTAGCTAGACGTGTGGAGGAGTTTTCTTGTTCTGTTTCCTTATGTCCATATTGTATACTGTGCTAATTGCCCTTTCAATCTCTTTTGCCTCTCCTCATGAATCATATTCCAGCATTCCCAGGCTTTCTAGCAAGTCCTCCAGATGCGAAAAAACCATGCATCTGTCTCCTGCCGTTCCCAGCATTGGCTGATAGGAGTTTTTGCCATTCCTGCTCTACCTTGGGAAGCAGCAAGCTACCTAAAAAGCATCTTATCCCCGTTTTCTGTTAACATCTGACATTCAGTGTCCCCACAATGACTCCCACTGGGCCAGGCTTCTCTTCTTTCCAAGGCTTCAAGCCCATTGTGGCGCGCAGTCTTTAACTTGTCAACTTCTGGAGTCACCCTGCAATAACGATATGTTTTGAATGGCCCGCTAGCAAATGAGAATAAGCAGGCCTCCTACAGTCACTGGTTATTCCCTTGTAGAGCCTGCTGGAGGTTAAATTAGCCAAGCTACAGTCTTCCCTTCAGCCTTAATAATTTGCCGTTCCTTCCCCTCTCCAAAATTACACTGTCTCATTCTGTTTTTTTTCTTTTGAAGTTTGCGTATCGAAGGCATTGGCCAAAGCGATGGGCTTGGTATCTTTTGACACTGAAACAATATGTTTAGCAAGCAGTCTCAAGCTTTACTCTTGATCTTTCCTCTGGATCATTCTCAGCAGTTTTTTTTTTTAAATCCTCAGTCCTTATGAATGGCTTCCTTAGGGTCCATTCTCTCTGTTTTCACACTGCTTCCTTCCTTGAGGGTCCGGAATCCAGTCCGTACTCTCAACCGGTGCTGCCGCTGGTTTGTAGGACTTCATATGCGAAGCTGCAAGGCAACTCCTAGTCCTCTTCGGCCCCTTATTTCTCCTCCCGACGCACCGTTCGGATTGCGGTTCCGTCCCTAGTTCAGCCAGGAACCTAACCGCATATCCCTGGTTGGTGCCCATGCCTAGGGGATGGTTTGAGTGGGGCAGGGAGTGGTGTGAATGGAGTGGTGTGTGTGTGTTTGTGTGTGTGTGTGTGAGGAGGGGCTCCCTTAGTTAAG
Source organism: Paroedura picta (assembly GCF_049243985.1). Lineage (NCBI taxonomy): Eukaryota > Metazoa > Chordata > Lepidosauria > Squamata > Gekkonidae > Paroedura > Paroedura picta. The sequence goes on along the minus strand of NC_135376.1, from coordinate 104,441,962 downwards.
GTATGAAGGGGAGGTAGTGCACAGGTTGAAATAGATGTACTCGGGCTTGCAGCCGCCAGTTGATGCTGGCCAACCGAAGGCAGTGGAGGAGCCTGGAGGATGCCGGTGGAGGGAAGGGCAGGAGCCGTCCCTGCTTACCACGGGTTTTCCTTGTAGGGATACCCCGGGGGAGTTTTGATGAGGTTCTCCTGCAGTCGTGGCCACTGAAAGAGGTGAGCGATGTTCCCCAACTCCTTCGCTTGCCTCTCTGCCCCTCCTGGTCCCCAGTGGGTGGGTTGGGCAAGGAGGGCTTGTGACCTGTATGCCAGCAACGGGGAAGGCAGTGTCTGGGAGAGCTAAACCTTTCGGCTCACTGTGTGCTCTTTCGGGAAGTGGGAAGGGGAGCGGGCTGAGGTGGAAGGGGCCCTGAGTTCTCAGACTGGCCTTGTAGACTTGTTGTCTGTTTCTTCAGCAGACTGAGGAAGCTTGCAGATCGAGGCCATCCAGAGAAGAGGAGAGCTGACCGGGAGAGGAGGGCCACGTGCGAAGAGACGGGGGAGCATCCAGAAGGCAAGTTCTTCCGCGGAGGCGGAAGGGCTTGCTAAGCAGGGGGCACCAGGCGACCCGAAGCCTGGCGTGATGCCACGCCTGAAGCTCCTGATGACGTTGGCTGGCAGAAGCTGGCGGCAGTCGGCTGGGGGGTGGGGGTGGGCATCAGTGGCAGGTAGCTGGGGGGAGGGGGTTGCGTAGGGATGCAGAGTGAGAGTGTGAGTGAGCGAGTGAGTGAGTGCAACCCTGCGTGCCCATCCGTTCCGACGGACAGGGACCAAACGCCCATTCGTTTCGACGGACAGGGCTTGAGTGCCCATCTGCTGCGGCGAACAGGGCTTGAGCGCTCCTCTGTCTGGACGGACAGGGCTTGCGAGCCCATCCGTTCGCAGGGACAGAGTTTGAGTGCCAGTCCACACAGATGAACGGAGCACAGTGCCCGACCCTTCAGATGGCCGGAGCACGGGTGCACGTCCCCTGAAGTGGACGCAGCTGGGGTGCCCGTCCCTTCGCAGGGACGGAGCCGGGGGCCTCGTCCCTTCGTGTGGACTGAGGTGGGGTGCCCGTTCTTTCTGGTGGACAGAACGTGTGTGTGTGTGTGTGTGTCAGTGTGTGTGTGTGTGGACGGAGAGTGAATGCGAGGGGTAGGCATGGGCACCAAGCGGCTCACCAACTGAAGTTCATGACGATTTTTAGCCTGCCGTCACAAACTTCCATGAACTTTTCAAGAATTGGTGGCGGTTCGTGTTTTGAGCAGAGAGCAGGGCTTTAAAGGCACTCAGGGCCGTCCCCTTAAACCTCTGCTTTCTTTTTTTGTCCCGTGCCGCTGTTTTTCGCGGCCTCCCCGGGGACGGGAACGCAGGGGCCGAAAGGGACTCCGAGCCCTTTTCTTTATTTACTGGACCGTTTTGGTTCAGTAAAGAGAGAAATGCTACAGCTTTCATATTACAGGACTACTATTCCAAGATAGGGAAAAAACAACAAAACACACACACATCAGGCTGCCATTTCCCTATGCTTCTCTTCTTCTTGTACATCTCCCTAACGCCGTAGATGACAGACTGATGCTTCTTCCCCCCAGGCTTACATAGCCAGTCTGAAAGTCGAGGATTTCTCTCCACCTCCTCCCCCCCCGCCCCAATCTGATCTCCTATGGGACTCCGCTTTCTTCTGGATTGCAAAGTTCTTGCCTTTTGCTTCAAGAACGCAAGTGTTGCTGGTGTCCCGTATTCTAACGCTTTGTCTAATCAGTCAGTAGTAGCTGGTCAGGATTCTGTTTTCCATCTTGTTGCATGAAGGATCCTAGCAGCTGCTTTTGCCATGGATTGAACAAAGTAGCTAGACGTGTGGAGGAGTTTTCTTGTTCTGTTTCCTTATGTCCATATTGTATACTGTGCTAATTGCCCTTTCAATCTCTTTTGCCTCTCCTCATGAATCATATTCCAGCATTCCCAGGCTTTCTAGCAAGTCCTCCAGATGCGAAAAAACCATGCATCTGTCTCCTGCCGTTCCCAGCATTGGCTGATAGGAGTTTTTGCCATTCCTGCTCTACCTTGGGAAGCAGCAAGCTACCTAAAAAGCATCTTATCCCCGTTTTCTGTTAACATCTGACATTCAGTGTCCCCAAAATGACTCCCACTGGGCCAGGCTTCTCTTCTTTCCAAGGCTTCAAGCCCATTGTGGCGCGCAGTCTTTAACTTGTCAACTTCTGGAGTCACCCTGCAATAACGAAATGTTTTGAATGGCCCGCTAGCAAATGAGAATAAGCAGGCCTCCTACAGTCACTGGTTATTCCCTTGTAGAGCCTGCTGGAGGTTAAATTAGCCAAGCTACAGTCTTCCCTTCAGCCTTAATAATTTGCCGTTCCTTCCCCTCTCCAAAATTACCCTGTCTCATTCTGTTTTTTTTCTTTTGAAGTTTGCGTATCGAAGGCATTGGCCAAAGCGATGGGCTTGGTCTCTTTTGACACTGAAACGATATGTTTAGCAAGCAGTCTCAAGCTTTACTCTTGATCTTTCCTCTGGATCATTCTCAGCAGTTTTTTTTTTTAAATCCTCAGTCCTTATGAATGGCTTCCTTAGGGTCCATTCTCTCTGTTTTCACACTGCTTCCTTCCTTGAGGGTCCGGAATCCAGTCCGTACTCTCAACCGGTGCTGCCGCTGGTTTGTAGGACTTCATATGCGAAGCTGCAAGGCAACTCCTAGTCCTCTTCGGCCCCTTATTTCTCCTCCCGACGCACCGTTCGGATTGCGGTTCCGTCCCTAGTTCAGCCAGGAACCTAACCGCATATCCCTGGTTGGTGCCCATGCCTAGGGGATGGTTTGAGTGGGGCAGGGAGTGGTGTGAATGGAGTGGTGTGTGTGTGTTTGTGTGTGTGTGTGTGAGGAGGGGCTCCCTTAGTTAAGGTATGAAGGGGAGGTAGTGCACAGGTTGAAATAGATGTACTCGGGCTTGCAGCCGCCAGTTGATGCTGGCCAACCGAAGGCAGTGGAGGAGCCTGGAGGATGCCGGTGGAGGGAAGGGCAGGAGCCGTCCCTGCTTACCACGGGTTTTCCTTGTAGGGATACCCCGGGGGAGTTTTGATGAGGTTCTCCTGCAGTCGTGGCCACTGAAAGAGGTGAGCGATGTTCCCCAACTCCTTCGCTTGCCTCTCTGCCCCTCCTGGTCCCCAGTGGGTGGGTTGGGCAAGGAGGGCTTGTGACCTGTATGCCAGCAACAGGGAAGGCAGTGTCTGGGAGAGCTAAACCTTTCGGCTCACTGTGTGCTCTTTCGGGAAGTGGGAAGGGGAGCGGGCTGAGGTGGAAGGGGCCCTGAGTTCTCAGACTGGCCTTGTAGACTTGTTGTCTGTTTCTTCAGCAGACTGAGGAAGCTTGCAGATCGAGGCCATCCAGAGAAGAGGAGAGCTGACCGGGAGAGGAGGGCCACGTGCGAAGAGACGGGGGAGCATCCAGAAGGCAAGTTCTTCCGCGGAGGCGGAAGGGCTTGCTAAGCAGGGGGCACCAGGCGACCCGAAGCCTGGCGTGATGCCACGCCTGAAGCTCCTGATGACGTTGGCTGGCAGAAGCTGGCGGCAGTCGGCTGGGGGGTGGGGGTGGGCATCAGTGGCAGGTAGCTGGGGGGAGGGGGTTGCGTAGGGATGCAGAGTGAGAGTGTGAGTGAGCGAGTGAGTGAGTGCAACCCTGCGTGCCCATCCGTTCCGACGGACAGGGACCAAACGCCCATTCGTTTCGACGGACAGGGCTTGAGTGCCCATCTGCTGCGGCGGACAGGGCTTGAGCGCTCCTCTGTCTGGAAGGACAGGGCTTGCGAGCCCATCCGTTCGCAGGGACAGAGTTTGAGTGCCAGTCCACACAGATGAACGGAGCACAGTGCCCGACCCTTCAGATGGCCGGAGCACGGGTGCACGTCCCCTGAAGTGGACGCAGCTGGGGTGCCCGTCCCTTCGCAGGGACGGAGCCGGGGGCCTCGTCCCTTCGTGTGGACTGAGGTGGGGTGCCCGTTCTTTCTGGTGGACAGAACGTGTGTGTGTGTGTGTGTGTCAGTGTGTGTGTGTGTGGACGGAGAGTGAATGCGAGGGGTAGGCATGGGCACCAAGCGGCTCACCAACTGAAGTTCATGACGATTTTTAGCCTGCCGTCACAAACTTCCATGAACTTTTCAAGAATTGGTGGCGGTTCGTGTTTTGAGCAGAGAGCAGGGCTTTAAAGGCACTCAGGGCCGTCCCCTTAAACCTCTGCTTTCTTTTTTTGTCCCGTGCCGCTGTTTTTCGCGGCCTCCCCGGGGACGGGAACGCAGGGGCCGAAAGGGACTCCGAGCCCTTTTCTTTATTTACTGGACCGTTTTGGTTCAGTAAAGAGAGAAATGCTACAGCTTTCATATTACAGGACTACTATTCCAAGATAGGGAAAAAACAACAAAACACACACACATCAGGCTGCCATTTCCCTATGCTTCTCTTCTTCTTGTACATCTCCCTAACGCCGTAGATGACAGACTGATGCTTCTTCCCCCCAGGCTTACATAGCCAGTCTGAAAGTCGAGGATTTCTCTCCACCTCCTCCCCCCCCGCCCCAATCTGATCTCCTTTGGGACTCCGCTTTCTTCTGGATTGCAAAGTTCTTGCCTTTTGCTTCAAGAACGCAAGTGTTGCTGGTGTCCCGTATTCTAACGCTTTGTCTAATCAGTCAGTAGTAGCTGGTCAGGATTCTGTTTTCCATCTTGTTGCATGAAGGATCCTAGCAGCTGCTTTTGCCATGGATTGAACAAAGTAGCTAGACGTGTGGAGGAGTTTTCTTGTTCTGTTTCCTTACGTCCATATTGTATCCTGTCCAAATTGCCCTTTCAATCTCTTTTGCCTCTCCTCATGAATCATATTCCAGCATTCCCAGGCTTTCTAGCAAGTCCTCCAGATGCGAAAAAACCATGCATCTGTCTCCTGCCGTTCCCAGCATTGGCTGATAGGAGTTTTTGCCATTCCTGCTCTACCTTGGGAAGCAGCAAGCTACCTAAAAAGCATCTTATCCCCGTTTTCTGTTAACATCTGACATTCAGTGTCCCCAAAATGACTCCCACTGGGCCAGGCTTCTCTTCTTTCCAAGGCTTCAAGCCCATTGTGGCGCGCAGTCTTTAACTTGTCAACTTCTGGAGTCACCCTGCAATAACGAAATGTTTTGAATGGCCCGCTAGCAAATGAGAATAAGCAGGCCTCCTACAGTCACTGGTTATTCCCTTGTAGAGCCTGCTGGAGGTTAAATTAGCCAAGCTACAGTCTTCCCTTCAGCCTTAATAATTTGCCGTTCCTTCCCCTCTCCAAAATTACACTGTCTCATTCTGTTTTTTTTCTTTTGAAGTTTGCGTATCGAAGGCATTGGCCAAAGCGATGGGCTTGGTCTCTTTTGACACTGAAACGATATGTTTAGCAAGCAGTCTCAAGCTTTACTCTTGATCTTTCCTCTGGATCATTCTCAGCAGTTTTTTTTTTTAAATCCTCAGTCCTTATGAATGGCTTCCTTAGGGTCCATTCTCTCTGTTTTCACACTGCTTCCTTCCTTGAGGGTCCGGAATCCAGTCCGTACTCTCAACCGGTGCTGCCGCTGGTTTGTAGGACTTCATATGCGAAGCTGCAAGGCAACTCCTAGTCCTCTTCGGCCCCTTATTTCTCCTCCCGACGCACCGTTCGGATTGCGGTTCCGTCCCTAGTTCAGCCAGGAACCTAACAGCATATCCCTGGTTGGTGCCCATGCCTAGGGGATGGTTTGAGTGGGGCAGGGAGTGGTGTGAATGGAGTGGTGTGTGTGTGTGTGTCTGTGTGTGTGTGTGTGAGGAGGGGCTCCCTTAGTTAAGGTATGAAGGGGAGGTAGTGCACAGGTTGAAATAGATGTACTCGGGCTTGCAGCCGCCAGTTGATGCTGGCCAACCGAAGGCAGTGGAGGAGCCTGGAGGATGCCGGTGGAGGGAAGGGCAGGAGCCGTCCCTTCTTACCACGGGTTTTCCTTGTAGGGATACCCCGGGGGAGTTTTGATGAGGTTCTCCTGCAAGCCCTCAAGGGAGTCGTGGCCACTGAAAGAGGTGAGCGATGTTCCCCAACTCCTTCGCTTGCCTCTCTGCCCCTCCTGGTCCCCAGTGGGTGGGTTGGGCAAGGAGGGCTTGAGACCTGTATGCCAGCAACGGGGAAGGCAGTGTCTGGGAGAGCTAAACCTTTCGGCTCACTGTGTGCTCTTTCGGGAAGTGGGAAGGGGAGCGGGCTGAGGTGGAAGGGGCCCTGAGTTCTCAGACTGGCCTTGTAGACTTGTTGTCTGTTTCTTCAGCAGACTGAGGAAGCTTGCAGATCGAGGCCATCCAGAGAAGAGGAGAGCTGACCGGGAGAGGAGGGCCACGTGCGAAGAGACGGGGGAGCATCCAGAAGGCAAGTTCTTCCACGGAGGCGGAAGGGCTTGCTAAGCAGGGGGCACCAGGCGACCCGAAGCCTGGCGTGATGCCACGCCTGAAGCTCCTGATGACGTTGGCTGGCAGAAGCTGGCGGCAGTCGGCCGGGGGGTGGGGGTGGGCATCAGTGGCAGGTAGCTGGGGGGAGGGGGTTGCGTAGGGATGCAGAGTGAGAGTGTGAGTGAGCGAGTGAGTGAGTGCAACCCTGCGTGCCCATCCGTTCCGACGGACAGGGACCAAACGCCCATTCGTTTCGACGGACAGGGCTTGAGTGCCAATCTGCTGCGGCGGACAGGGTTTGAGCGCTCCTCTGTCTGGACGGACAGGGCTTGCGAGCCCATCCGTTCGCAGGGACAGAGTTTGAGTGCCAGTCCACACAGATGAACGGAGCACAGTGCCCGACCCTTCAGATGGCCGGAGCACGGGTGCACGTCCCCTGAAGTGGACGCAGCTGGGGTGCCCGTCCCTTCGCAGGGACGGAGCCGGGGGCCTCGTCCCTTCGTGTGGACTGAGGTGGGGTGCCCGTTCTTTCTGGTGGACAGAACGTGTGTGTGTGTGTGTGTCAGTGTGTGTGTGTGTGTGGACGGAGAGTGAATGCGAGGGGTAGGCATGGGCACCAAGCGGCTCACCAACTGAAGTTCATGACGATTTTTAGCCTGCCGTCACAAACTTCCATGAACTTTTCAAGAATTGGTGGCGGTTCGTGTTTTGAGCAGAGAGCAGGGCTTTAAAGGCACTCAGGGCCGTCCCCTTAAACCTCTGCTTTCTTTTTTTGTCCCGTGCCGCTGTTTTTCGCGGCCTCCCCGGGGACGGGAATGCAGGGGCCGAAAGGGACTCCGAGCCCTTTTCTTTTTTTACTGGACCGTTTTGGTTCAGTAAAGAGAGAAATGCTACAGCTTGCATATTACAGGACTACTATTCCAAGATAGGGAAAAAACAACAAAACACACACACATCAGGCTGCCATTTCCCTATGCTTCTCTTCTTCTTGTACATCTCCCTAACGCCGTAGATGACATACTGATGCTTCTTCCCCCCAGGCTTACATAGCCAGTCTGAAAGTCCAGGATTTCTCTCCACCTCCTTCCCCCCCCGCCCCAATCTGATCTCCTATGGGACTCCGCTTTCTTCTGGATTGCAAAGTTCTTGCCTTTTGCTTCAAGAACGCAAGTGTTGCTGGTGTCCCATATTCTAACGCTTTGTCCAATCAGTCAGTAGTAGCTGGTCAGGATTCTGTTTTCCATCTTGTTGCATGAAGGATCCTAGCAGCTGCTTTTGCCATGGATTGAACAAAGTAGCTAGACGTGTGGAGGAGTTTTCTTGTTCTGTTTCCTTATGTCCATATTGTATACTGTGCTAATTGCCCTTTCAATCTCTTTTGCCTCTCCTCATGAATCATATTCCAGCATTCCCAGGCTTTCTAGCAAGTCCTCCAGATGCGAAAAAACCATGCATCTGTCTCCTGCCGTTCCCAGCATTGGCTGATAGGAGTTTTTGCCATTCCTGCTCTACCTCGGGAAGCAGCAAGCTACCTAAAAAGCATCTTATCCCCGTTTTCTGTTAACATCTGACATTCAGTGTCCCCACAATGACTCCCACTGGGCCAGGCTTCTCTTCTTTCCAAGGCTTCAAGCCCATTGTGGCGCGCACTCTTTAACTTGTCAACTTCTGGAGTCACCCTGCAATAACGATATGTTTTGAATGGCCCGCTAGCAAATGAGAATAAGCAGGCCTCCTACAGTCACTGGTTATTCCCTTGTAGAGCCTGCTGGAGGTTAAATTAGCCAAGCTACAGTCTTCCCTTCAGCCTTAATAATTTGCCGTTCCTTCCCCTCTCCAAAATTACACTGTCTCATTCTGTTTTTTTTCTTTTGAAGTTTGCGTATCGAAGGCATTGGCCAAAGCGATGGGCTTGGTCTCTTTTGACACTGAAACGATATGTTTAGCAAGCAGTGTCAAGCTTTACTCTTGATCTTTCCTCTGGATCATTCTCAGCAGTTTTTTTTTTAAATCCTCAGTCCTTATGAATGGCTTCCTTAGGGTCCATTCTCTCTGTTTTCACACTGCTTCCTTCCTTGAGGGTCCGGAATCCAGTCCGTACTCTCAACCGGTGCTGCCGCTGGTTTATAGGACTTCATATGCGAAGCTGCAAGGCAACTCCTAGTCCTCTTCGGCCCCTTATTTCTCCTCCCGACGCACCGTTCGGATTGCGGTTCCGTCCCTAGTTCAGCCAGGAACCTAACCGCATATCCCTGGTTGGTGCCCATGCCTAGGGGATGGTTTGAGTGGGGCAGGGAGTGGTGTGAATGGAGTGGTGTGTGTGTGTGTGTGTGTGTGTGTGTGTGAGGAGGGGCTCCCTTAGTTAAGGTATGAAGGGGAGGTAGTGCACAGATTGAAATAGATGTACTCGGGCTTGCAGCCGCCAGTTGATGCTGGCCAACCGAAGGCAATGGAGGAGCCTGGAGGATGCCGGTGGAGGGAAGGGCAGGAGCCGTCCCTGCTTACCACGGGTTTTCCTTGTAGGGATACCCCGGGGGAGTTTTGATGAGGTTCTCCTGCAAGCCCTCAAGGGAGTCGTGGCCACTGAAAGAGGTGAGCGATGTTCCCCAACACCTTCGCTTGCCTCTCTGCCCCTCCTGGTCCCCAGTGGGTGGGTTGGGCAAGGAGGGCTTGGGACCTGTATGCCAGCAACGGGGAAGGCAGTGTCTGGGAGAGCTAAACCTTTCGGCTCACTGTGTGCTCTTTCGGGAAGTGGGAAGGGGAGCGGGCTGAGGTGGAAGGGGCCCTGAGTTCTCAGACTGGCCTTGTAGACTTGTTGTCTGTTTCTTCAGCAGACTGAGGAAGCTTGCAGATCGAGGCCATCCAAAGAGGAGGAGAGCTGACCGGAAGAGGAGGGCCCCGTGCGAAGAGACGGGGGAGCATCCAGAAGGCAAGTTCTTCCGCGGAAGCGGAAGGGCTTGCTAAGCAGGGGGCACCAGGCGACCCGAAGCCTGGCGTGATGCCACGCCTGAAGCTACTGATGACGTTGGCTGGCAGAAGCTGGCGGCAGTCGGCCGGGGGGTGGGGGTGGGCATCAGTGGCAGGTAGCTGGGGGGAGGGGGTTGCGTAGGGATGCAGAGTGAGAGTGTGAGTGAGCGAGTGAGTGAGTGCAACCCTGCGTGCCCATCCGTTCCGACGGACAGGGACCAAACGCCCATTCGTTTCGACGGACAGGGCTTGAGTGCCCATCTGCTGCGGCGGACAGGGCTTGAGCGCTCCTCTGTCTGGACGGACAGGGCTTGCGAGCCCATCCGTTCGCAGGGACAGAGTTTGAGTGCCAGTCCACACAGATGAACGGAGCACAGTGCCCGACCCTTCAGATGGCCGGAGCACGGGTGCACGTCCCCTGAAGTGGACGCAGCTGGGGTGCCCGTCCCTTCGCAGGGACGGAGCCGGGGGCCTCGTCCCTTCGTGTGGACTGTGGTGGGGTGCCCGTTCTTTCTGGTGGACAGAACGTGTGTGTGTGTGTGTGTCAGTGTGTGTGTGTGTGTGGACGGAGAGTGAATGCGAGGGGTAGGCATGGGCACCAAGCGGCTCACCAACTGAAGTTCATGACGATTTTTAGCCTGCCGTCACAAACTTCCATGAACTTTTCAAGAATTGGTGGCGGTTCGTGTTTTGAGCAGAGAGCAGGGCTTTAAAGGCACTCAGGGCCGTTCCCTTAAACCTCTGCTTTCTTTTTTTGTCCCGTGCCGCTGTTTTTCGCGGCCTCCCCGGGGACGGGAATGCAGGGGCCGAAAGGGACTCCGAGCCCTTTTCTTTTTTTACTGGACCGTTTTGGTTCAGTAAAGAGAGAAATGCTACAGCTTGCATATTACAGGACTACTATTCCAAGATAGGGAAAAAACAACAAAACACACACACATCAGGCTGCCATTTCCCTATGCTTCTCTTCTTCTTGTACATCTCCCTAACGCCGTAGATGACATACTGATGCTTCTTCCCCCCACGCTTACATAGCCAGTCTGAAAGTCCAGGATTTCTCTCCACCTCCTTCCCCCCCGCCCCAATCTGATCTCCTATGGGACTCCGCTTTCTTCTGGATTGCAAAGTTCTTGCCTTTTGCTTCAAGAACGCAAGTGTTGCTGGTGTCCCGTATTCTAACGCTTTGTCTAATCATTCAGTAGTAGCTGGTCAGGATTCTGTTTTCCATCTTGTTGCATGAAGGATCCTAGCAGCTGCTTTTGCCATGGATTGAACAAAGTAGCTAGACGTGTGGAGGAGTTTTCTTGTTCTGTTTCCTTATGTCCATATTGTATACTGTGCTAATTGCCCTTTCAATCTCTTTTGCCTCTCCTCATGAATCATATTCCAGCATTCCCAGGCTTTCTAGCAAGTCCTCCAGATGCGAAAAAACCATGCATCTGTCTCCTGCCGTTCCCAGCATTGGCTGATAGGAGTTTTTGCCATTCCTGCTCTACCTCGGGAAGCAGCAAGCTACCTAAAAAGCATCTTATCCCCGTTTTCTGTTAACATCTGACATTCAGTGTCCCCACAATGACTCCCACTGGGCCAGGCTTCTCTTCTTTCCAAGGCTTCAAGCCCATTGTGGCGCGCAGTCTTTAACTTGTCAACTTCTGGAGTCACCTTGCAATAACGATATGTTTTGAATGGCCCGCTAGCAAGTGAGAATAAGCAGGCCTCCTACAGTCACTGGTTATTCCCTTGTAGAGCCTGCTGGAGGTTAAATTAGCCAAGCTACAGTCTTCCCTTCAGCCTCAATAATTTGCCGTTCCTTCCCCTCTCCAAAATTACACTGTCTCATTCTGTTTTTTTTCTTTTGAAGTTTGCGTATCGAAGGCATTGGCCAAAGCGATGGGCTTGGTCTCTTTTGACACTGAAACGATATGTTTAGCAAGCAGTGTCAAGCTTTACTCTTGATCTTTCCTCTGGATCATTCTCAGCAATTTTTTTTTTTTAAATCCTCAGTCCTTATGAATGGCTTCCTTAGGGTCCATTCTCTCTGTTTTCACACTGCTTCCTTCCTTGAGGGTCCGGAATCCAGTCCGTACTCTCAACCGGTGCTGCCGCTGGTTTGTAGGACTTCATATGCGAAGCTGCAAGGCATCTCCTAGTCCTCTTCGGCCCCTTATTTCTCCTCCCGACGCACCGTTCGGATTGCGGTTCCGTCCCTAGTTCAGCCAGGAACCTAACCGCATATCCCTGGTTGGTGCCCATGCCTAGGGGATGGTTTGAGTGGGGCAGGGAGTGGTGTGAATGGAGTGGTGTGTGTGTGTGTGTGTGTGTGTGTGTGTGAGGAGGGGCTCCCTTAGTTAAGGTATGAAGGGGAGGTAGTGCACAGGTTGAAATAGATGTACTCGGGCTTGCAGCCGCCAGTTGATGCTGGCCAACCGAAGGCAGTGGAGGAGCCTGGAGGATGCCGGTGGAGGGAAGGGCAGGAGCCGTCCCTGCTTACCACGGGTTTTCCTTGTAGGGATACCCCGGGGGAGTTTTGATGAGGTTCTCCTGCAAGCCCTCAAGGGAGTCGTGGCCACTGAAAGAGGTGAGCGATGTTCCCCAACACCTTCGCTTGCCTCTCTGCCCCTCCTGGTCCCCAGTGGGTGGGTTGGGCATGGAGGGCTTGGGACCTGTATGCCAGCAACGGGGAAGGCAGTGTCTGGGAGAGCTAAACCTTTCGGCTCACTGTGTGCTCTTTCGGGAAGTGGGAAGGGGAGCGGGCTGAGGTGGAAGGGGCCCTGAGTTCTCAGACTGGCCTTGTAGACTTGTTGTCTGTTTCTTCAGCAGACTGAGGAAGCTTGCAGATCGAGGCCATCCAAAGAGGAGGAGAGCTGACCGGGAGAGGAGGGCCCCGTGCGAAGAGACGGGGGAGCATCCAGAAGGCAAGTTCTTCCGCGGAAACGGAAGGGCTTGCTAAGCAGGGGGCACCAGGCGACCCGAGGCCTGGCGTGATGCCACGCCTGAAGCTCCTGATGACGTTGGCTGGCAGAAGCTGGCGGCAGTCGGCCGGTGTGTGGGGTTGGGCATCAGTGGCAGGTAGCTGGGGGGAGGGGGTTGCGTAGGGATGCAGAGTGAGAGTGTGAGTGAGCGAGTGAGTGAGTGCAACCCTGCGTGCCCATCCGTTCCGACGGACAGGGACCAAACGCCCATTCGTTTCGACGGACAGGGCTTGAGTGCCCATCTGCTGCGGCGGACAGGGCTTGAGCGCTCCTCTGTCTGGACGGACAGGGCTTGCGAGCCCATCCGTTCGCAGGGACAGAGTTTGAGTGCCAGTCCACACAGATGAACGGAGCACAGTGCCCGACCCTTCAGATGGCCGGAGCACGGGTGCACGTCCCCTGAAGTGGACGCAGCTGGGGTGCCCGTCCCTTCGCAGGGACGGAGCCGGGGGCCTCGTCCCTTCGTGTGGACTGAGGTGGGGTGCCCGTTCTTTCTGGTGGACAGAACGTGTGTGTGTGTGTGTGTCAGTGTGTGTGTGTGTGTGGACGGAGAGTGAATGCGAGGGGTAGGCATGGGCACCAAGCGGCTCACCAACTGAAGTTCATGACGATTTTTAGCCTGCCGTCACAAACTTCCATGAACTTTTCAAGAATTGGTGGCGGTTCGTGTTTTGAGCAGAGAGCAGGGCTTTAAAGGCACTCAGGGCCGTCCCCTTAAACCTCTGCTTTCTTTTTTTGTCCCGTGCCGCTGTTTTTCGCGGCCTCCCCGGGGACGGGAACGCAGGGGCCGAAAGGGACTCCGAGCCCTTTTCTTTTTTTACTGGACCGTTTTGGTTCAGTAAAGAGAGAAATGCTACAGCTTGCATATTACAGGACTACTATTCCAAGATAGGGAAAAAACAACAAAACACACACACATTAGGCTGCCATTTCCCTATGCTTCTCTTCTTCTTGTACATCTCCCTAACGCCGTAGATGACATACTGATGCTTCTTCCCCCCAGGCTTACATAGCCAGTCTGAAAGTCCAGGATTTCTCTCCACCTCCTTCCCCCCCGCCCCAATCTGATCTCCTATGGGACTCCGCTTTCTTCTGGATTGCAAAGTTCTTGCCTTTTGCTTCAAGAACGCAAGTGTTGCTGGTGTCCCGTATTCTAACGCTTTGTCTAATCATTCAGTAGTAGCTGGTCAGGATTCTGTTTTCCATCTTGTTGCATGAAGGATCCTAGCAGCTGCTTTTGCCATGGATTGAACAAAGTAGCTAGAAGTGTGGAGGAGTTTTCTTGTTCTGTTTCCTTATGTCCATATTGTATACTGTGCTAATTGCCCTTTCAATCTCTTTTGCCTCTCCTCATGAATCATATTCCAGCATTCCCAGGCTTTCTAGCAAGTCCTCCAGATGCGAAAAAACCATGCATCTGTCTCCTGCCGTTCCCAGCATTGGCTGATAGGAGTTTTTGCCATTCCTGCTCTACCTCGGGAAGCAGCAAGCTACCTAAAAAGCATCTTATCCCCGTTTTCTGTTAACATCTGACATTCAGTGTCCCCACAATGACTCCCACTGGGCCAGGCTTCTCTTCTTTCCAAGGCTTCAAGCCCATTGTGGCGCGCAGTCTTTAACTTGTCAACTTCTGGAGTCACCCTGCAATAACGATATGTTTTGAATGGCCCGCTAGCAAATGAGAATAAGCAGGCCTCCTACAGTCACTGGTTATTCCCTTGTAGAGCCTGCTGGAGGTTAAATTAGCCAAGCTACAGTCTTCCCTTCAGCCTTAATAATTTGCCGTTCCTTCCCCTCTCCAAAATTACACTGTCTCATTCTGTTTTTTTTCTTTTGAAGTTTGCGTATCGAAGGCATTGGCCAAAGCGATGGGCTTGGTCTCTTTTGACACTGAAACGATATGTTTAGCAAGCAGTGTCAAGCTTTACTCTTGATCTTTCCTCTGGATCATTCTCAGCAGTTTTTTTTTTTAAATCCTCAGTCCTTATGAATGGCTTCCTTAGGGTCCATTCTCTCTGTTTTCACACTGCTTCCTTCCTTGAGGGTCCGGAACCCAGTCCGTACTCTCAACCGGTGCTGCCGCTGGTTTGTAGGACTTCATATGCGAAGCTGCAAGGCAACTCCTAGTCCTCTTCGGCCCCTTATTTCTCCTTCCGACGCACCGTTCGGATTGCGGTTCCGTCCCTAGTTCAGCCAGGAACCTAACCGCATATCCCTGGTTGGTGCCCATGCCTAGGGGATGGTTTGAGTGGGGCAGGGAGTGGTGTGAATGGAGTGGTGTGTGTGTGTGTGTGTGTGTGTGTGTGTGTGTGTGTGTGAGGAGGGGCTCCCTTAGTTAAGGTATGAAGGGGAGGTAGTGCACAGGTTGAAATAGATGTACTCGGGCTTGCAGCCGCCAGTTGATGCTGGCCAACCGAAGGCAGTGGAGGAGCCTGGAGGATGCCGGTGGAGGGAAGGGCAGGAGCCGTCCCTGCTTACCACGGGTTTTCCTTGTAGGGATACCCCGGGGGAGTTTTGATGAGGTTCTCCTGCAAGCCCTCAAGGGAGTCGTGGCCACTGAAAGAGGTGAGCGATGTTCCCCAACACCTTCGCTTGCCTCTCTGCCCCTCCTGGTCCCCAGTGGGTGGGTTGGGCAAGGAGGGCTTGGGACCTGTATGCCAGCAACGGGGAAGGCAGTGTCTGGGAGAGCTAAACCTTTTGGCTCACTGTGTGCTCTTTCGGGAAGTGGGAAGGGGAGCGGGCTGAGGTGGAAGGGGCCCTGAGTTCTCAGACTGGCCTTGTAGACTTGTTGTCTGTTTCTTCAGCAGACTGAGGAAGCTTGCAGATCGAGGCCATCCAAAGAGGAGGAGAGCTGACCGGGAGAGGAGGGCCCCGTGCGAAGAGACGGGGGAGCATCCAGAAGGCAAGTTCTTCCGCGGAAGCGGAAGGGCTTGCTAAGCAGGGGGCACCAGGCGACCCGAAGCCTGGCGTGATGCCACGCCTGAAGCTCCTGATGACGTTGGCTGGCAGAAGCTGGCGGCAGTCGGCCGGGGGGTGGGGGTGGGCATCAGTGGCAGGTAGCTGGGGGGAGGGGGTTGCGTAGGGATGCAGAGTGAGAGTGTGAGTGAGCGAGTGAGTGAGTGCAACCCTGCGTGCCCATCCGTTCCGACGGACAGGGACCAAACGCCCATTCGTTTCGACGGACAGGGCTTGAGTGCCCATCTGCTGCGGCGGACAGGGCTTGAGCGCTCCTCTATCTGGACGGACAGGGCTTGCGAGCCCATCCGTTCGCAGGGACAGAGTTTGAGTGCCAGTCCACACAGATGAACGGAGCACAGTGCCCGACCCTTCAGATGGCCGGAGCACGGGTGCACGTCCCCTGAAGTGGACGCAGCTGGGGTGCCCGTCCCTTCGCAGGGACGGAGCCGGGGGCCTCGTCCCTTCGTGTGGACTGAGGTGGGGTGCCCGTTCTTTCTGGTGGACAGAACGTGTGTGTGTCAGTGTGTGTGTGTGTGTGGACGGAGAGTGAATGCGAGGGGTAGGCATGGGCACCAAGCGGCTCACCAACTGAAGTTCATGACGATTTTTAGCCTGCCGTCACAAACTTCCATGAACTTTTCAAGAATTGGTGGCGGTTCGTGTTTTGAGCAGAGAGCAGGGCTTTAAAGGCACTCAGGGCCGTCCCCTTAAACCTCTGCTTTCTTTTTTTGTCCCGTGCCGCTGTTTTTCGCGGCCTCCCCGGGGACGGGAACGCAGGGGCCGAAAGGGACTCCGAGCCCTTTTCTTTTTTTACTGGACCGTTTTGGTTCAGTAAAGAGAGAAATGCTACAGCTTGCATATTACAGGACTACTATTCCAAGATAGGGAAAAAACAACAAAACACACACACATCAGGCTGCCATTTCCCTATGCTTCTCTTCTTCTTGTACATCTCCCTAACGCAGTAGATGACATACTGATGCTTCTTCCCCCCAGGCTTACATAGCCAGTCTGAAAGTCCAGGATTTCTCTCCACCTCCTTCCCCCCCGCATCTGTCTCCTGCCGTTCCCAGCATTGGCTGATAGGAGTTTTTGCCATTCCTGCTCTACCTTGGGAAGCAGCAAGCTACCTAAAAAGCATCTTATCCCCGTTTTCTGTTAACATCTGACATTCAGTGTCCCCACAATGACTCCCACTGGGCCAGGCTTCTCTTCTTTCCAAGGCTTCAAGCCCATTGTGGCGCGCAGTCTTTAACTTGTCAACTTCTGGAGTCACCCTGCAATAACGATATGTTTTGAATGGCCCGCTAGCAAATGAGAATAAGCAGGCCTCCTACAGTCACTGGTTATTCCCTTGTAGAGCCTGCTGGAGGTTAAATTAGCCAAGCTACAGTCTTCCCTTCAGCCTTAATAATTTGCCGTTCCTTCCCCTCTCCAAAATTACACTGTCTCATTCTGTTTTTTTTCTTTTGAAGTTTGCGTATCGAAGGCATTGGCCAAAGCGATGGGCTTGGTCTCTTTTGACACTGAAACGATATGTTTAGCAAGCAGTCTCAAGCTTTACTCTTGATCTTTCCTCTGGATCATTCTCAGCAGTTTTTTTTTTAAATCCTCAGTCCTTATGAATGGCTTCCTTAGGGTCCATTCTCTCTGTTTTCACACTGCTTCCTTCCTTGAGGGTCCGGAATCCAGTCCGTACTCTCAACCGGTGCTGCCGCTGGTTTGTAGGACTTCATATGCGAAGCTGCAAGGCAACCCCTAGTCCTCTTCGGCCCCTTATTTCTCCTCCCGACGCACCGTTCGGATTGCGGTTCCGTCCCTAGTTCAGCCAGGAACCTAACCGCATATCCCTGGTTGGTGCCCATGCCTAGGGGATGGTTTGAGTGGGGCAGGGAGTGGTGTGAATGGAGTGGTGTGTGTGTGTGTGTGTGTGTGTGTGTGTGTGTGAGGAGGGGCTCCCTTAGTTAAGGTATGAAGGGGAGGTAGTGCACAGGTTGAAATAGATGTACTCGGGCTTGCAGCCGCCAGTTGATGCTGGCCAACCGAAGGCAGTGGAGGAGCCTGGAGGATGCCGGTGGAGGGAAGGGCAGGAGCCGTCCCTGCTTACCACGGGTTTTCCTTGTAGGGATACCCCGGGGGAGTTTTGATGAGGTTCTCCTGCAAGCCCTCAAGGGAGTCGTGGCCACTGAAAGAGGTGAGCGATGTTCCCCAACACCTTCGCTTGCCTCTCTGCCCCTCCTGGTCCCCAGTGGGTGGGTTGGGCAAGGAGGGCTTGGGACCTGTATGCCAGCAACGGGGAAGGCAGTGTCTGGGAGAGCTAAACCTTTCGGCTCACTGTGTGCTCTTTCGGGAAGTGGGAAGGGGAGCGGGCTGAGGTGGAAGGGGCCCTGAGTTCTCAGACTGGCCTTGTAGACTTGTTGTCTGTTTCTTCAGCAGACTGAGGAAGCTTGCAGATCGAGGCCATCCAAAGAGGAGGAGAGCTGACCGGGAGAGGAGGGCCCCGTGCGAGGAGACGGGGGAGCATCCAGAAGGCAAGTTCTTCCGCGGAAGCGGAAGGGCTTGCTAAGCAGGGGGCACCAGGCGACCCGAAGCCTGGCGTGATGCCACGCCTGAAGCTCCTGATGACGTTGGCTGGCAGAAGCTGGCGGCAGTCGGCCGGGGGGTGGGGGTGGGCATCAGTGGCAGGTAGCTGGGGGGAGGGGGTTGCGTAGGGATGCAGAGTGAGAGTGTGAGTGAGCGAGTGAGTGAGTGCAACCCTGCGTGCCCATCCGTTCCGACGGACAGGGACCAAACGCCCATTCGTTTCGACGGACAGGGCTTGAGTGCCCATCTGCTGCGGCGGACAGGGCTTGAGCGCTCCTCTGTCTGGACGGACAGGGCTTGCGAGCCCATCCGTTCGCAGGGACAGAGTTTGAGTGCCAGTCCACACAGATGAACGGAGCACAGTGCCCGACCCTTCAGATGGCCGGAGCACGGGTGCACGTCCCCTGAAGTGGACGCAGCTGGGGTGCCCGTCCCTTCGCAGGGACGGAGCCGGGGGCCTCGTCCCTTCGTGTGGACTGAGGTGGGGTGCCCGTTCTTTCTGGTGGACAGAACGTGTGTGTGTGTGTGTGTCAGTGTGTGTGTGTGTGTGGACGGAGAGTGAATGCGAGGGGTAGGCATGGGCACCAAGCGGCTCACCAACTGAAGTTCATGACGATTTTTAGCCTGCCGTCACAAACTTCCATGAACTTTTCAAGAATTGGTGGCGGTTCGTGTTTTGAGCAGAGAGCAGGGCTTTAAAGGCACTCAGGGGCGTCCCCTTAAACCTCTGCTTTCTTTTTTTGTCCCGTGCCGCTGTTTTTCGCGGCCTCCCCGGGGACGGGAACGCAGGGGCCGAAAGGGACTCCGAGCCCTTTTCTTTTTTTACTGGACCGTTTTGGTTCAGTAAAGAGAGAAATGCTACAGCTTGCATATTACAGGACTACTATTCCAAGATCGGGAAAAAACAACAAAACACACACACATTAGGCTGCCATTTCCCTATGCTTCTCTTCTTCTTGTACATCTCCCTAACGCCGTAGATGACATACTGATGCTTCTTCCCCCCAGGCTTACATAGCCAGTCTGAAAGTCCAGGATTTCTCTCCACCTCCTTCCCCCCCGCCCCAATCTGATCTCCTATGGGACTCCGCTTTCTTCTGGATTGCAAAGTTCTTGCCTTTTGCTTCAAGAACGCAAGTGTTGCTGGTGTCCCGTATTCTAACGCTTTGTCTAATCAGTCAGTAGTAGCTGGTCAGGATTCTGTTTTCCATCTTGTTGCATGAAGGATCCTAGCAGCTGCTTTTGCCATGGATTGAACAAAGTAGCTAGACGTGTGGAGGAGTTTTCTTGTTCTGTTTCCTCATGTCCATATTGTATACTGTGCTAATTGCCCTTTCAATCTCTTTTGCCTCTCCTCATGAATCATATTCCAGCATTCCCAGGCTTTCTAGCAAGTCCTCCAGATGCGAAAAAACCATGCATCTGTCTCCTGCCGTTCCCAGCATTGGCTGATAGGAGTTTTTGCCATTCCTGCTCTACCTTGGGAAGCAGCAAGCTACCTAAAAAGCATCTTATCCCCGTTTTCTGTTAACATCTGACATTCAGTGTCCCCACAATGACTCCCACTGGGCCAGGCTTCTCTTCTTTCCAAGGCTTCAAGCCCATTGTGGCGCGCAGTCTTTAACTTGTCAACTTCTGGAGTCACCCTGCAATAACGATATGTTTTGAATGGCCCGCTAGCAAATGAGAATAAGCAGGCCTCCTACAGTCACTGGTTATTCCCTTGTAGAGCCTGCTGGAGGTTAAATTAGCCAAGCTACAGTCTTCCCTTCAGCCTTAATAATTTGCCGTTCCTTCCCCTCTCCAAAATTACACTGTCTCAGTCTGTTTTTTTTCTTTTGAAGTTTGCGTATCGAAGGCATTGGCCAAAGCGATGGGCTTGGTCTCTTTTGACACTGAAACGATATGTTTAGCAAGCAGTCTCAAGCTTTACTCTTGATCTTTCCTCTGGATCATTCTCAGCAGTTTTTTTTTTTAAATCCTCAGTCCTTATGAATGGCTTCCATAGGGTCCATTCTCTCTGTTTTCACACTGCTTCCTTCCTTGAGGGTCCGGAATCCAGTCCGTACTCTCAACCGGTGCTGCCGCTGGTTTGTAGGACTTCATATGCGAAGCTGCAAGGCAACTCCTAGTCCTCTTCGGCCCCTTATTTCTCCTCCCGACGCACCGTTCGGATTGCGGTTCCGTCCCTAGTTCAGCCAGGAACCTAACCGCATATCCCTGGTTGGTGCCCATGCCTAGGGGATGGTTTGAGTGGGGCACGGAGTGGTGTGAATGGAGTGGTGTGTGTGTGTGTGTGTGTGTGTGTGTGAGGAGGGGCTCCCTTAGTTAAGGTATGAAGGGGAGGTAGTGCACAGGTTGAAATAGATGTACTCAGGCTTGCAGCCGCCAGTTGATGCTGGCCAACCGAAGGCAGTGGAGGAGCCTGGAGGATGCCGGTGGAGGGTAGGGCAGGAGCCGTCCCTGCTTACCACGGGTTTTCCTTGTAGGGATACCCCGGGGGAGTTTTGATGAGGTTCTCCTGCAAGCCCTCAAGGGAGTCGTGGCCACTGAAAGAGGTGAGCGATGTTCCCCAACTCCTTCGCTTGCCTCTCTGCCCCTCCTGGTCCCCAGTGGGTGGGTTGGGCAAGGAGGGCTTGTGACCTGTATGCCAGCAACGGGGAAGGCAGTGTCTGGGAGAGCTAAACCTTTCGGCTCACTGTGTGCTCTTTCGGGAAGTGGGAAGGGGAGCGGGCTGAGGTGGAAGGGGCCCTGAGTTCTCAGACTGGCCTTGTAGACTTGTTGTCTGTTTCTTCAGCAGACTTAGGAAGCTTGCAGATCGAGGCCATCCAGAGAGGAGGAGAGCTGATCGGGAGAGGAGGGCCACGTGCGAAGAGACGGGGGAGCACCCAGAAGGCAAGTTCTTCCGCGGAGGCGGAAGGGCTTGCTAAGCAGGGGGCACCAGGCGACCCGAAGCCTGGCGTGATGCCACGCCTGAAGCTCCTGATGACGTTGGCTGGCAGAAGCTGGCGGCAGTCGGCCGGGGGGTGGGGGTGGGCATCAGTGGCAGGTAGCTGGGGGGAGGGGGTTGCGTAGGGATGCAGAGTGAGAGTGTGAGTGAGCGAGTGAGTGAGTGCAACCCTGCGTGCCCATCCGTTCCGACGGACAGGGACCTAACGCCCATTCGTTTCGACGGACAGGGCTTGAGTGCCCATCTGCTGCGGCGGACAGGGCTTGAGCGCTCCTCTGTCTGGACGGACAGGGCTTGCGAGCCCATCCGTTCGCAGGGACAGAGTTTGAGTGCCAGTCCACACAGATGAACGGAGCACAGTGCCCGACCCTTCAGATGGCCGGAGCACGGGTGCACGTCCCCTGAAGTGGACGCAGCTGGGGTGCCCGTCCCTTCGCAGGGACGGAGCCGGGGGCCTCGTCCCTTCGTGTGGACTGAGGTGGGGTGCCCGTTCTTTCTGGTGGACAGAACGTGTGTGTGTGTGTGTGTCAGTGTGTGTGTGTGTGGACGGAGAGTGAATGCGAGGGGTAGGCATGGGCACCAAGCGGCTCACCAACTGAAGTTCATGACGATTTTTAGCCTGCCGTCACAAACTTCCATGAACTTTTCAAGAATTGGTGGCGGTTCGTGTTTTGAGCAGAGAGCAGGGCCTTAAAGGCACTGAGGGCCGTCCCCTTAAACCTCTGCTTTCTTTTATTGTCCCGTGCCGCTGTTTTTCGCGGCCTCCCCGGGGACGGGAACGCAGGGGCCGAAAGGGACTCCGAGCCCTTTTCTTTTTTTACTGGACCGTTTTGGTTCAGTAAAGAGAGAAATGCTACAGCTTGCTTATTACAGGACTACTATTCCAAGATAGGGAAAAAACAACAAAACACACACACATCAGGCTGCCATTTCCCTATGCGTCTCTTCTTCTTGTACATCTCCCTAACGCCGTAGATGACATACTGATGCTTCTTCCCCCCAGGCTTACATAGCCAGTCTGAAAGTCCAGGATTTCTCTCCACCTCCTTCCCCCACGCCCCAATCTGATCTCCTATGGGACTCCGCTTTCTTCTGGATTGCAAAGTTCTTGCCTTTTGCTTCAAGAACGCAAGTGTTGCTGGTGTCCCGTATTCTAACGCTTTGTCTAATCAGTCAGTAGTAGCTGGTCAGGATTCTGTTTTCCATCTTGTTGCATGAAGGATCCTAGCAGCTGCTTTTGCCATGGATTGAACAAAGTAGCTAGACGTGTGGAGGAGTTTTCTTGTTCTGTTTCCTCATGTCCATATTGTATACTGTGCTAATTGCCCTTTCAATCTCTTTTGCCTCTCCTCATGAATCATATTCCAGCATTCCCAGGCTTTCTAGCAAGTCCTCCAGATGCGAAAAAACCATGCATCTGTCTCCTGCCGTTCCCAGCATTGGCTGATAGGAGTTTTTGCCATTCCTGCTCTACCTTGGGAAGCAGCAAGCTACCTAAAAAGCATCTTATCCCCGTTTTCTGTTAACATCTGACATTCAGTGTCCCCACAATGACTCCCACTGGGCCAGGCTTCTCTTCTTTCCAAGGCTTCAAGCCCATTGTGGCGCGCAGTCTTTAACTTGTCAACTTCTGGAGTCACCCTGCAATAACGATATGTTTTGAATGGCCCGCTAGCAAATGAGAATAAGCAGGCCTCCTACAGTCACTGGTTATTCCCTTGTAGAGCCTGCTGGAGGTTAAATTAGCCAAGCTACAGTCTTCCCTTCAGCCTTAATAATTTGCCGTTCCTTCCCCTCTCCAAAATTACACTGTCTCATTCTGTTTTTTTTCTTTTGAAGTTTGCGTATCGAAGGCATTGGCCAAAGCGATGGGCTTGGTCTCTTTTGACACTGAAACGATATGTTTAGCAAGCAGTCTCAAGCTTTACTCTTGATCTTTCCTCTGGATCATTCTCAGCAGTTTTTTTTTTTAAATCCTCAGTCCTTATGAATGGCTTCCTTAGGGTCCATTCTCTCTGTTTTCACACTGCTTCCTTCCTTGAGGGTCCGGAATCCAGTCCGTACTCTCAACCGGTGCTGCCGCTGGTTTGTAGGACTTCATATGCGAAGCTGCAAGGCAACTCCTAGTCCTCTTCGGCCCCTTATTTCTCCTCCCAACGCACCGTTCGGATTGCGGTTCCGTCCCTAGTTCAGCCAGGAACCTAACCACATATCCCTGGTTGGTGCCCATGCCTAGGGGATGGTTTGAGTGGGGCAGGGAGTGGTGTGAATGGAGTGGTGTGTGTGTGTGTGTGTGTGTGTGTGTGAGGAGGGGCTCCCTTAGTTAAGGTATGTAGGGGAGGTAGTGCACAGGTTGAAATAGATGTACTCGGGCTTGTAGCCGCCAGTTGATGCTGGCCAACCGAAGGCAGTGGAGGAGCCTGGAGGATGCCGGTGGAGGGAAGGGCAGGAGCCGTCCCTGCTTACCACGGGTTTTCCTTGTAGGGATACCCCGGGGGAGTTTTGATGAGGTTCTCCTGCAAGCCCTCAAGGGAGTCGTGGCCACTGAAAGAGGTGAGCGATGTTCCCCAACTCCTTCGCTTGCCTCTCTGCCCCTCCTGGTCCCCAGTGGGTGGGTTGGGCAAGGAGGGATTGTGACCTGTATGCCAGCAACGGGGAAGGCAGTGGCTGGGAGAGCTAAACCTTTCGGCTCACTGTGTGCTCTTTCGGGAAGTGGGAAGGGGAGCGGGCTGAGGTGGAAGGGGTCCTGAGTTCTCAGACTGGCCTTGTAGACTTGTTGTCTGTTTCTTCAGCAGACTGAGGAAGCTTGCAGATCGAGGCCATCCAAAGAGGAGGAGAGCTGATCGGGAGAGGAGGGCCACGTGCGAAGAGACGGGGGAGCATCCAGAAGGCAAGTTCTTCCGCGGAAGCGGAAAGGCTTGCTAAGCAGGGGGCACCAGGCGACCCGAAGCCTGGCGTGATGCCACGCCTGAAGCTCCTGATGACGTTGGCTGGCAGAAGCTGGCGGCAGTCGGCCAGGGGGTGGGGGTGGGCTTCAGTGGCAGGTAGCTGGGGGGAAGGGGTTGCGTAGGGATGCAGAGTGAGAGTGTGAGTGAGCGAGTGAGTGAGTGCAACCCTGCGTGCCCATCCGTTCCGACGGACAGGGACCAAACGCCCATTCGTTTCGACGGACAGGGCTTGAGTGCCCATCTGCTGCGGCGGACAGGGCTTGAGCGCTCCTCTGTCTGGACGGACAGGGCTTGCGAGCCCATCCGTTCGCAGGGACAGAGTTTGAGTGCCAGTCCACACAGATGAACGGAGCACAGTGCCCGACCCTTCAGATGGCCGGAGCACGGGTGCACGTCCCCTGAAGTGGACGCAGCTGGGGTGCCCGTCCCTTCGCAGGGACGGAGCCGGGGGCCTCGTCCCTTCGTGTGGACTGAGGTGGGGTGCCCGTTCTTTCTGGTGGACAGAACGTGTGTGTGTGTGTGTGTCAGTGTGTGTGTGTGTGTGGACGGAGAGTGAATGCGAGGGGTAGGCATGGGCACCAAGCGGCTCACCAACTGAAGTTCATGACGATTTTTAGCCTGCCGTTACAAACTTCCATGAACTTTTCAAGAATTGGTGGCGGTTCGTGTTTTGAGCAGAGAGCAGGGCTTTAAAGGCACTCAGGGCCGTCCCCTTAAACCTCTGCTTTCTTTTTTTGTCCCGTGCCGCTGTTTTTCGCGGCCTCCCCGGGGACGGGAACGCAGGGGCCGAAAGGGACTCCGAGCCCTTTTCTTTTTTTACTGGACCGTTTTGGTTCAGTAAATAGAGAAATGCTACAGCTTGCATATTACAGGACTACTATTCCAAGATAGGGAAAAAACAACAAAACACACACACATCAGGCTGCCATTTCCCTATGCTTCTCTTCTTCTTGTACATCTCCCTAACGCCGTAGATGACATACTGATGCTTCTTCCCCCCAGGCTTACATAGCCAGTCTGAAAGTCCAGGATTTCTTTCCACCTCCTTCCCCCCCGCCCCAATCTGATCTCCTATGGGACTCCGCTTTCTTCTGGATTGCAAAGTTCTTGCCTTTTGCTTCAAGAACGCAAGTGTTGCTGGTGTCCCGTATTCTAACGCTTTGTCTAATCAGTCAGTAGTAGCTGGTCAGGATTCTGTTTTCCATCTTGTTGCATGAAGGATCCTAGCAGCTGCTTTTGCCATGGATTGAACAAAGTAGCTAGACGTGTGGAGGAGTTTTCTTGTTCTGTTTCCTTATGTCCATATTGTATACTGTGCTAATTGCCCTTTCAATCTCTTTTGCCTCTCCTCATGAATCATATTCCAGCATTCCCAGGCTTTCTAGCAAGTCCTCCAGATGCGAAAAAACCATGCATCTGTCTCCTGCCGTTCCCAGCATTGGCTGATAGGAGTTTTTGCCATTCCTGCTCTACCTTGGGAAGCAGCAAGCTACCTAAAAAGCATCTTATCCCCGTTTTCTGTTAACATCTGACATTCAGTGTCCCCACAATGACTCCCACTGGGCCAGGCTTCTCTTCTTTCCAAGGCTTCAAGCCCATTGTGGCGCGCAGTCTTTAACTTGTCAACTTCTGGAGTCACCCTGCAATAACGATATGTTTTGAATGGCCCGCTAGCAAATGAGAATAAGCAGGCCTCCTACAGTCACTGGTTATTCCCTTGTAGAGCCTGCTGGAGGTTAAATTAGCCAAGCTACAGTCTTCCCTTCAGCCTTAATAATTTGCCGTTCCTTCCCCTCTCCAAAATTACACTGTCTCATTCTGTTTTTTTTCTTTTGAAGTTTGCGTATCGAAGGCATTGGCCAAAGCGATGGACTTGGTCTCTTTTGACACTGAAACGATATGTTTAGCAAGCAGTCTCAAGCTTTACTCTTGATCTTTCCTCTGGATCATTCTCAGCAGTTTTTTTTTTTAAATCCTCAGTCCTTATGAATGGCTTCCTTAGGGTCCATTCTCTCTGTTTTCACACTGCTTCCTTCCTTGAGGGTCCGGAATCCAGTCCGTACTCTCAACCGGTGCTGCCGCTGGTTTGTAGGACTTCATATGCGAAGCTGCAAGGCAACTCCTAGTCCTCTTCGGCCCCTTATTTCTCTTCCCGACGCACCGTTCGGATTGCGGTTCCGTCCCTAGTTCAGCCAGGAACCTAACCGCATATCCCTGGTTGGTGCCCATGCCTAGGGGATGGTTTGAGTGGGGCACGGAGTGGTGTGAATGGAGTGGTGTGTGTGTGTGTGTGTGTGTGTGTGTGAGGAGGGGCTCCCTTAGTTAAGGTATGAAGGGGAGGTAGTGCACAGGTTGAAATAGATGTACTCGGGCTTGCAGCCGCCAGTTGATGCTGGCCAACCGAAGGCAGTGGAGGAGCCTGGAGGATGCCGGTGGAGGGTAGGGCAGGAGCCGTCCCTGCTTACCACGGGTTTTCCTTGTAGGGATACCCCGGGGGAGTTTTGATGAGGTTCTCCTGCAAGCCCTCAAGGGAGTTGTGGCCACTGAAAGAGGTGAGCGATGTTCCCCAACTCCTTCGCTTGCCTCTCTGCCCCTCCTGGTCCCCAGTGGGTGGGTTGGGCAAGGAGGGCTTGTGACCTGTATGCCAGCAACGGGGAAGGCAGTGTCTGGGAGAGCTAAACCTTTCGGCTCACTGTGTGCTCTTTCGGGAAGTGGGAAGGGGAGCGGTCTGAGGTGGAAGGGGCCCTGAGTTCTCAGACTGGCCTTGTAGACTTGTTGTCTGTTTCTTCAGCAGACTTAGGAAGCTTGCAGATCGAGGCCATCCAGAGAGGAGGAGAGCTGATCGGGAGAGGAGGGCCACGTGCGAAGAGACGGGGGAGCATCCAGAAGGCAAGTTCTTCCGCGGAGGCGGAAGGGCTTGCTAAGCAGGGGGCACCAGGCGACCCAAAGCCTGGCGTGATGCCACGCCTGAAGCTCCTGATGACGTTGGCTGGCAGAAGCTGGCGGCAGTCGGCCGGGGGGTGGGGGTGGGCATCAGTGGCAGGTAGCTGGGGGGAGGGGGTTGCGTAGGGATGCAGAGTGAGAGTGTGAGTGAGCGAGTGAGTGAGTGCAACCCTGCGTGCCCATCCGTTCCGACGGACAGGGACCAAACGCCCATTCGTTTCGACGGACAGGGCTTGAGTGCCCATCTGCTGCGGCGGACAGGGCTTGAGCGCTCCTCTGTCTGGACGGACAGGGCTTGCGAGCCCATCCGTTCGCAGGGACAGAGTTTGAGTGCCAGTCCACACAGATGAACGGAGCACAGTGCCCGACCCTTCAGATGGCCGGAGCACGGGTGCACGTCCCCTGAAGTGGACGCAGCTGGGGTGCCCGTCCCTTCGCAGGGACGGAGCCGGGGGCCTCGTCCACTCGTGTGGACTGAGGTGGGGTGCCCGTTCTTTCTGGTGGACAGAACGTGTGTGTGTGTGTGTGTGTCAGTGTGTGTGTGTGTGTGGACGGAGAGTGAATGCGAGGGGTAGGCATGGGCACCAAGCGGCTCACCAACTGAAGTTCATGACGATTTTTAGCCTGCCGTCACAAACTTCCATGAACTTTTCAAGAATTGGTGGCGGTTCGTGTTTTGAGCAGAGAGCAGGGCTTTAAAGGCACTCAGGGCCGTCCCCTTAAACCTCTGCTTTCTTTTTTTGTCCCGTGCCGCTGTTTTTCGCGGCCTCCCCGGGGACGGGAACGCAGGGGCCGAAAGGGACTCCGAGCCCTTTTCTTTTTTTACTGGACCGTTTTGGTTCAGTAAAGAGAGAAATGCTACAGCTTGCATATTACAGGACTACTATTCCAAGATCGGGAAAAAACAACAAAACACACACACATCAGGCTGCCATTTCCCTATGCTTCTCTTCTTCTTGTACATCTCCCTAACGCCGTAGATGACATACTGATGCTTCTTCCCCCCAGGCTTACATAGCCAGTCTGAAAGTCCAGGATTTCTCTCCACCTCCTTCCCCCCCGCCCCAATCTGATCTCCTATGGGACTCCGCTTTCTTCTGGATTGCAAAGTTCTTGCCTTTTGCTTCAAGAACGCAAGTGTTGCTGGTGTCCCGTATTCTAACGCTTTGTCTAATCAGTCAGTAGTAGCTGGTCAGGATTCTGTTTTCCATCTTGTTGCATGAAGGATCCTAGCAGCTGCTTTTGCCATGGATTGAACAAAGTAGCTAGACGTGTGGAGGAGTTTTCTTGTTCTGTTTCCTTATGTCCATATTGTATACTGTGCTAATTGCCCTTTCAATCTCTTTTGCCTCTCCTCATGAATCATATTCCAGCATTCCCAGGCTTTCTAGCAAGTCCTCCAGATGCGAAAAACCATGCATCTGTCTCCTGCCGTTCCCAGCATTGGCTGATAGGAGTTTTTGCCATTCCTGCTCTACCTCGGGAAGCAGCAAGCTACCTAAAAAGCATCTTATCCCCGTTTTCTGTTAACATCTGACATTCAGTGTCCCCACAATGACTCCCACTGGGCCAGGCTTCTCTTCTTTCCAAGGCTTCAAGCCCATTGTGGCGCGCAGTCTTTAACTTGTCAACTTCTGGAGTCACCCTGCAATAACGATATGTTTTGAATGGCCCGCTAGCAAATGAGAATAAGCAGGCCTCCTACAGTCACTGGTTATTCCCTTGTAGAGCCTGCTGGAGGTTAAATTAGCCAAGCTACAGTCTTCCCTTCAGCCTTAATAATTTGCCGTTCCTTCCCCTCTCCAAAATTACACTGTCTCATTCTGTTTTTTTTCTTTTGAAGTTTGCGTATCGAAGGCATTGGCCAAAGCGATGGGCTTGGTCTCTTTTGACACTGAAACGATATGTTTAGCAAGCAGTGTCAAGCTTTACTCTTGATCTTTCCTCTGGATCATTCTCAGCAGTTTTTTTTTAAAAATCCTCAGTCCTTATGAATGGCTTCCTTAGGGTCCATTCTCTCTGTTTTCACACTGCTTCCTTCCTTGAGGGTCCGGAATCCAGTCCGTACTCTCAACCGGTGCTGCCGCTGGTTTGTAGGACTTCATATGCGAAGCTGCAAGGCAACTCCTAGTCCTCTTCGGCCCCTTATTTCTCCTCCCGACGCACCGTTCGGATTGCGGTTCCGTCCCTAGTTCAGCCAGGAACCTAACCGCATATCCCTGGTTGGTGCCCATGCCTAGGGGATGGTTTGAGTGGGGCAGGGAGTGGTGTGAATGGAGTGGTGTGTGTGTGTGTGTGTGTGTGTGTGTGTGTGAGGAGGGGCTCCCTTAGTTAAGGTATGAAGGGGAGGTAGTGCACAGGTTGAAATAGATGTACTCGGGCTTGCAGCCACCAGTTGATGCTGGCCAACCGAAGGCAGTGGAGGAGCCTGGAGGATGCCGGTGGAGGGAAGGGCAGGAGCCGTCCCTGCTTACCACGGGTTTTCCTTGTAGGGATACCCCGGGGGAGTTTTGATGAGGTTCTCCTGCAAGCCCTCAAGGGAGTCGTGGCCACTGAAAGAGGTGAGCGATGTTCCCCAACACCTTCGCTTGCCTCTCTGCCCCTCCTGGTCCCCAGTGGGTGGGTTGGGCAAGGAGGGCTTGGGACCTGTATGCCAGCAACGGGGAAGGCAGTGTCTGGGAGAGCTAAACCTTTCGGCTCACTGTGTGCTCTTTCGGGAAGTGGGAAGGGGAGCGGGCTGAGGTGGAAGGGGCCCTGAGTTCTCAGACTGGCCTTGTAGACTTGTTGTCTGTTTCTTCAGCAGACTGAGGAAGCTTGCAGATCGAGGCCATCCAAAGAGGAGGAGAGCTGACCGGGAGAGGAGGGCCACGTGCGAAGAGACGGGGGAGCATCCAGAAGGCAAGTTCTTCCGCGGAAGCGGAAGGGCTTGCTAAGCAGGGGGCACCAGGCGACCCGAAGCCTGGCGTGATGCCACGCCTGAAGCTCCTGATGACGTTGGCTGGCAGAAGCTGGCGGCAGTCGGCCGGGGGGTGGGGGTGGGCATCAGTGGCAGGTAGCTGGGGGGAGGGGGTTGCGTAGGGATGCAGAGTGAGAGTGTGAGTGAGCGAGTGAGTGAGTGCAACCCTGCGTGCCCATCCATTCCGACGGACAGGGACCAAACGCCCATTCGTTTCGACGGACAGGGCTTGAGTGCCCATCTGCTGCGGCGGACAGGGCTTGAGCGCTCCTCTGTCTGGACGGACAGGGCTTGCGAGCCCATCCGTTCGCAGGGACAGAGTTTGAGTGCCAGTCCACACAGATGAACGGAGCACAGTGCCCGACCCTTCAGATGGCCGGAGCACGGGTGCACGTCCCCTGAAGTGGACGCAGCTGGGGTGCCCGTCCCTTCGCAGGGACGGAGCCGGGGGCCTCGTCCCTTCGTGTGGACTGAGGTGGGGTGCCCGTTCTTTCTGGTGGACAGAACGTGTGTGTGTGTGTGTGTCAGTGTGTGTGTGTGTGTGGACGGAGAGTGAATGCGAGGGGTAGGCATGGGCACCAAGCGGCTCACCAACTGAAGTTCATGATGATTTTTAGCCTGCCGTCACAAACTTCCATGAACTTTTCAAGAATTGGTGGCGGTTCGTGTTTTGAGCAGAGAGCAGGGCTTTAAAGGCACTCAGGGCCGTCCCCTTAAACCTCTGCTTTCTTTTTTTGTCCCGTGCCGCTGTTTTTCGCGGCCTCCCCGGGGACGGGAACGCAGGGGCCGAAAGGGACTCCGAGCCCTTTTCTTTATTTACTGGACCGTTTTGGTTCAGTAAAGAGAGAAATGCTACAGCTTGCATATTACAGGACTACTATTCCAAGATAGGGAAAAAACAACAAAACACACACACATCAGGCTGCCATTTCCCTATGCTTCTCTTCTTCTTGTACATCTCCCTAACGCCGTAGATGACATACTGATGCTTCTTCCCCCCAGGCTTACATAGCCAGTCTGAAAGTCCAGGATTTCTCTCCACCTCCTTCCCCCCCGCCCCAATCTGATCTCCTATGGGACTCCGCTTTCTTCTGGATTGCAAAGTTCTTGCCTTTTGCTTCAAGAACGCAAGTGTTGCTGGTGTCCCGTATTCTAACGCTTTGTCTAATCAGTCAGTAGTAGCTGGTCAGGATTCTGTTTTCCATCTTGTTGCATGAAGGATCCTAGCAGCTGCTTTTGCCATGGATTGAACAAAGTAGCTAGACGTGTGGAGGAGTTTTCTTGTTCTGTTTCCTTATGTCCATATTGTATACTGTGCTAATTGCCCTTTCAATCTCTTATTTGCCTTATTTCAATCTCTTAATTGCCCTTTCAATCTCTTCTTCTTGTACATCTCCCTAACGCCGTAGATGACATACTGATGCTTCTTCCCCCCAGGCTTACATAGCCAGTCTGAAAGTCCAGGATTTCTCTCCACCTCCTTCCCCCCCGCCCCAATCTGATCTCCTATGGGACTCTGCTTTCTTCTGGATTGCAAAGTTCTTGCCTTTTGCTTCAAGAACGCAAGTGTTGCTGGTGTCCCGTATTCTAACGCTTTGTCTAATCAGTCAGTAGTAGCTGGTCAGGATTCTGTTTTCCATCTTGTTGCATGAAGGATCCTAGCAGCTGCTTTTGCCATGGATTGAACAAAGTAGCTAGACGTGTGGAGGAGTTTTCTTGTTCTGTTTCCTCATGTCCATATTGTATACTGTGCTAATTGCCCTTTCAATCTCTTTTGCCTCTCCTTATGAATCATATTCCAGCATTCCCAGGCTTTCTAGCAAGTCCTCCAGATGCGAAAAAACCATGCATCTGTCTCCTGCCGTTCCCAGCATTGGCTGATAGGAGTTTTTGCCATTCCTGCTCTACCTTGGGAAGCAGCAAGCTACCTAAAAAGCATCTTATCCCCGTTTTCTGTTAACATCTGACATTCAGTGTCCCCACAATGACTCCCACTGGGCCAGGCTTCTCTTCTTTCCAAGGCTTCAAGCCCATTGTGGCGCGCAGTCTTTAACTTGTCAACTTCTGGAGTCACCCTGCAATAACGAAATGTTTTGAATGGCCCGCTAGCAAATGAGAATAAGCAGGCCTCCTACAGTCACTGGTTATTCCCTTGTAGAGCCTGCTGGAGGTTAAATTAGCCAAGCTACAGTCTTCCCTTCAGCCTTAATAATTTGCCGTTCCTTCCCCTCTCCAAAATTACACTGTCTCATTCTGTTTTTTTTCTTTTGAAGTTTGCGTATCGAAGGCATTGGCCAAAGCGATGGGCTTGGTCTCTTTTGACACTGAAACGATATGTTTAGCAAGCAGTCTCAAGCTTTACTCTTGATCTTTCCTCTGGATCATTCTCAGCAGTTTTTTTTTTAAATCCTCAGTCCTTATGAATGGCTTCCTTAGGGTCCATTCTCTCTGTTTTCACACTGCTTCCTTCCTTGAGGGTCCGGAATCCAGTCCGTACTCTCAACCGGTGCTGCCGCTGGTTTGTAGGACTTCATATGCGAAGCTGCAAGGCAACTCCTAGTCCTCTTCGGCCCCTTATTTCTCCTCCCGACGCACCGTTCGGATTGCGGTTCCGTCCCTAGTTCAGCCAGGAACCTAACCGCATATCCCTGGTTGGTGCCCATGCCTAGGGGATGGTTTGAGTGGGGCAGGGAGTGGTGTGAATGGAGTGGTGTGTGTGTGTGTGTGTGTGTGTGTGTGTGAGGAGGGGCTCCCTTAGTTAAGGTATGAAGGGGAGGTAGTGCACAGGTTGAAATAGATGTACTCGGGCTTGCAGCCACCAGTTGATGCTGGCCAACCGAAGGCAGTGGAGGAGCCTGGAGGATGCCGGTGGAGGGAAGGGCAGGAGCCGTCCCTGCTTACCACGGGTTTTCCTTGTAGGGATACCCCGGGGGAGTTTTGATGAGGTTCTCCTGCAAGCCCTCAAGGGAGTCGTGGCCACTGAAAGAGGTGAGCGATGTTCCCCAACACCTTCGCTTGCCTCTCTGCCCCTCCTGGTCCCCAGTGGGTGGGTTGGGCAAGGAGGGCTTGGGACCTGTATGCCAGCAACGGGGAAGGCAGTGTCTGGGAGAGCTAAACCTTTCGGCTCACTGTGTGCTCTTTCGGGAAGTGGGAAGGGGAGCGGGCTGAGGTGGAAGGGGCCCTGAGTTCTCAGACTGGCCTTGTAGACTTGTTGTCTGTTTCTTCAGCAGACTGAGGAAGCTTGCAGATCGAGGCCATCCAAAGAGGAGGAGAGCTGACCGGGAGAGGAGGGCCACGTGCGAAGAGACGGGGGAGCATCCAGAAGGCAAGTTCTTCCGCGGAAGCGGAAGGGCTTGCTAAGCAGGGGGCACCAGGCGACCCGAAGCCTGGCGTGATGCCACGCCTGAAGCTCCTGATGACGTTGGCTGGCAGAAGCTGGCGGCAGTCGGCCGGGGGGTGGGGGTGGGCATCAGTGGCAGGTAGCTGGGGGGAGGGGGTTGCGTAGGGATGCAGAGTGAGAGTGTGAGTGAGCGAGTGAGTGAGTGCAACCCTGCGTGCCCATCCGTTCCGACGGACAGGGACCAAACGCCCATTCGTTTCGACGGACAGGGCTTGAGTGCCCATCTGCTGCGGCGGACAGGGCTTGAGCGCTCCTCTGTCTGGACGGACAGGGCTTGCGAGCCCATCCGTTCGCAGGGACAGAGTTTGAGTGCCAGTCCACACAGATGAACGGAGCACAGTGCCCGACCCTTCAGATGGCCGGAGCACGGGTGCACGTCCCCTGAAGTGGACGCAGCTGGGGTGCCCGTCCCTTCGCAGGGACGGAGCCGGGGGCCTCGTCCACTCGTGTGGACTGAGGTGGGGTGCCCGTTCTTTCTGGTGGACAGAACGTGTGTGTGTGTGTGTGTGTCAGTGTGTGTGTGTGTGTGGACGGAGAGTGAATGCGAGGGGTAGGCATGGGCACCAAGCGGCTCACCAACTGAAATTCATGACGATTTTTAGCCTGCCGTCACAAACTTCCATGAACTTTTCAAGAATTGGTGGCGGTTCGTGTTTTGAGCAGAGAGCAGGGCTTTAAAGGCACTCAGGGCCGTCCCCTTAAACCTCTGCTTTCTTTTTTTGTCCCGTGCCGCTGTTTTTCGCGGCCTCCCCGGGGACGGGAACGCAGGGGCCGAAAGGGACTCCGAGCCCTTTTCTTTTTTTACTGGACCGTTTTGGTTCAGTAAAGAGAGAAATGCTACAGCTTGCATATTACAGGACTACTATTCCAAGATCGGGAAAAAACAACAAAACACACACACATCAGGCTGCCATTTCCCTATGCTTCTCTTCTTCTTGTACATCTCCCTAACGCCGTAGATGACAT
The DNA here is from genome assembly GCF_049243985.1 of Paroedura picta. NCBI lineage: Eukaryota > Metazoa > Chordata > Lepidosauria > Squamata > Gekkonidae > Paroedura > Paroedura picta. The sequence continues at coordinate 104,407,868 of NC_135376.1, read as the reverse complement.
ACTGATGCTTCTTCCCCCCAGGCTTACATAGCCAGTCTGAAAGTCCAGGATTTCTCTCCACCTCCTTCCCCCCCGCCCCAATCTGATCTCCTATGGGACTCCGCTTTCTTCTGGATTGCAAAGTTCTTGCCTTTTGCTTCAAGAACGCAAGTGTTGCTGGTGTCCCGTATTCTAACGCTTTGTCTAATCATTCAGTAGTAGCTGGTCAGGATTCTGTTTTTCATCTTGTTGCATGAAGGATCCTAGCAGCTGCTTTTGCCATGGATTGAACAAAGTAGCTAGACGTGTGGAGGAGAATTCTTGTTCTGTTTCCTTATGTCCATATTGTATACTGTGCTAATTGCCCTTTCAATCTCTTTTGCCTCTCCTCATGAATCATATTCCAGCATTCCCAGGCTTTCTAGCAAGTCCTCCAGATGCGAAAAAACCATGCATCTGTCTCCTGCCGTTCCCAGCATTGGCTGATAGGAGTTTTTGCCATTCCTGCTCTACCTTGGGAAGCAGCAAGCTACCTAAAAAGCATCTTATCCCCGTTTTCTGTTAACATCTGACATTCAGTGTCCCCACAATGACTCCCACTGGGCCAGGCTTCTCTTCTTTCCAAGGCTTCAAGCCCATTGTGGCGCGCAGTCTTTAACTTGTCAACTTCTGGAGTCACCCTGCAATAACGATATGTTTTGAATGGCCCGCTAGCAAATGAGAATAAGCAGGCCTCCTACAGTCACTGGTTATTCCCTTGTAGAGCCTGCTGGAGGTTAAATTAGCCAAGCTACAGTCTTCCCTTCAGCCTTAATAATTTGCCGTTCCTTCCCCTCTCCAAAATTACACTGTCTCATTCTGTTTTTTTTCTTTTGAAGTTTGCGTATCGAAGGCATTGGCCAAAGCGATGGGCTTGGTCTCTTTTGACACTGAAACGATATGTTTAGCAAGCAGTCTCAAGCTTTACTCTTGATCTTTCCTCTGGATCATTCTCAGCAGTTTTTTTTTTTAAAACCTCAGTCCTTATGAATGGCTTCCTTAGGGTCCATTCTCTCTGTTTTCACACTGCTTCCTTCCTTGAGGGTCCGGAATCCAGTCCGTACTCTCAACCGGTGCTGCCGCTGGTTTGTAGGACTTCATATGCGAAGCTGCAAGGCAACTCCTAGTCCTCTTCGGCCCCTTATTTCTCCTCCCGACGCACCGTTCGGATTGCGGTTCCGTCCCTAGTTCAGCCAGGAACCTAACCGCATATCCCTGGTTGGTGCCCATGCCTAGGGGATGGTTTGAGTGGGGCAGGGAGTGGTGTGAATGGAGTGGTGTGTGTGTGTGTGTGTGTGTGTGAGGAGGGGCTCCCTTAGTTAAGGTATGAAGGGGAGGTAGTGCACAGGTTGAAATCGATGTACTCGGGCTTGCAGCCGCCAGTTGATGCTGGCCAACCGAAGGCAGTGGAGGAGCCTGGAGGATGCCGGTGGAGGGTAGGGCAGGAGCCGTCCCTGCTTACCACGGGTTTTCCTTGTAGGGATACCCCGGGGGAGTTTTGATGAGGTTCTCCTGCAAGCCCTCAAGGGAGTCGTGGCCACTGAAAGAGGTGAGCGATGTTCCCCAACTCCTTCGCTTGCCTCTCTGCCCCTCCTGGTCCCCAGTGGGTGGGTTGGGCAAGGAGGGCTTGTGACCTGTGTGCCAGCAACGGGGAAGGCAGTGTCTGGGAGAGCTAAACCTTTCGGCTCACTGTGTGCTCTTTCGGGAAGTGGGAAGGGGAGCGGGCTGAGGTGGAAGGGGCCCTGAGTTCTCAGACTGGCCTTGTAGACTTGTTGTCTGTTTCTTCAGCAGACTGAGGAAGCTTGCAGATCGAGACCCTCCAAAGAGGAGGAGAGCTGACCGGGAGAGGAGGGCCACGTGCGAAGAGACGGGGGAGCATCCAGAAGGCAAGTTCTTCCGCGGAAGCGGAAGGGCTTGCTAAGCAGGGGGCACCAGGCGACCCGAAGCCTGGCGTGATGCCACGCCTGAAGCTCCTGATGGCGTTGGCTGGCAGAAGCTGGCGGCAGTCGGCCGGGGGGTGGGGGTGGGCATCAGTGGCAGGTAGCTGGGGGGAGGGGGTTGCGTAGGGATGCAGAGTGAGAGTGTGAGTGAGCGAGTGAGTGAGTGCAACCCTGCGTGCCCATCCGTTCCGATGGACAGGGACCAAACGCCCATTCGTTTCGACGGACAGGGCTTGAGTGCCCATCTGCTGAGGCGGACAGGGCTTGAGCGCTCCTCTGTCTGGACGGACAGGGCTTGCGAGCCCATCCGTTCGCAGGGACAGAGTTTGAGTGCCAGTCCACACAGATGAACGGAGCACAGTGCCCGACCCTTCAGATGGCCGGAGCACGGGTGCACGTCCCCTGAAGTGGACGCAGCTGGGGTGCCCGTCCCTTCGCAGGGACGGAGCCGGGGGCCTCGTCCCTTCGTGTGGACTGAGGTGGGGTGCCCGTTCTTTCTGGTGGACAGAACGTGTGTGTGTGTGTGTGTCAGTGTGTGTGTGTGTGTGGACGGAGAGTGAATGCGAGGGGTAGGCATGGGCACCAAGCGGCTCACCAACTGAAGTTCATGATGATTTTTAGCCTGCCGTCACAAACTTCCATGAACTTTTCAAGAATTGGTGGCGGTTCGTGTTTTGAGCAGAGAGCAGGGCTTTAAAGGCACTCAGGGCCGTCCCCTTAAACCTCTGCTTTCTTTTTTTGTCCCGTGCCGCTGTTTTTCGCGGCCTCCCCGGGGACGGGAACGCAGGGGCCGAAAGGGACTCCGAGCCCTTTTCTTTTTTTACTGGACCGTTTTGGTTCAGTAAAGAGAGAAATGCTACAGCTTGCATATTACAGGACTACTATTCCAAGATCGGGAAAAAACAACAAAACACACACACATCAGGCTGCCATTTCCCTATGCTTCTCTTCTTCTTGTACATCTCCCTAACGCCGTAGATGACATACTGATGCTTCTTCCCCCCAGGCTTACATAGCCAATCTGAAAGTCCAGGATTTCTCTCCACCTCCTTCCCCCCCGCCCCAATCTGATCTCCTATGGGACTCCGCTTTCTTCTGGATTGCAAAGTTCTTGCCTTTTGCTTCAAGAACGCAAGTGTTGCTGGTGTCCCGTATTCTAACGCTTTGTCTAATCAGTCAGTAGTAGCTGGTCAGGATTCTGTTTTTCATCTTGTTGCATGAAGGATCCTAGCAGCTGCTTTTGCCATGGATTGAACAAAGTAGCTAGACGTGTGGAGGAGAATTCTTGTTCTGTTTCCTTATGTCCATATTGTATACTGTGCTAATTGCCCTTTCAATCTCTTTTGCCTCTCCTCATGAATCATATTCCAGCATTCCCAGGCTTTCTAGCAAGTCCTCCAGATGCGAAAAAACCATGCATCTGTCTCCTGCCGTTCCCAGCATTGGCTGATAGGAGTTTTTGCCATTCCTGCTCTACCTTGGGAAGCAGCAAGCTACCTAAAAAGCATCTTATCCCCGTTTTCTGTTAACATCTGACATTCAGTGTCCCCACAATGACTCCCACTGGGCCAGGCTTCTCTTCTTTCCAAGGCTTCAAGCCCATTGTGGCGCGCAGTCTTTAACTTGTCAACTTCTGGAGTCACCCTGCAGTAACGATATGTTTTGAATGGCCCGCTAGCAAATGAGAATAAGCAGGCCTCCTACAGTCACTGGTTATTCCCTTGTAGAGCCTGCTGGAGGTTAAATTAGCCAAGCTACAGTCTTCCCTTCAGCCTTAATAATTTGCCGTTCCTTCCCCTCTCCAAAATTACACTGTCTCATTCTGTTTTTTTTCTTTTGAAGTTTGCGTATCGAAGGCATTGGCCAAAGCGATGGGCTTGGTCTCTTTTGACACTGAAACGATATGTTTAGCAAGCAGTCTCAAGCTTTACTCTTGATCTTTCCTCTGGATCATTCTCAGCAGTTTTTTTTTTTTAAACCTCAGTCCTTATGAATGGCTTCCTTAGGGTCCATTCTCTCTGTTTTTACACTGCTTCCTTCCTTGAGGGTCCGGAATCCAGTCCGTACTCTCAACCGGTGCTGCCGCTGGTTTGTAGGACTTCATATGCGAAGCTGCAAGGCAACTCCTAGTCCTCTTCGGCCCCTTATTTCTCCTCCCGACGCACCGTTCGGATTGCGGTTCCATCCCTAGTTCAGCCAGGAACCTAACCGCATATCCCTGGTTGGTGCCCATGCCTAGGGGATGGTTTGAGTGGGGCAGGGAGTGGTGTGAATGGAGTGGTGTGTGTGTGTGTGTGTGTGTGTGTGTGTGAGGAGGGGCTCCCTTAGTTAAGGTATGAAGGGGAGGTAGTGCACAGGTTGAAATCGATGTACTCGGGCTTGCAGCCGCCAGTTGATGCTGGCCAACCGAAGGCAGTGGAGGAGCCTGGAGGATGCCGGTGGAGGGAAGGGCAGGAGCCGTCCCTGCTTACCACGGGTTTTCCTTGTAGGGATACCCCGGGGGAGTTTTGATGAGGTTCTCCTGCAAGCCCTCAAGGGAGTCGTGGCCACTGAAAGAGGTGAGCGATGTTCCCCAACTCCTTCGCTTGCCTCTCTGCCCCTCCTGGTCCCCAGTGGGTGGGTTGGGCAAGGAGGGCTTGTGACCTGTATGCCAGCAACGGGGAAGGCAGTGTCTGGGAGAGCTAAACCTTTCGGCTCACTGTGTGCTCTTTCGGGAAGTGGGAAGGGGAGCGGGCTGAGGTGGAAGGGGCCCTGAGTTCTCAGACTGGCCTTGTAGACTTGTTGTCTGTTTCTTCAGCAGACTGAGGAAGCTTGCAGATCGAGGCCATCCAAAGAGGAGGAGAGCTGACCGGGAGAGGAGGGCCACGTGCGAAGAGACGGGGGAGCATCCAGAAGGCAAGTTCTTCCGCGGAAGCGGAAGGGCTTGCTAAGCAGGGGGCACCAGGCGACCCGAAGCCTGGCGTGATGCCACGCCTGAAGCTCCTGATGACGTTGGCAGGCAGAAGCTGGCGGCAGTCGGCCGGGGGGTGGGGGTGGGCATCAGTGGCAGGTAGCTGGGGGGAGGGGGTTGCGTAGGGATGCAGAGTGAGAGTGTGAGTGAGCGAGCGAGTGAGTGCAACCCTGCGTGCCCATCCGTTCCGACGGACAGGGACCAAACGCCCATTCGTTTCGACGGACAGGGCTTGAGTGCCCATCTGCTGCGGCGGGCAGGGCTTGAGCGCTCCTCTGTCTGGACGGACAGGGCTTGCGAGCCCATCCGTTCGCAGGGACAGAGTTTGAGTGCCAGTCCACACAGATGAACGGAGCACAGTGCCCGACCCTTCAGATGGCCGGAGCACGGGTGCACGTCCCCTGAAGTGGACGCAGCTGGGGTGCCCGTCCCTTCGCAGGGACGGAGCCGGGGGCCTCGTCCCTTCGTGTGGACTGAGGTGGGGTGCCCGTTCTTTCTGGTGGACAGAACGTGTGTGTGTGTGTGTGTCAGTGTGTGTGTGTGTGTGGACGGAGAGTGAATGCGAGGGGTAGGCATGGGCACCAAGCGGCTCACCAACTGAAGTTCATGACGATTTTTAGCCTGCCGTCACAAACTTCCATGAACTTTTCAAGAATTGGTGGCGGTTCGTGTTTTGAGCAGAGAGCAGGGCTTTAAAGGCACTCAGGGCCGTCCCCTTAAACCTCTGCTTTCTTTTTTTGTCCCGTGCCGCTGTTTTTCGCGGCCTCCCCGGGGACGGGAACGCAGGGGCCGAAAGGGACTCCGAGCCCTTTTCTTTATTTACTGGACCGTTTTGGTTCAGTAAAGAGAGAAATGCTACAGCTTGCATATTACAGGACTACTATTCCAAGATAGGGAAAAAACAACAAAACACACACACATCAGGCTGCCATTTCCCTATGCTTCTCTTCTTCTTGTACATCTCCCTAACGCCGTAGATGACATACTGATGCTTCTTCCCCCCAGGCTTACATAGCCAGTCTGAAAGTCCAGGATTTCTCTCCACCTCCTCCCCCCCCCCGCCCCAATCTGATCTCCTATGGGACTCCGCTTTCTTCTGGATTGCAAAGTTCTTGCCTTTTGCTTCAAGAACGCAAGTGTTGCTGGTGTCCCGTATTCTAACGCTTTGTCTAATCAGTCAGTAGTAGCTGGTCAGGATTCTGTTTTCCATCTTGTTGCATGAAGGATCCTAGCAGCTGCTTTTGCCATGGATTGAACAAAGTAGCTAGACGTGTGGAGGAGTTTTCTTGTTCTGTTTCCTTATGTCCATATTGTATACTGTGCTAATTGCCCTTTCAATCTCTTTTGCCTCTCCTCATGAATCATATTCCAGCATTCCCAGGCTTTCTAGCAAGTCCTCCAGATGCGAAAAAACCATGCATCTGTCTCCTGCCGTTCCCAGCATTGGCTGATAGGAGTTTTTGCCATTCCTGCTCTACCTCGGGAAGCAGCAAGCTACCTAAAAAGCATCTTATCCCCGTTTTCTGTTAACATCTGACATTCAGTGTCCCCACAATGACTCCCACTGGGCCAAGCTTCTCTTCTTTCCAAGGCTTCAAGCCCATTGTGGCGCGCAGTCTTTAACTTGTCAACTTCTGGAGTCACCCTGCAATAACGATATGTTTTGAATGGCCCGCTAGCAAATGAGAATAAGCAGGCCTCCTACAGTCACTGGTTATTCCCTTGTAGAGCCTGCTGGAGGTTAAATTAGCCAAGCTACAGTCTTCCCTTCAGCCTTAATAATTTGCCATTCCTTCCCCTCTCCAAAATTACACTGTCTCATTCTGTTTTTTTTCTTTTGAAGTTTGCGTATCGAAGGCATTGGCCAAAGCGATGGGCTTGGTCTCTTTTGACACTGAAACGATATGTTTAGCAAGCAGTGTCAAGCTTTACTCTTGATCTTTCCTCTGGATCATTCTCAGCAGTTTTTTTTTTAAATCCTCAGTCCTTATGAATGGCTTCCTTAGGGTCCATTCTCTCTGTTTTCACACTGCTTCCTTCCTTGAGGGTCCGGAATCCAGTCCGTACTCTCAACCGGTGCTGCCGCTGGTTTGTAGGACTTCATATGCGAAGCTGCAAGGCAACTCCTAGTCCTCTTCGGCCCCTTATTTCTCCTCCCGACGCACTGTTCGGATTGCGGTTCCGTCCCTAGTTCAGCCAGGAACCTAACCGCATATCGCTGGTTGGTGCCCATGCCTAGGGGATGGTTTGAGTGGGGCAGGGAGTGGTGTGAATGGAGTGGTGTGTGTGTGTGTGTGTGTGTGTGTGTGAGGAGGGGCTCCCTTAGTTAAGGTATGAAGGGGAGGTAGTGCACAGGTTGAAATAGATGTACTCGGGCTTGCAGCCGCCAGTTGATGCTGGCCAACCGAAGGCAGTGGAGGAGCCTGGAGGATGCCGGTGGAGGGAAGGGCAGGAGCCGTCCCTGCTTACCACGGGTTTTCCTTGTAGGGATACCCCGGGGGAGTTTTGATGAGGTTCTCCTGCAAGCCCTCAAGGGAGTCGTGGCCACTGAAAGAGGTGAGCGATGTTCCCCAACACCTTCGCTTGCCTCTCTGCCCCTCCTGGTCCCCAGTGGGTGGGTTGGGCAAGGAGGGCTTGGGACCTGTATGCCAGCAACGGGGAAGGCAGTGTCTGGGAGAGCTAAACCTTTCGGCTCACTGTGTGCTCTTTCGGGAAGTGGGAAGGGGAGCGGGCTGAGGTGGAAGGGGCCCTGAGTTCTCAGACTGGCCTTGTAGACTTGTTGTCTGTTTCTTCAGCAGACTGAGGAAGCTTGCAGATCGAGGCCATCCAAAGAGGAGGAGAGCTGACCGGGAGAGGAGGGCCCCGTGCGAAGAGACGGGGGAGCATCCAGAAGGCAAGTTCTTCCGCGGAAGCGGAAGGGCTTGCTAAGCAGGGGGCACCAGGCGACCCGAAGCCTGGCGTGATGCCACGCCTGAAGCTCCTGATGACGTTGGCTGGCAGAAGCTGGCGGCAGTCGGCCGGGGGGTGGGGGTGGGCATCAGTGGCAGGTAGCTGGGGGGAGGGGGTTGCGTAGGGATGCAGAGTGAGAGTGTGAGTGAGCGAGTGAGTGAGTGCAACCCTGCGTGCCCATCCGTTCCGACGGACAGGGACCAAACGCCCATTCGTTTCGACGGACAGGGCTTGAGTGCCCATCTGCTGCGGCGGACAGGGCTTGAGCGCTCCTCTGTCTGGACGGACAGGGCTTGCGAGCCCATCCGTTCGCAGGGACAGAGTTTGAGTGCCAGTCCACACAGATGAACGGAGCACAGTGCCCGACCCTTCAGTTGGCCGGAGCACGGGTGCACGTCCCCTGAAGTGGACGCAGCTGGGGTGCCCGTCCCTTCGCAGGGACGGAGCCGGGGGCCTCGTCCCTTCGTGTGGACTGAGGTGGGGTGCCCGTTCTTTCTGGTGGACAGAACGTGTGTGTGTGTGTGTGTCAGTGTGTGTGTGTGTGTGTGTGTGGACGGAGAGTGAATGCGAGGGGTAGGCATGGGCACCAAGCGGCTCACCAACTGAAGTTCATGACGATTTTTAGCCTGCCGTCACAAACTTCCATGAACTTTTCAAGAATTGGTGGCGGTTCGTGTTTTGAGCAGAGAGCAGGGCTTTAAAGGCACTCAGGGCCGTCCCCTTAAACCTCTGCTTTCTTTTTTTGTCCCGTGCCGCTGTTTTTCGCGGCCTCCCCGGGGACGGGAACGCAGGGGCCGAAAGGGACTCCGAGCCCTTTTCTTTTTTTACTGGACCGTTTTGGTTCAGTAAAGAGAGAAATGCTACAGCTTGCATATTACAGGACTACTATTCCAAGATAGGGAAAAAACAACAAAACACACACACATTAGGCTGCCATTTCCCTATGCTTCTCTTCTTCTTGTACATCTCCCTAACGCCGTAGATGACATACTGATGCTTCTTCCCCCCAGGCTTACATAGCCAGTCTGAAAGTCCAGGATTTCTCTCCACCTCCTTCCCCCCCGCCCCAATCTGATCTCCTATGGGACTCTGCTTTCTTCTGGATTGCAAAGTTCTTGCCTTTTGCTTCAAGAACGCAAGTGTTGCTGGTGTCCCGTATTCTAACGCTTTGTCTAATCATTCAGTAGTAGCTGGTCAGGATTCTGTTTTCCATCTTGTTGCATGAAGGATCCTAGCAGCTGCTTTTGCCATGGATTGAACAAAGTAGCTAGACGTGTGGAGGAGTTTTCTTGTTCTGTTTCCTTATGTCCATATTGTATACTGTGCTAATTGCCCTTTCAATCTCTTTTGCCTCTCCTCATGAATCATATTCCAGCATTCCCAGGCTTTCTAGCAAGTCCTCCAGATGCGAAAAAACCATGCATCTGTCTCCTGCCGTTCCCAGCATTGGCTGATAGGAGTTTTTGCCATTCCTGCTCTACCTTGGGAAGCAGCAAGCTACCTAAAAAGCATCTTATCCCCGTTTTCTGTTAACATCTGACATTCAGTGTCCCCACAATGACTCCCACTGGGCCAGGCTTCTCTTCTTTCCAAGGCTTCAAGCCCATTGTGGCGCGCAGTCTTTAACTTGTCAACTTCTGGAGTCACCCTGCAATAACGATATGTTTTGAATGGCCCGCTAGCAAATGAGAATAAGCAGGCCTCCTACAGTCACTGGTTATTCCCTTGTAGAGCCTGCTGGAGGTTAAATTAGCCAAGCTACAGTCTTCCCTTCAGCCTTAATAATTTGCCGTTCCTTCCCCTCTCCAAAATTACACTGTCTCATTCTGTTTTTTTTCTTTTGAAGTTTGCGTATCGAAGGCATTGGCCAAAGCGATGGGCTTGGTCTCTTTTGACACTGAAACGATATGTTTAGCAAGCAGTGTCAAGCTTTACTCTTGATCTTTCCTCTGGATCATTCTCAGCAGTTTTTTTTTTTAAATCCTCAGTCCTTATGAATGGCTTCCTTAGGGTCCATTCTCTCTGTTTTCACACTGCTTCCTTCCTTGAGGGTCCGGAATCCAGTCCGTACTCTCAACCGGTGCTGCCGCTGGTTTGTAGGACTTCATATGCGAAGCTGCAAGGCAACTCCTAGACCTCTTCGGCCCCTTATTTCTCCTCCCGACGCACCGTTCGGATTGCGGTTCCGTCCCTAGTTCAGCCAGGAACCTAACCGCATATCCCTGGTTGGTGCCCATGCTTAGGGGATGGTTTGAGTGGGGCAGGGAGTGGTGTGAATGGAGTGGTGTGTGTGTGTGTGTGTGTGTGTGTGTGAGGAGGGGCTCCCTTAGTTAAGGTATGAAGGGGAGGTAGTGCACAGGTTGAAATAGATGTACTCGGGCTTGTAGCCGCCAGTTGATGCTGGCCAACCGAAGGCAGTGGAGGAGCCTGGAGGATGCCGGTGGAGGGAAGGGCAGGAGCCGTCCCTGCTTACCACGGGTTTTCCTTGTAGGGATACCCCGGGGGAGTTTTGATGAGGTTCTCCTGCAAGCCCTCAAGGGAGTCGTGGCCACTGAAAGAGGTGAGCGATGTTCCCCAACACCTTCGCTTGCCTCTCTGCCCCTCCTGGTCCCCAGTGGGTGGGTTGGGCAAGGAGGGCTTGGGACCTGTATGCCAGCAACGGGGAAGGCAGTGTCTGGGAGAGCTAAACCTTTCGGCTCACTGTGTGCTCTTTCGGGAAGTGGGAAGGGGAGCGGGCTGAGGTGGAAGGGGCCCTGAGTTCTCAGACTGGCCTTGTAGACTTGTTGTCTGTTTCTTCAGCAGACTGAGGAAGCTTGCAGATCGAGGCCATCCAAAGAGGAGGAGAGCTGACCGGGAGAGGAGGGCCCCGTGCGAAGAGACGGGGGAGCATCCAGAAGGCAAGTTCTTCCGCGGAAGCGGAAGGGCTTGCTAAGCAGGGGGCACCAGGCGACCCGAAGCCTGGCGTGATGCCACGCCTGAAGCTCCTGATGACGTTGGCTGGCAGAAGCTGGCGGCAGTCGGCCGGGGGGTGGGGGTGGGCATCAGTGGCAGGTAGCTGGGGGGAGGGGGTTGCGTAGGGATGCAGAGTGAGAGTGTGAGTGAGCGAGTGAGTGAGTGCAACCCTGCGTGCCCATCCGTTCCGACGGACAGGGACCAAACGCCCATTCGTTTCGACGGACAGGGCTTGAGTGCCCATCTGCTGCGGCGGACAGGGCTTGAGCGCTCCTCTGTCTGGACGGACAGGGCTTGCGAGCCCATCCGTTCGCAGGGACAGAGTTTGAGTGCCAGTCCACACAGATGAACGGAGCACAGTGCCCGACCCTTCAGATGGTCGGAGCACGGGTGCACGTCCCCTGAAGTGGACGCAGCTGGGGTGCCCGTCCCTTCGCAGGGACGGAGCCGGGGGCCTCGTCCCTTCGTGTGGACTGAGGTGGGGTGCCCGTTCTTTCTGGTGGACAGAACGTGTGTGTGTGTGTGTGTCAGTGTGTGTGTGTGTGTGGACGGAGAGTGAATGCGAGGGGTAGGCATGGGCACCAAGCGGCTCACCAACTGAAGTTCATGACGATTTTTAGCCTGCCGTCACAAACTTCCATGAACTTTTCAAGAATTGGTGGCGGTTCGTGTTTTGAGCAGAGAGCAGGGCTTTAAAGGCACTCAGGGCCGTCCCCTTAAACCTCTGCTTTCTTTTTTTGTCCCGTGCCGCTGTTTTTCGCGGCCTCCCCGGGGACGGGAACGCAGGGGCCGAAAGGGACTCCGAGCCCTTTTCTTTTTTTACTGGACCGTTTTGGTTCAGTAAAGAGAGAAATGCTACAGCTTGCATATTACAGGACTACTATTCCAAGATAGGGAAAAAACAACAAAACACACACACATCAGGCTGCCATTTCCCTATGCTTCTCTTCTTCTTGTACATCTCCCTAACGCCGTAGATGACATACTGATGCTTCTTCCCCCCAGGCTTACATAGCCAGTCTGAAAGTCCAGGATTTCTCTCCACCTCCTTCCCCCCCGCCCCAATCTGATCTCCTATGGGACTCCGCTTTCTTCTGGATTGCAAAGTTCTTGCCTTTTGCTTCAAGAACGCAAGTGTTGCTGGTGTCCCGTATTCTAACGCTTTGTCTAATCATTCAGTAGTAGCTGGTCAGGATTCTGTTTTCCATCTTGTTGCATGAAGGATCCTAGCAGCTGCTTTTGCCATGGATTGAACAAAGTAGCTAGACGTGTGGAGGAGTTTTCTTGTTCTGTTTCCTTATGTCCATATTGTATACTGTGCTAATTGCCCTTTCAATCTCTTTTGCCTCTCCTCATGAATCATATTCCAGCATTCCCAGGCTTTCTAGCAAGTCCTCCAGATGCGAAAAAACCATGCATCTGTCTCCTGCCGTTCCCAGCATTGGCTGATAGGAGTTTTTGCCATTCCTGCTCTACCTTGGGAAGCAGCAAGCTACCTAAAAAGCATCTTATCCCCGTTTTCTGTTAACATCTGTCATTCAGTGTCCCCACAATGACTCCCACTGGGCCAGGCTTCTCTTCTTTCCAAGGCTTCAAGCCCATTGTGGCGCGCAGTCTTTAACTTGTCAACTTCTGGAGTCACCCTGCAATAACGATATGTTTTGAATGGCCCGCTAGCAAATGAGAATAAGCAGGCCTCCTACAGTCACTGGTTATTCCCTTGTAGAGCCTGCTGGAGGTTAAATTAGCCAAGCTACAGTCTTCCCCTCAGCCTTAATAATTTGCCGTTCCTTCCCCTCTCCAAAATTACACTGTCTCATTCTGTTTTTTTTCTTTTGAAGTTTGCGTATCGAAGCCATTGGCCAAAGCGATGGGCTTGGTCTCTTTTGACACTGAAACGATATGTTTAGCAAGCAGTCTCAAGCTTTACTCTTGATCTTTCCTCTGGATCATTCTCAGCAGTTTTTTTTTTAAATCCTCAGTCCTTATGAATGGCTTCCTTAGGGTCCATTCTCTCTGTTTTCACACTGCTTCCTTCCTTGAGGGTCCGGAATCCAGTCCGTACTCTCAACCGGTGCTGCCGCTGGTTTGTAGGACTTCATATGCGAAGCTGCAAGGCAACTCCTAGTCCTCTTCGGCCCCTTATTTCTCCTCCCGACGCACCGTTCGGATTGCGGTTCCGTCCCTAGTTCAGCCAGGAACCTAACCGCATATCCCTGGTTGGTGCCCATGCCTAGGGGATGGTTTGAGTGGGGCAGGGAGTGGTGTGAATGGAGTGGTGTGTGTGTGTGTGTGTGTGTGTGTGTGTGTGAGGAGGGGCTCCCTTAGTTAAGGTATGAAGGGGAGGTAGTGCACAGGTTGAAATAGATGTACTCGGGCTTGCAGCCACCAGTTGATGCTGGCCAACCGAAGGCAGTGGAGGAGCCTGGAGGATGCCGGTGGAGGGAAGGGCAGGAGCAGTCCCTGCTTACCACGGGTTTTCCTTGTAGGGATACCCCGGGGGAGTTTTGATGAGGTTCTCCTGCAAGCCCTCAAGGGAGTCGTGGCCACTGAAAGAGGTGAGCGATGTTCCCCAACACCTTCGCTTGCCTCTCTGCCCCTCCTGGTCCCCAGTGGGAGGGTTGGGCAAGGAGGGCTTGGGACCTGTATGCCAGCAACGGGGAAGGCAGTGTCTGGGAGAGCTAAAACTTTCGGCTCACTGTGTGCTCTTTCGGGAAGTGGGAAGGGGAGCGGGCTGAGGTGGAAGGGGCCCTGAGTTCTCAGACTGGCCTTGTAGACTTGTTGTCTGTTTCTTCAGCAGACTGAGGAAGCTTGCAGATCGAGGCCATCCAAAGAGGAGGAGAGCTGACCGGGAGAGGAGGGCCACGTGCGAAGAGACGGGGGAGCATCCAGAAGGCAAGTTCTTCCGCGGAAGCGGAAGGGCTTGCTAAGCAGGGGGCACCAGGCGACCCGAAGCCTGGCCTGATGCCACGCCTGAAGCTCCTGATGACGTTGGCTGGCAGAAGCTGGCGGCAGTCGGCCGGGGGGTGGGGGTGGGCATCAGTGGTAGGTAGCTGGGGGGAGGGGGTTGCGTAGGGATGCAGAGTGAGAGTGTGAGTGAGCGAGTGAGTGAGTGCAACCCTGCGTGCCCATCCGTTCCGACGGACAGGGACCGAATGCCCATTCGTTTCGACGGACAGGGCTTGAGTGCCCATCTGCTGCGGCGGACAGGGCTTGAGCGCTCCTCTGTCTGGACGGACAGGGCTTGCGAGCCCATCCGTTCGCAGGGACAGAGTTTGAGTGCCAGTCCACACAGATGAACGGAGCACAGTGCCCGACCCTTCAGATGGCCGGAGCACGGGTGCACGTCCCATGAAGTGGACGCAGCTGGGGTGCCTGTCCCTTCGCATGGACGGAGCCGGGGGCCTCGTCCCTTCGTGTGGACTGAGGTGGGGTGCCCGTTCCTTCTGGTGGACAGAACGTGTGTGTGTGTGTGAGTGTGCGTGTGTGTGGACGGAGAGTGAATGCGAGGGGTAGGCATGGGCACCAAGCGGTTCACCAACTGAAGTTCATGACGATTTTTAGCCTGCCGTCACAAATTCCATGAACTTTTCAAGAATTGGTGGCGGTTCGTGTTTTGAGCAGAGAGCAGGGCTTTAAAGGCACTCAGGGCCGTCCCCTTAAACCTCTGCTTTCTTTTTTTGTCCCGTGCTGCTGTTTTTCGCGGCCTCCCCGGGGACCGGAACGCAGGGGCCGAAAGGGACTCCGAGCCCTTTTCTTTTTTTACTAGACCGTTTTGGTTCAGTAAAGAGAGAAACGATACAGCTTGCATATTACAGGACGACTATTCCAAGATAGGGAAAAAACAACAAAACACACACACATCAGGCTGCCATTTCCCTATGCTTCTCTTCTTCTTGTACATCTCCCTAACGCCGTAGATGACAGACTGATGCTTCTTCCCCCCAGGCTTACATAGCCAGTCTGAAAGTCGAGGATTTCTCTCCACCTCCTTCCCCCCCGCCCCAATCTGATCTCCTATGGGACTCCGCTTTCTTCTGGATTGCAAAGTTCTTGCCTTTTGCTTCAAGAACGCAAGGGTTGCTGGTGTCCCGTATTCTAACGCTTTGTCTAATCAGTCAGTAGTAGCTGGTCAGGATTCTGTTTTCCATCTTGTTGCATGAAGGATCCTAGCAACTGCTTTTGCCATGCATTGAACAAAGTAGCTAGACGTGTGGGGGAGTTTTCTTGTTCTGTTTCCTTACGTCCATATTGTATACTGTGCTAATTGCCCTTTCAATCTCTTTTGCCTCTCCTCATGAATCATATTCCAGCATTCCCAGGCTTTCTGGCAAGTCCTCCAGATGCGAAAAAACCATGCATCTGTCTCCTGCCGTTCCCAGCATTGGCCGATAGGAGTTTTTGCCATTCCTGCTCTACCTTGGGAAGCAGCAAGCTACCTAAAAAGCATCTTATCCCCGTTTTCTGTTAACATCTGACATTCAGTGTCCCCACAATGACTCCCACTGGGCCAGGCTTCTCTTCTTTCCAAGGCTTCAAGCCCATTGTGGCGCGCAGTCTTTAACTTGTCAACTTCTGGAGTCACCCTGCAGTAACGATATGTTTTGAATGGCCCGCTAGCAAATGAGCATAAGCAGGACTCCTACAGTCACTGGTTATTCCCTTGTAGAGCCTGCTGGAGGTTAAATTAGCCAAGCTACAGTTTTCCCTTCAGCCTTAATAATTTGCCGTTCCTTCCCCTCTCCAAAATTACACTGTCTCATTCTGTTTTTTTTCTTTTGAAGTTTGCGTATCGAAGCCATTGGCCAAAGTGATGGGCTTGGTCTCTTTTGACACTGAAACGATATGTTTAGCAAGCAGTCTCAAGCTTTACTCTTGATCTTTCCTCTGGATCATTCTCAGCAGTTTTTTTTTTTTAAATCCTCAGTCCTTATGAATGGCTTCCTTAGGGTCCATTCTCTCTGTTGTCACACTGCTTCCTTCCTTGAGGGTCCGGAATCCAGTCCGTACTCTCAACCGGTGCTGCCGCTGGTTTGTAGGACTTCATATGCGAAGCTGCAAGGCAACTCCTAGTCCTCTTCGGCCCCTTATTTCTCCTCCCGACGCGCCGTTCGGATTGCGTTTCCGTTCCTAGTTCAGCCAGGAACCTAACCGCATATCCCTGGTTGGTGCCCATGCCTAGGGGATGGTTTGAGTGGGGCAGGGAGTGGTGTGAATGGAGTGGTGTGTGTGTGTGTGTGTGTGTGTGAGGAGGGGCTCCCTTAGTTAAGGTATGAAGGGGAAGTAGTGCACAGGTTGAAATAGATGTACTCGGGCTTGTAGCCGCCAGTTGATGCTGGCCAACCGAAGGCAGTGGAGGAGCCTGGAGGATGCCGGTGGAGGGAAGGGCAGGAGCCGTCCCTGCTTACCACGGGTTTTCCTTGTAGGGATACCTCAGGGGAGTTTTGATGAGGTTCTCCTGCAAGCCCTCATGGCAGTCGTGGCCACTGAAAGAGGTGAGCGATGTTCCCCAACTCCTTCGCTTGCCTCTCTGCCCCTCCTGGTCCCCAGTGGGTGGGTTGGGCAAGGAGGGCTTGTGACCTGTATGCCAGCAACGGGGAAGGCAGTGTCTGGGAGAGCTAAACCTTGGGCTCACTGTGTGCTCTTTCAGGAAGTGGGAAGGGGAGCGGGCTGAGGGGGAAGGGGCCTTGAGTTCTCAGACTGGCCTTGTAGACTTGTTGTCTGTTTCTTCAGCAGACTGAGGAAGCTTGCAGATCGAGGCCATCCAGAGAGGAGGAGAGCTGATCGGGAGAGGAGGGCCACGTGCGAAGAGACGGGGGAGCATCCAGAAGGCAAGTTCTTCCGCGGAGGCGGAAGGGCTTGCTAAGCAGGGGGCACCAGGTGACCCGAAGCCTGGCCTGATGCCACGCCTGAAGCTCCTGATGACGTTGGCTGGCAGAAGCTGGCGGCAGTCGGCCGGGGGGTGGGGGTGGGCATCAGTGGTAGGTAGCTGGGGGGAGGGGGTTGCGTAGGGATGCAAAGTGAGAGTGTGAGTGAGCGAGTGAGTGAGTGCAACCCTGCGTGCCCATCCGTTCCGACGGACAGGGACCGAATGCCCATTCGTTTCGACGGACAGGGCTTGAGTGCCCATCTGCTGCGGCGGACAGGGCTTGAGCGCTCCGCTGTCTGGACGGACAGGGCTTGCGAGCCCATCCGTTCGCAGGGACAGAGTTTGAGTGCCAGTCCACACAGATGAACGGAGCACAGTGCCCGACCCTTCAGATGGCCGGAGCACGGGTGCACGTCCCATGAAGTGGACGCCGCTGGGGTGCCTGTCTCTTCGCATGGACGGAGCCGGGGGCCTCGTCCCTTCGTGTGGACTGAGGTGGGGTGCCCGTTCCTTCTGGTGGACAGAACGTGTGTGTGTGTGTGAGTGTGCGTGTGTGTGGACGGAGAGTGAATGCGAGGGGTAGGCATGGGCACCAAGCGGTTCACCAACTGAAGTTCATGACGATTTTTAGCCTGCCGTCACAAACTTCCATGAACTTTTCAAGAATTGGTGGCGGTTCGTGTTTTGAGCAGAGAGCAGGGCTTTAAAGGCACTCAGGGCCGTCCCCTTAAACCTCTGCTTTCTTTTTTTGTCCCGTGCTGCTGTTTTTCGCGGCTTCCCCGGGGACCGGAACGCAGGGGCCGAAAGGGACTCCGAGCCCTTTTCTTTTTTTACTAGACCGTTTTGGTTCAGTAAAGAGAGAAACGATACAGCTTGCATATTACAGGACGACTATTCCAAGATAGGGAAAAAACAACAAAACACACACACATCAGGCTGCCATTTCCCTATGCTTCTCTTCTTCTTGTACATCTCCCTAACGCCGTAGATGACATACTGATGCTTCTTCCCCCCAGGCTTACATAGCCAGTCTGAAAGTCCAGGATTTCTCTCCACCTCCTTCCCCCCCGCCCCAATCTGATCTCCTATGGGACTCCGCTTTCTTCTGGATTGCAAAGTTCTTGCCTTTTGCTTCAAGAACGCAAGGGTTGCTGGTGTCCCGTATTCTAACGCTTTGTCTAATCAGTCAGTAGTAGCTGGTCAGGATTCTGTTTTCCTTCTTGTTGCTTGAAGGATCCTAGCAGCTGCTTTTGCCATGCAGTGAACAAAGTAGCTGGACGTGTGGGGGAGTTTTCATGTTCTGTTTCCTTACGTCCATATTGTATACTGTGCTAATTGCCCTTTCAATCTCTTTTGCCTCTCCTCATGAATCCTATTCCAGCATTCCCAGGCTTTCTGGCAAGTCCTCCAGATGCGAAAAAACCATGCATCTGTCTCCTGCCATTCCCAGCATTGGCCGATAGGAGTTTTTGCCGTTCCTGCTCTACCTTGGGAAGCAGCAAGCTACCTAAAAAGCATCTTATGTTTTCTGTTAACATCTGACATTCAGTGTCCCCACAATGACTCCCACTGGGCCAGGCTTCTCTTCTTTCCAAGGCTTCAAGCCCATTGTGGCACGCAGTCTTTAACATGTCAACTTCTGGAGTCACCCTGCAATAACGATATGTTTTGAATGGCCCGCTAGCAAATGAGCATAAGCAGGTTTCCTTCAGTCACTGGTTATTCCCTTGTAGAGCCTGCTGGAGGTTAAATTAGCCAAGCTACAGTCTTCCCTTCAGCCTTAATAATTTGCCGTTCCTTCCCCTCTCCAAAATTACACTGTCTCATTCTGTTTTTTTTCTTTTGAAGTTTGCGTATCGAAGCCATTGGCCAAAGCGATGGGCTTGGTCTCTTTTGACACTGAAACGATATGTTTAGCAAGCAGTCTCAAGCTTTACTCTTGATCTTTCCTCTGGATCATTCTCAGCAGTTTTTTTTTTTTAATCCTCAGTCCTTATGAATGGCTTCCTTAGGGTCCATTCTCTCTGTTGTCACACTGCTTCCTTCCTTGAGGGTCCGGAATCCAGTCCGTACTCTCAACCGGTGCTGCCGCTGGTTTGTAGGACTTCATATGCGAAGCTGCAAGGCAACTCCTAGTCCTCTTCGGCCCCTTATTTCTCCTCCCGACGCGCCGTTCGGATTGCGGTTCCGTTCCTAGTTCAGCCAGGAACCTAACCGCATATCCCTGGTTGGTGCCCATGCCTAGGGGATGGTTTGAGTGGGGCAGGGAGTGGTGTGAATGGAGTGGTGTGTGTGTGTGTGTGTGTGTGTGTGTGAGGAGGGGCTCCCTTAGTTAAGGTATGAAGGGGAAGTAGTGCACAGGTTGAAATAGATGTACTCGGGCTTCCAGCCGCCAGTTGATGCTGGCCAACCGAAGGCAGTGGAGGAGCCAGGAGGATGCCGGTGTAGGGAAGGGCAGGAGCCGTCCCTGCTTACCACGGGTTTTCCTTGTAGGGATACCCCGGGGGAGTTTTGATGAGGTTCTCCTGCAAGCCCTCAAGGCAGTCGTGGCCACTGAAAGAGGTGAGCGATGTTCCCCAACTCCTTCGCTTGCCTCTCTGCCCCTCCTGGTCCCCAGTGGGTGGGTTGGGCAAGGAGGGCTTGTGACCTGTATGCCAGCAACGGGGAAGGCAGTGTCTGGGAGAGCTAAACCTTGGGCTCACTGTGTGCTCTTTCGGGAAGTGGGCAGGGGAGCGGGCTGAGGTGGAAGGGGCCCTGAGTTCTCAGACTGGCCTTGTAGACTTGTTGTCTGTTTCTTCAGCAGACTGAGGAAGCTTGCAGATCGAGGCCATCCAGAGAGGAGGAGAGCTGATCGGGAGAGGAGGGCCACGTGCGAAGAGACGGGGGAGCATCCAGAAGGCAAGTTCTTCCGCGGAGGCGGAAGGGCTTGCTAAGCAGGGGGCACCAGGCGACCCGAAGCCTGGCGTGATGCCACGCCTGAAGCTCCTGATGACGTTGGCTGGCAGAAGCTGGCGGCAGTCGGCCGGGGGGTGGGGGTGGGCATCAGTGGTAGGTAGCTGGGGGGAGGGGGTTGCGTAGGGATGCAGAGTGAGAGTGTGAGTGAGCGAGTGAGTGAGTGCAACCCTGCGTGCCCATCCGTTCCGATGGACAGGGACCGAACGCCCATTCGTTTCGACGGACAGGGCTTGAGTGCCCATCTGCTGCGGCAGACAGGGCTTGAGCGCTCATTTGTCTGGACGGACAGGGTTTGCGAGCCCATCCGTTCGCAGGGACAGAGTTTGAGTGCCAGTCCACACAGATGAATGGAGCACAGTGCCCGACCCTTCAGATGGCCGGAGCACGGGTGCACGTCCCATGAAGAGGACGCAGCTGGGGTGCCCGTCCCTTCGCATGGACGGAGCCGGGGGCCTCGTCCCTTCGTGTGGACTGAGGTGGGGTGCCCGTTCCTTCTGGTGGACAGAACGTGTGTGTGTGTGTGTGAGTGTGTGTGTGTGTGTGTGGACGGAGAGTGAATGCGAGGGGTAGGCATGGGCACCAAGCGGTTCACCAACTGAAGTTCATGACGATTTTTAGCCTGCCGTCACAAACTTCCATGAACTTTTCAAGAATTGGTGGCGGTTCGTGTTTTGAGCAGAGAGCAGGGCTTTAAAGGCACTCAGTGCCTGTTACCCAAATTGCTGAACACGTGTCCCAAAACACGTATCTTTGAGCTTGTGGGGAATATTAGCTCAAATGCTGCGAGAGGGGGGTAACTTAGCGTTATCCGATCGTTACCTTTGTATACGAGGGTTTATTACACCTGTAGGAACTCAAGGCAAACACAGATTTAAATGTTAAAATATTAATATAAGCTTTTATTGAAAGGAAAATAACAAAAGTACACACAAATAGCTAACACACATACAAGCAGTCATATAGAGAAGGGGGAGGAAGAGTGGAAGGCTTGATAGTTACCTGTCCGGGGAGTGGTGGATCAGAGGAAGAAGCACGAACCAGCGTGGGAGGTCCCGGGTTGGAAGACACTCAGAGTGGCTGTGTGAAGCCACAGTTTTCATTGGATTTTGGGAAGGGGGCTACGTTACAAGGCTCAGGTAAGCATGTGCTGGAAGTTTCCAGGGTCCCCAGAGATTAGGACAATACCTGGCCAAGTGGGGGGGTGATGGCCGTAAATGGATTTGGATAAAGTTATTAATGGCTCTGAGGAAGAGAGCCATCAGGTCTAGCTGGCAGGATGTGGGGAGGAGATTTCCCCTGGCAGAGGGGCCAAGTGTGAAAAATGTTGCAAGACAAAGGATTTTCCTATGAGCCCTTAGGCAAACAGGAGGAAGCCAGTCCACTCGCTTAGAAATACAATGGGGGGGGGGGAGCTGATGCGAGCTTGAGTCCAGCTCAACACGCACCTCTGGGTCAGGCAAAGGCTGTCATTCCAAACCTGAGGCAGAGATGGAGTCTGGCCTGGCTTGGCCGACCCTAGCAGTGTTGTCTTGGCTTTAGCTTAAGCCTAGACTAGTGCGTGGTGCCATTGGTTATAGAAGACAGTGTGCTTGTCAATGAGGCAGGGGGCCCTGCCACACTTAACAATCCCCCCTCTGGAGCGAATTTTATTTCCATTTATTCGCTCCAGACCAATATATACTGCATTAGTGGTGGCAAAGATTGAAATTCAGCCTAGAAATTCAGAGAGAAAAGTGGGGCCATCTTCTGCCACTACAAAAACTACAAAAACTTAAGCCAAATTAAAAACAAAACACATTTAGGAGGGGTTTGGGTGACTTAAGGAAAGCTGTGAAGTTGCAGTTCCTCTTTACCACTACCACTCAAAACTAAATGTAACATACATGAACTATGAACTAGCTAAGCGTGAGGGTCTCCACCATATGAATAAAGCAATGAACCAATGCAAACTAATACGTTGAGCAAGGCAATCTAGCAAACAATAGACAAAAAGCAAATGCAGGGAAAACCAAATTCTATGCAGGCAGGAAACTGTGGGCAGTACCTGAGCAATATTTTAGAATGCAAGCACTAGGCATTCCTAAAAATGCTGGCAATGAATATCAAGCAATTACTATGAAGCAAGCAGAAAGTGGCAGAAACTAAAAAGTTAGACAATGAACTAAGCAATGGCCTCTAATAAGCAATGCAATAAGAACAAGGTAAAGCTAAGCAATTTAGCAAAACTTACATACATAAACTAGCAAACTATTTGCTACATTCTCAATCTAAAAAAATGGATACATTGTACACAATGAAAAATGTATATTTACAGCAAAAATGTAGGGTGGCAGAGGTGGCAGTCACCTTCCCAATAAATGCAGAGGCAAATTATTCCCGTTCCCACCCCTCCCTCCCTCCCTCCCAAGAATCTTCTTGGCAGGTTGGCAAGGTCTTCTGATGCCCTCCCCCCCTTGCTTCCAGGAAAAGAGTGGCGGCAGAGCGGCTGCAGCAAAGTCTCCCAGGGAGGGTGGCATCAAGCATTATTCGTGTCAAGGCTTACAATAGGGGAGCCGCGAGATCTTTGGGGCAAACCGGGAACAATTGGCATCTGCGGGAAATCTGTAGCAGGGAAACAAGCTGACAGGTTTGGTTATGGATTCCCGAGCAGCGGGAACCCAGGGAGCTGGATAGGGAAAACGAGAATCTGGTGTTTTAGGCTTGGGGAGAGGAGGTCAAAGGTGGGGGCTGTGGGGAAGAGGGAACAATAATCTCCTGTTGAGGAGGAAGAGTAGGGGAAGCATTTCCAAGAGAGAGCACAGCAAAGACTAGAAGGAGAAAGGAACGGGGGTTGTAGCAGGGGCTACATACACAGGTGCAAAATGCCTCAGGAAAGGGCCTCCCCCCCCCCTTGCGTCCGAGAGCAGGCAAGGTCTTTGTCCCTATTTCCCTTTACCCTGGATCAAACTGGAGGAAGGTTTCTGCTACACCTTCCAAAGCAGGCTCTCCTGAATTGCTCAGTGAGAGTTGTTTGACCACAACGGTTGTGGTGGGGGCTGGAGGTTTGACCTCCAGGGGCTCTTCAGTGGCACAATCCTCCTGGGGATTGTCCGATTGTCCTTTCCATTCCTTGAACTGGACACAGTGGAAATACTTCAACCAGATGCTCCCATTCTTAGGCAGAGCAACCTGGTATCCTTAAAGGGATAGACTGTTCCTGTGCATGGGCAGAGGGTCTTTATTGGCTGCCTGATTAGCTAGATTTTCATTCAAAACAAAAAAAAAATGACAAAAAGATGTTCTAATTGCCAATTAAAAATAAAAAGACAAAATGTAAAAGGGAAGAAAAATCTGTAAAGGACGCATTTCCCAAAGAGGATCTGTGACTTCCCCCCCTTGCTTCCCTGAGGTGGGGGTCAGTCTTTAAAGAAACAAAACTTCTTCCCTTCCGGATTTGAGAAGAAAGAATACTTTCTGTGCTGTTAAAGTTTCTTAGTTATGTAGATTAGTTGCTTCCCTGGGGGAGAGCAAGGCATGAGTCATAGGCCTGAGTGCCTAGGAAGGCAGTTAGACAAAGAGAGTCTTTTTTAAGATTGCAAAATAGTAGCTGTTTCAGTGTGAATGCAACTATCAGTGGAGGCTCTACCAATTGCAGCCAAATTTAAAATTTGGAGGTTTAAAAGTAAAAATGGAAGCACACATGTTGAACAATTATTGTGAACTTGGATTTTGGAACTCTGTACAGGTTCAGAGGCAGGGTTTCCTTCCTGACTCTGAGATGTGGGAACTGAGAATATTTCCTCTTCTTTAAAGACAAGATGTGAAGCTGGGTTGCTGGATCTGCTGTATTTTCTTTTCAATTTACTATCTGTGTGGCTTTGGAAATCCAGTACATTTTGCAAATGTGTTTTTACTTTTAAAAGTTCACTCTGGAATTCCTTGTTTTTCTCATTAAGATCCTTAATTTCTAGATCTTGTTTCTGGGTAAGAGTTTTAAATTTCTCTATTTCCTTCTGCCAATCCTTAGGGGATTCAGAAGAAATTTCTAGGGGGCTAGTTTTCTGTAGCTCATATCTAAGTATGTCTCTGTTCCTTTTCTCTCTAATGGCCTTTACAAAAGCACACATGAGCACAGATGTGGGTTGGTTATCATACTGGGTCATGTCTGCCCCAGTATTTCTAAGTTCCCGCCACAGAAAAATCCGGTCACCAATTTTATTCTGCTGCCGAAGGGCAGAATCTCTATTAGGTTTGGGATTATTCTGGGGGAAGTTACTATAAGAAAAACCACTCTGTTTCTTATCCCTGTTTTGGGCAGGGGAAGGTGGCTGTGGGCGCTCTGCTGAGTTGGCAGTAGCAAGGGCTAGTTTTCCCAGAGGCTGCCTGTTGAACTGGGCCATGTCCAATCTTGCCTCCTTGAGCCCGGCCCGGCCCAGAAGTATCTCCTTAGGCAGGTTTCCGGGTGCTGAGGCTGTTTCTGGGCAGAGGGAACTGCCTGCTGAGGGTTCCCAAGAGGTGTTGGGGGAGGCACAGCAGTTTGGGTGCCAAGGGAAGACTCTGCACTTTGGCCAGAGAGCGTTTTCCCTGCTCCAAAGCTGCTGTGTCTCCTGTTTCTTCTACGTTTCAAATGCGAGCCACTGTTGGCATAAGTGACCGCCTGCACTGGTTCCTGGGAGCCTTTC
Source organism: Paroedura picta (assembly GCF_049243985.1). Lineage (NCBI taxonomy): Eukaryota > Metazoa > Chordata > Lepidosauria > Squamata > Gekkonidae > Paroedura > Paroedura picta. The sequence goes on along the minus strand of NC_135376.1, from coordinate 104,383,574 downwards.
TTGGGATGCTTGACTCGAGAACCTTGAGCATAGGCCGCCTCACGGAAAAGGTCGCCAGCAAGCCGTACCTTCTCCTTGAGCGCATACCAAGTGATGTTGGTCGGGTTGAACAAGCCTATAGCAATTTTTGTTCTGGTGTTGAGACCATTGTAGAACGGGGTCTTAAAATTGTCTACATTAAAGTTCCATATACCCTGGGCATTTGCCTGAACCTTCTCAGCTAACTGCGCAAGAAAGCACTTGCGGCTTGAATAGCTTTCAGGGTTCTCATCCGGGCCTTGCTTGTCCATGAGGAACAGTAGCTCTGCTGATTGGCCTGGCCATAGCAACTTGGCTATTTCACGGGCCCAATTCATTGGACCTAACTGTGCCATATTACGTTGGAGTAGGCCATTCCGTAAGGCTTGTGTGTCTGGTCCAGTAGCACACACCCTTACCAATTGGCACAGATCCTCCCCGCTGGCAGTGGGGTACTGCTCTAGAGTTGAATACAGCCATTGCACGCCAGTGTCCCTGTTGAGAGGGCCCAACTGGTCACCAATAGCCTTCGCTTCATGAGGCTTCCAAATCATGACTCTCTCCTGGTTGGTAACCTCGACATGGCCGTTTGCCATGTGCCTCCGGACTGTCTCATGCTGGACAGGATGGACCGGAGTGGGGGTTTCCGTCCAATCAAGGTGGATTGGCGGATGTGAGACAGCCTCTGCTGGCAGTACCTGCTCGGTGTGAGACAGGTCTGGCAGGGAAGGGAGTGTCTCGGGGTGCACAGTTGCAATGAGAGCAGTCTGAAGCCCCAATTTCTGCTTCAGACTTTCAATTTCACGGCGGCACACATCATGGCTTATGGCAGAGACTTGTGCTGCTTTTTCCCTAGCCAGAAATTGTGTTGCACTCTGTGCCTGATCATGCAGCTTGCCCAATTCTTCCATCTTAGCAGAGGCCTCTTCTGCTCTCAGAAGAGCCTGTTGGCACTGGAGATCTTTCTCCTGTACCAGATTTGCATAGTGGTTTTTGTCCACCAGCAAGTCAAACTTCTCTCCTTGCAACTGTTCTATTTTTCGGTGGAGCTTGCTAATTACAGCGTCTCGCTCCCCAATTTCTCTCTCAAGATCTTTTCCCAGGGACTCAAGGCGAGTTTCTGTATCAGAGAGCTTGAGTGCATACTCACGCTCCTGATTTTCCAATGCTAGTCGGAGGTCCCGTTCCAAACTTTCCGATGCTGTTTGGAGTTCTCTAATCTGTGCCACACTGTCCTGCAGTGCAATGTAGAGACCCCAGGCAGCATGGGTACTCACACTTCCCAGTTTCAGCCTCCTGGAGTCACAGTATGACTGAAAAGTCTCTGTAAGTTTCTCCAGGGGATTTGGGTCTTTAAAGAACCCAGGTTTCCAGGGGTTGCACCCCTTTGACATGACCCACTTGGTCAGCTGGTCTACCCTGTCCTTGCTCTGAAAGGCTTCAGCAAGAACAATCTTTGCAGCCATCCCTTATGGCAGCAGTTACCCAAACACTCAAAGAGATAGGGGAAATCCTACAGGCAACGCACCCAAGAATTAACCCAAAGATTGCTGGCACCGAGCTCCGGTATGCAGCAATAGAAAGACCAGGCCTGTGTCCTCTGTCTCTGCAGAGTGATTACAGCCTGCACCAACCCTGATTCACGGTATATACAGCACATGAACAGGAGGAAACAAAAAAGGGGGGGGGGTTGGCACGGTGTCCTTTCTTGCCCTGCACTTAACGGGAGTGCCCGAAGTCAGGAGGAGCACCTGCAAACCTCGACTGATTCACGGTATCTACAGCTCGTGATCAGAGGAGGAGGAAGAGGAGCCCTAATTCACGGTATATACAGCACATGAAAGGGCACACCTCAGCTCTGCCTTAGCGAAGGTCAGATGCATGATGGCGGGGTTCCCTATCGCACGCTACCGTGGTGGGAGACACCCAGTGGGTCTGAAAGACGCAATGTGTAGCTTAAGCCTAGACTAGTGCGTGGTGCCATTGGTTATAGAAGACAGTGTGCTTGTCAATGAGGCAGGGGGCCCTGCCACACTTAACAGGCCGTCCCCTTAAACCTCTGCTTTCTTTTTTTGTCCCGTGCCGCGGTTTTTCGCGGCCTCCCCGAGGACGGGAACGCAGGGGCCGAAAGGGACTCCGAGCCCTTTTCTTTTTTTACTAGACCGTTTTGGTTTAGTAAAGAGAGAAACGATTCAGTGTCCCCACAATGACTCCCACTGAGCCACGCTTCTCTTCTTTCCAAGGCTTCAAGCCCATTGTGGCGCGCAGTCTTTAACTTGTCAACTTCTGGAGTCACCCTGCAATAACGATATGTTTTGAATGGCCCGCTAGCAACCCTGCGTGCCCATCCGTTCCGACGGACAGGGACCGAATGCCCATTCGTTTCGACGGACAGGGCTTGAGTGCCCATCTGCTGCGGCGGACAGGGCGTGAGCGCTCCTCTGTCTGGACGGACAGGGCTTGCGAGCCCATCCGTTCGCAGGGACAGAGGTTGAGTGCCAGTCCACACAGATGAACGGAGCACAGTGCCCGACCCTTCAGATGGCCGGAGCACGGGTGCACGTCCCATGAAGTGGACGCAGCTGGGTTGCCCGTCCCTTCGTATGGACGGAGCCGGGGGCCTCGTCCCTTCGTGTGGACTGAGGTGGGGTGCCCGTTCCTTCTGGTGGACAGAACGTGTGTGTGTGTGTGTGTGTGTGTGTGTGTGTGGACGGAGAGTGAATGCGAGGGGTAGGCATGGGCACCAAGCGGTTCACCAACTGAAGTTCATGACGATTTTTAGCCTGCCGTCACAAACTTCCATGAACTTTTCAAGAATTGGTGGCGGTTCGTGTTTTGAGCAGAGAGCAGGGCTTTAAAGGCACTCAGGGCCGTCCCCTTAAACCTCTGCTTTCTTTTTTTGTCCCGTGCCGCTGCTTTTCGCGGCCTCCCGGGGGACGGGAACGCAGGGGCCGAAAGGGACTCCGAGCCCTTTTCTTTTTTTACTAGACCGTTTTGGTTCAGTAAAGAGAGAAACGATACAGCTTGCATATTACAGGACGACTATTCCAAGATAGGGAAAAAACAACAAAACACACACACATCAGGCTGCCATTTCCCTATGCTTCTCTTCTTCTTGTACATCTCCCTAACGCCGTAGATGACATACTGATGCTTCTTCCCCCCAGGCTTACATAGCCAGTCTGAAAGTCGAGGATTTCTCTCCACCTCCTTCCCCCCCGCCCCAATCTGATCTCCTATGGGACTCCGCTTTCTTCTGGATTGCAAAGTTCTTGCCTTTTGCTTCAAGAACGCAAGGGTTGCTGGTGTCCCGTATTCTAACGCTTTGTCTAATCAGACAGTAGTAGCTGGTCAGGATTCTGTTTTCCATCTTGTTGCATGAAGGATCCTAGCAGCTGCTTTTGCCATGCAGTGAACAAAGTAGCTGGACGTGTGGGGGAGTTTTCATGTTCTGTTTCCTTACGTCCATATTGTATACTGTGCTAATTGCCCTTTCAATCTCTTTTGCCTCTCCTCATGAATCATATTCCAGCATTCCCCGGCTTTCTGGCAAGTCCTCCAGATGCGAAAAAACCATGCATCTGTCTCCTGCCATTCCCAGCATTGGCCGATAGGAGTTTTTGCCATTCCTGCTCTACCTTGGGAAGCAGCAAGCTACCTAAAAAGCGTCTTATGTTTTCTGTTAACATCTGACATTCAGTGTCCCCACAATGACTCCCACTGGGCCAGGCTTCTCTTCTTTCCAAGGCTTCAAGCCCATTGTGGCACGCAGACTTTAACTTGTCAACTTCTGGAGTCACACTGCAATAACGATATGTTTTGAATGGCCCGCTAGCAAATGAGCATAAGCAGGCCTCCTTCAGTCACTGGTTATTGCCTTGTAGAGCCTGCTGGAGGTTAAATTAGCCAAGCTACAGTCTTCCCTTCAGCCTTAATAATTTGCCGTTCCTTCCCCTCTCCAAAATTACACTGTCTCATTCTGTTTTTTTTCTTTTGAAGTTTGCGTATCGAAGCCATTGGCCAAAGCGATGGGCTTGGTCTCTTTTGACACTGAAACGATATGTTTAGCAAGCAGTCTCAAGCTTTACTCTTGATCTTTCCTCTGGATCATTCTCAGCAGTTTTTTTTAAAATCCTCAGTCCTTATGAATGGCTTCCTTAGGGTCCATTCTCTCTGTTTTCACACTGCTCCCTTCCTTGAGGGTCCGGAATCCAGTCCGTACTCTCAACCGGTGCTGCCGCTGGTTTGTAGGACTTCATATGCGAAGCTGCGAGGCAACTCCTAGTCCTCTTCGGCCCCTTATTTCTCCTCCCGACGCGCCGTTCGGATTGCGGTTCCGTTCCTAGTTCAGCCAGGAACCTAACCGCATATCCCTGTTTGGTGCCCATGCCTAGGGGATGGTTTGAGTGGGGCAGGGAGTGGTGTGAATGGAGTGGTGTGTGTGTGTGTGTGTGTGTGTGTGAGGAGGGGCTCCCTTAGTTAAGGTATGAAGAGGAAGTAGTGCACAGGTTGAAATAGATGTACTCGGGCTTGCAGCCGCCAGTTGATGCTGGCCAACCGAAGGCAGTGGAGGAGCCTGGAGGATGCCGGTGTAGGGAAGGGCAGGAGCCGTCCCTGCTTACCACAGGTTTTCCTTGTAGGGATACCCCGGGGGAGTTTTGATGAGGTTCTCCTGCAAGCCCTCAAGGCAGTCGTGGCCACTGAAAGAGGTGAGCGATGTTCCCCAACTCCTTCGCTTGCCTCTCTGCCCCTCCTGGTCCCCAGTGGGTGGGTTGGGCAAGGAGGGCTTGTGACCTGTATGCCAGCAACGGGGAAGGCAGTGTCTGGGAGAGCTAAACCTTGGGCTCACTGTGTGCTCTTTCGGGAAGTGGAAAGGGGAGCGGGCTGAGGTGGAAGGGGCCCTGAGTTCTCAGACTGGCCTTGTAGACTTGTTGTCTGTTTCTTCAGCAGACTTAGGAAGCTTGCAGAACGAGGCCATCCAGAGAGGAGGAGAGCTGATCGGGAGAGGAGGGCCACGTGCGAAGAGACGGGGGAGCATCCAGAAGGCAAGTTCTTCCGCGGAGGCGGAAGGGCTTGCTAAGCAGGGGGCACCAGGCGACCCGAAGCCTGGCGTGATGCCACGCCTGAAGCTCCTGATGAAGTTGGCTGGCAGAAGCTGGCGGCAGTCGGCCGGGGGGTGGGGGTGGGCATCAGTTGTAGGTAGCTGGGGGGAGGGGGTTGCGTAGGGATGCAGAGTGAGAGTGTGAGTGAGCGAGTGAGTGAGTGCAACCCTGCGTGCCCATCCGTTCCGACGGACAGGGACTGAACGCCCATTCGTTTCGACGGATAGGGCTTGAGTGCCCATCTGCTGCGGCAGACAGGGCTTGAGCGCTCCTCTGTCTGGACGGACAGGGTTTGCGAGCCCATCCGTTCGCAGGGACAGAGTTTGAGTGCCAGTCCACACAGATGAACGGAGCACAGTGCCCGACCCTTCAGATGGCCAGAGCACGGGTGCACGTCCCATGAAGAGGACGCAGCTGGGGTGCCCGTCCCTTCGCATGGACGGAGCCAGGGGCCTCGTCCCTTCGTGTGGACTGAGGTGGGGTGCCCGTTCCTTCTGGTGGACAGAACGTTTGTGTGTGTGTGTGAGTGTGTGTGTGTGTGTGTGGACGGAGAGTGAATGCGAGGGGTAGGCATGGGCACCAAGCGGTTCACCAACTGAAGTTCATGACGATTTTTAGCCTGCCGTCACAAACTTCCATGAACTTTTCAAGAATTGGTGGCGGTTCGTGTTTTGAGCAGAGAGCAGGGCTTTAAAGGCACTCAGGGCCGTCCCCTTAAACCTCTGCTTTCTTATTTTGTCCCGTGCCGCTGTTTTTCGCGGCCTCCCCGGGGACGGGAACGCAGGGGCCGAAAGGGACTCCGAGCCCTTTCTTTTTTTACTAGACCGTTTTGGTTCAGTAAAGAGAGAAACGATAAAGCTTGCATATTACAGGACTACTATTCCAAGATAGGGAAAAAACAACAAAACACACACACATGAGGCTGCCATTTCCCTATGCTTCTCTTCTTCTTGTACATCTCCCTAACGCCGTAGATGACATACTGATGCTTCTTCCCCCCAGGCTTACATAGCCAGTCTGAAAGTCGAGGATTTCTCTCCACCTCCTTCCCCCCCGCCCCAATCTGATCTCCTATGGGACTCCGCTTTCTTCTGGATTGCAAAGTTCTTGCCTTTTGCTTCAAGAACGCAAGGGTTGCTGGTGTCCCGTATTCTAACGCTTTGTCTAATCAGTCAGTAGTAGCTGGTCAGGATTCTGTTTTCCATCTTGTTGCATGAAGGATCCTAGCAGCTGCTTTTGCCATGCAGTGAACAAAGTAGCTGGACGTGTGGGGGAGTTTTCATGTTCTGTTTCCTTATGTCCATATTGTATACTGCGCTAATTGCCCTTTCAATCTCTTTTGCCTCTCCTCATGAATCATATTCCAGCATTCCCAGGCTTTCTGGCAAGTCCTCCACATGCGAAAAAACCATGCATCTGTCTCCTGCCGTTCCCAGCATTGGCCGATAGGAGTTTTTGCCATTCCTGCTCTACCATGGGAAGCAGCAAGCTACCTAAAAAGCATCTTATCCCCGTTTTCTGTTAACATCTGACATTCAGTGTCCCCACAATGACTCCCACTGGGCCAGGCTTCTCTTCTTTCCAAGGCTTCAAGCCCATTGTGGCGCGCAGTCTTTAACTTGTCAACTTCTGGAGTCACCCTGCAATAATGATATGTTTTGAATGGCCCGCTAGCAAATGAGCATAAGCAGGACTCCTACAGTCACTGGTTATTCCCTTGTAGAGCCTGCTGGAGGTTAAATTAGCCAAGCTACAGTCTTCCCTTCAGCCTTAATAATTTGCCGTTCCTTCCCCTCTCCAAAATTACACTGTCTCATTCTGTTTTTTTTCTTTTGAAGTTTGCGTATCGAAGCCATTGGCCAAAGCGATGGGCTTGGTCTCTTTTGACACTGAAACGATATGTTTAGCAAGCAGTCTCAAGCGTTACTCTTGATCTTTCCTCTGGATCATTCTCAGCAGTTTTTTTTTTAAAATCCTCAGTCCTTATGAATGGCTTCCTTAGGGTCCATTCTCTCTGTTTTCACACTGCTTCCTTCCTTTAGGGTCCGGAATCCAGTCCGTACTCTCAACCGGTGCTGCCGCTGGTTTGTAGGACTTCATATGCGAAGCTGCAAGGCAACTCCTAGTCCTCTTCGGCCCCTTATTTCTCCTCCCGACGCACTGTTCGGATTGCGGTTCCGTCCCTAGTTCAGCCAGGAACCTAACCGCATATCGCTGGTTGGTGCCCATGCCTAGGGGATGGTTTGAGTGGGGCAGGGAGTGGTGTGAATGGAGTGGTGTGTGTGTGTGTGTGTGTGTGTGTGTGAGGAGGGGCTCCCTTAGTTAAGGTATGAAGGGGAGGTAGTGCACAGGTTGAAATAGATGTACTCGGGCTTGCAGCCGCCTGTTGATGCTGGCCAACCGAAAGCAGTGGAGGAGCCTGGAGGATGCCGGTGGAGGGAAGGGCAGGAGCCGTCCCTGCTTACCACGGGTTTTCCTTGTAGGGATACCCCGGGGGAGTTTTGATGAGGTTCTCCTGCAAGCCCTCAAGGCAGTCGTGGCCACTGAAAGAGGTGAGCGATGTTCCCCAACTCCTTCGCTTGCCTCTCTGCCCCTCCTGGTCCCCAGTGGGTGGGTTGGGCAAGGAGGGCTTGTGACCTGTATGCCAGCAACGGGGAAGGCAGTGTCTGGGAGAGCTAAAACTTGGGCTCACTGTGTGCTCTTTCGGGAAGTGGGAAGGGGAGCGGGCTGAGGTGGAAGGGGCCCTGAGTTCTCAGACTGGCCTTGTAGACTTGTTGTCTGTTTCTTCAGCAGACTGAGGAAGCTTGCAGATCGAGGCCATCCAGAGAGGAAGAGAGCTGATCGGGAGAGGAGGGCCACATGCGTAGAGACGGGGGAGCATCCAGAAGGCAAGTTCTTCCGCGGAGGCGGAAGGGCTTGCTAAGCAGGGGGCACCAGGCGACCCGAAGCCTGGCGTGATGCCACGCCTGAAGCTCCTGATGACGTTGGCTGGCTGAAGCTGGCGGCAGTCGGCCGGGGGGTGGGGGTGGGCATCAGTGGCAGGTAGCTGGGGGGAGGGGGTTGCGTAGGGATGCAGAGTGATAGTGTGAGTGAGCGAGTGAGTGAGTGCAACCCTGCGTGCCCATCCGTTCCGACGGACAGGGACCGAATGCCCATTCGTTTCGACGGACATTGCTTGAGTGCCCATCTGCTGCGGCGGACAGGGCTTGAGCGCTCCTCTGTCTGGACGGACAGGGCTTGCGAGCCCATCCGTTCGCAGGGACAGAGGTTGAGTGCCACTCCACACAGATGAACGGAGCACAGTGCCCGACCCTTCAGATGGCCGGAGCACGGGTGCACGTCCCCTGAAGTGGACGCAGCTGGGGTGCCCGTCCCTTCGCATGGACGGAGCCGGGGGCCTCGTCCTTTCGTGTGGACTGAGGTGGGGTGCCCGTTCCTTCTGGTGGACAGAACGTGTGTGTGTGTGTGAGTGTGTGTGTGCGTGTGGACGGAGAGTGAATGCGAGGGGTAGGCATGGGCACCAAGCGGTTCACCAACTGAAGTTCATGACGATTTTTAGCCTGCCGTCACAAACTTCCATGAAGTTTTCAAGAATTGGTGGCGGTTCGTGTTTTGAGCAGAGAGCAGGGCTTTAAAGGCACTCAGTGCCTGTTACCCAAATTGCTGAACACGTGTCCCAAAACACGTATCTTTGAGCTTGTGGGGAATATTAGCTCAAATGCTGCGAGAGGGGGGTAACTTAGCGTTATCGGATCGTTACCTTTGTATACGAGGGTTTATTACACCTGTAGGAACTCAAGGCAAACACAGATTTAAATGTTAAAATATTAATATAAGCTTTTATTGAAAGGAAAATAACAAAAGTACACACAAATAGCTAACACACATACAAGCAGTCATATAGAGAAGGGGGAGGAAGAGTGGAAGGCTTGATAGTTACCTGTCCGGGGAGTGGTGGGTCAGAGGAAGAAGCACGAACCAGCGTGGGAGGTCCCGGGTTGGAAGACACTCAGAGTGGCTGTGTGAAGCCACAGTTTTCATTGGATTTTGGGAAGGGGGCTACGTTACAAGGCTCAGGTAAGCATGTGCTGGAAGTTTCCAGGGTCCCCAGAGATTAGGACAATACCTGGCCAAGTGGGGGGGTGATGGCCGTAAATGGATTTGGATAAAGGTATTAATGGCTCTGAGGAAGAGAGCCATCAGGTCTAGCTGGCAGGATGTGGGGAGGAGATTTCCCCTGGCAGAGGGGCCAAGTGTGAAAAATGTTGCAAGACAAAGGATTTTCCTATGAGCCCTTAGGCAAACAGGAGGAAGCCAGTCCACTCGCTTAGAAATACAATGGGGGGGGGGAGCTGATGCGAGCTTGAGTCCAGAGGCACCTCTGGGTCAGGCAAAGGCTGTCATTCCAAACCTAAGGCAGAGATGGAGTCTGGCCTGGCTTGGCCGACCCTAGCAGTGTTGTCTTGGCTTTAGCTTAAGCCTAGACTAGTGCGTGGTGCCATTGGTTTTAGAAGACTGTGTGCTTGTCAATGAGGCAGGGGGCCCTGCCACACTTAACAATCCCCCCCTCTGGAGCGAATTTTATTTCCATTTATTCGCTCCAGACCAATATATACTGCATTAGTGGTGGCAAAGATTGAAATTCAGCCTAGAAATTCAGAGAGAAAAGTGGGGCCATCTTCTGCCACTACAAAAACTACAAAAACTTAAGCCAAATTAAAAACAAAACACATTTAGGAGGGGTATGGGTGACTTAAGGAAAGCTGTGAAGTTGCAGTTCCTCTTTACCACTACCACTCAAAATTAAATGTAACATACATGAACTATGAACTAGCTAAGCGTGAGGTCTCCACCATATGAATAAAGCAATGAACCAATGCAAACTAATACGTTGAGCAAGGCAATCTAGCAAACAATAGACAAAAAGAAAATGCAGGGAAAACCAAATTCTATGCAGGCAGGAAACTGTGGGCAGTACCTGAGCAATATTTTAGAATGCAAGCACTAGGCATTCCTAAAAATGCTGGCAATGAATATCAAGCAATTACTATGAAGCAGGCAGAAAGTGGCAGAAACTAAAAAGTTAGACAATGAACTAAGCAATGGCCTCTAATAAGCAATGCAATAAGAACAAGGTAAAGCTAAGCAATTTAGCAAAACTTACATACATAAACTAGCAAACTATTTGCTACATTCTCAATCTAAAAAAATGGATACATTGTACACAATGAAAAATGTATATTTACAGCAAAAATGTAGGGTGGCAGAGGTGGCAGTCACCTTCCCAATAAATACAGAGGCAAATTATTCCCGTTCCCACCCCTCCCTCCCTCCCAAGAATCTTCTTGGCAGGTTGGCAAGGTCTTCTGATGCCCTCCCCCCCTTGCTTCCAGGAAAAGAGTGGCGGCAGAGCGGCTGCAGCAAAGTCTCCCAGGGAGGGTGGCATCAAGCATTATTCATGTCAAGGCTTACAATAGGGGAGCCGCGAGATCTTTGGGGCAAACCGGGAACAATTGGCATCTGCGGGAAATCTGTAGCAGGGAAACAAGCTGACAGGTTTGGTTATGGATTCCCGAGCAGCGGGAACCCAGGGAGCTGGATAGGGAAAACGAGAATCTGGTGTTTTAGGCTTGGGGAGAGGAGGTCAAAGGTGGGGGCTGTGGGGAAGAGGGAACAATAATCTCCTGTTGAGGAGGAAGAGTAGGGGAAGCATTTCCAAGAGAGAGCACAGCAAAGACTAGAAGGAGAAAGGAACGGGGGTTGTAGCAGGGGCTACATACACAGGTGCAAAATGCCTCAGGAAAGGGCCTCCCCCCCCCCTTGCGTCCGAGAGCAGGCAAGGTCTTTGTCCCTATTTCCCTTTACCCTGGATCAAACTGGAGGAAGGTTTCTGCTACACCTTCCAAAGCAGGCTCTCCTGAATTGCTCAGTGAGAGTTGTTTGACCACAACGGTTGTGGTGGGGGCTGGAGGTTTGACCTCCAGGGGCTCTTCAGTGGCACAATCCTCCTGGGGATTGTCCGATTGTCCTTTCCATTCCTTGAACTGGACACAGTGGAAATACTTCAACCAGATGCTCCCATTCTTAGGCAGAGCAACCTGGTATCCTTAAAGGGATAGACTGTTCCTGTGCATGGGCAGAGGGTCTTTATTGGCTGCCTGATTAGCTAGATTTTCATTCAAAACAAAAAAAAAATGACAAAAAGATGTTCTAATTGCCAATTAAAAATAAAAAGACAAAATGTAAAAGGGAAGAAAAATCTGTAAAGGACGCATTTCCCAAAGAGGATCTGTGACTTCCCCCCCTTGCTTCCCTGAGGTGGGGGTCAGTCTTTAAAGAAACAAAACTTCTTCCCTTCCGGATTTGAGAAGAAAGAATACTTTCTGTGCTGTTAAAGTTTCTTAGTTATGTAGATTAGTTGCTTCCCTGGGGGAGAGCAAGGCATGAGTCATAGGCCTGAGTGCCTAGGAAGGCAGTTAGACAAAGAGAGTCTGTTTTAAGATTGCAAAATAGTAGCTGTTTCAGTGTGAATGCAACTATCAGTGGAGGCTCTACCAATTGCAGCCAAATTTAAAATTTGGAGGTTTAAAAGTAAAAATGGAAGCACACATGTTGAACAATTATTGTGAACTTGGATTTTGGAACTCTGTACAGGTTCAGAGGCAGGGTTTCCTTCCTGACTCTGAGATGTGGGAACTGAGAATATTTCCTCTTCTTTAAAGACAAGATGTGAAGCTGGGTTGCTGGATCTGCTGTATTTTCTTTTCAATTTACTACCTGTGTGGCTTTGGAAATCCAGTACATTTTGCAAATGTGTTTTTACTTTTAAAAGTTCACCCTGGAATTCCTTATTTTTCTTATCAAGATCCTTAATTTCTAGATCTTGTTTCTGGGTAAGAGTTTTAAATTTCTCTATTTCCTTCTGCCAATCCTTAGGGGATTCAGAAGAAATTTCTAGGGGGCTAGTTTTCTGTAGCTCATATCTAAGTATGTCTCTGTTCCTTTTCTCTCTAATGGCCTTTACAAAAGCACACATGAGCACAGATGTGGGTTGGTTATCATACTGGGTCATGTCTGCCCCAGTATTTCTAAGTTCCCGCCACAGAAAAATCCGGTCACCAATTTTATTCTGCTGCCGAAGGGCAGAATCTCTATTAGGTTTGGGATTATTCTGGGGGAAGTTACTTTAAGAAAAACCACTCTGTTTCTTATCCCTGTTTTGGGCAGGGGAAGGTGGCTGTGGGCGCTCTGCTGAGTTGGCAGTAAGCTTCCCATAGGCAAGGGCTAGTTTTCCCAGAGGCTGCCTGTTGAACTGGGCCATGTCCAATCTGGCCTCCTTGAGCCCGGCCCAGAAGTATCTCCTTAGGCAGGTTTCCGGGTGCTGAGGCTGTTTCTGGGCAGAGGGAACTGCCTGCTGAGGGTTCCCAAGAGGTGTTGGGGGAGGCACAGCAGTTTGGGTGCCAAGGGAAGACTCTGCACTTTGGCCAGAGAGCTTTTTCCCTGCTCCAAAGCTGCTGTGTCTCCTGTTTCTTCTATGTTTCAAATGCGAGCCACTGTTGGCATAAGTGACCGCCTGCACTGGTTCCTGGGAGCCTTTCTTGGGATGCTTGACTCGAGAACCTTGAGCATAGGCCGCCTCACGGAAAAGGTCGCCAGCAAGCCGTACCTTCTCCTTGAGCGCATACCAAGTGATGTTGGTCGGGTTGAACAAGCCTATAGCAATTTTTGTTCTGGTGTTGAGACCATTGTAGTTGTTGTTGTTATGTGCGAAGTCGTGTCCGACCCATCGCGACCCCATGGACAATGATCCTCCAGGCCTTCCTGTCCTCTACCATTCCCCGGAGTCCATTTAAGTTTGCACCTACTGCTTCAGTGACTCCATCCAGCCACCTCATTCTCTGTCGTCCCCTTCTTCTTTTGCCCTCGATCGCTCCCAGCATTAGGCTCTTCTCCAGGGAGTCCTTCCTTCTCATGAGGTGGCCAAAATATTTGAGTTTCATCTTCAGGATCTGGCCTTCTAAAGAGCAGTCAGGGCTGATCTCCTCTAGGACTGACCGGTTTGTTCGCCTTGCAGTCCAAGGGACTCGCAAGAGTCTTCTCCAGCACCAGAGTTCAAAAGCCTCAATTCTTTGACGCTCGGCCTTCCTTATGGTCCAACTTTCGCAGCCATACATTGCAACTGGGAAGACCATAGCCTTGACTAAACGCACTTTTGTTGGCAGGGTGATGTCTCTGCTTTTTAGGATGCTGTCTAGATTTGCCATAGCTTTCCTCCCCAGGAGCAAGCGTCTTTTAATTTCTTTGCTGCAGTCCCCATCTGCAGTGATCTTGGAGCCCAGGAAAATAAAATCTGTCACTATCTCCATTTCTTCCCCTTCTATTTGCCAGGAATTGAGAGGGCCGGATGCCATGATCTTTGTTTTCTTGATGTTGAGTTTCAAGCCAACTTTTGCACTCTCCTCCTTCACCCGCATCAACAGGCTCTTTAGTTCCTCTTCACTTTCTGCCATTAGAGTGGTATCATCTGCATATCTGAGGTTATTGATATTTCTCCCTGCAATCTTGATCCCAATTTGTGACTCCTCTAATCCCGCATTTCTCATGATGTGCTCTGCATACAAGTTAAATAGGCAAGGCGACAGTATACAGCCTTGCCGAACTCCTTTCTCAATTTTGAACCAGTCAGTGATTCCATGTTCAGTTCTCACTGTTGCTTCTTGACCTGCATATAAATTTCTCAAGAGACAAATAAGATGCTCTGGTATTCCCATCTCTTTAAGAACTTGCCACAATTTGTTGTGCTCCACACAATCAAAGGCTTTAGCATAGTCAATGAAGCAGAAGTAGACGTTCTTCTGGTACTCCCTAGCTTTCTCCATGATCCAGCGTATGTTGGCAATTTGATCTCTAGTTCCTCTGCCTCTTCGAAATCCTGCCTGTACTTCTGGAAGTTCTCGGTCCACATATTGCTGGAGCCTAGCTTGTAGGATTTTGAGCATAACTTTGCTAGCATGAGAAATTAGTGCAATGGTGCGGTAGTTTGAACATTCTTTGGCATTGCCCTTCTTTGGGATTGGAATGTAAACTGACCTTTTCCAATCCTGTGGCCATTGTTGAGTTTTCCAAATTTGCTGGCATATTGAGTGTAGCACTTTTACTGCATCGTCCTTTAAGATTTTGAATAGTTCAACTGGAATGCTGTCACTACCACTAGCTTTATTGTTGCTCAAACTTTCTAAGGCCCATTTGACTTCACATTCCAGGATGTCTGGCTCCAGGTCAGTAACTACCCCATTGTGGTCATCAGGGATGTTAAGCTCGCTCTTGTATAGTTCTTCTGTATAATTTTGCCACCTTTGTTTAATCTCTTCTGCTTCTGTGAGGTCCCTACCATTTTGGTCCCTTATCATACCCATCTTTGCATGAAACGTTCTCTTCATATCTCCAATTTTCTTGAAAAGATCTCTGGTCCTCCCCATTCTATTGTTTTCTTCTATTTGTTTGCACTGTTCATTTAAGAAGGCATTCTTATCTCTTCTAGCTTTTCTCTGGAATTCTGCATTCAATTGGGTGTATCTTTCTCTTTCTCCCTTGCCTTTCACTTCCCTTCTCTCCTTAGCTATTTGTAAAGCTTCCTCAGACAGCCATTTTGATTTCTTGCATTTCTTTTTCTTTGGGATGGTTTTAGTTGCTACCTCTTGTACAATGTTGCGAACCTCCGTCCATAGTTCTTCAGGCACTCTGTCTATCAGATCTAATTCCTTAAATCTATTTGTCACCTCCACTGTGTATTCGTCGGGGATATGATTTAGTTCATACCTGAGTGGCCTACTGCTTTTCCCTACTTTCTTCAATTTAAGCCTAAATTTTGCAACAAGAAGCTCATGATCTGAACCACAATCAGCTCCTGGTCTTGTTTTTATTGACTGGATAGAACTTTTCCATCTTTGGCTGCAGAGCACATAGTCAATCTGATTTCTGTGTTGACCGTCTGGTGATGTCCATGTGTAGAGTCGTCTCTTGGGTTGCTGGAAAAGAGTGTTTGCTATGACCATTGTATTCTCTTGACAAAATTCTACCAGCCTGTGCCCTGCTTCATTTTGTACTCCAAGGCCAAACTTGCCTGTTATCCCGGTTATCTTTTGGCTTCCTACTTTAGCATTCCAATCCCCCATGATGATAAGCACATCATTTTTGGGCGTTGCTTCTAGAAGGTGTTGTAGGGCTTCATAGAACTGATCAACTTCATCCTCTTCAGCAGCAGTGGTTGGGGCGTAGACCTGGATCACTGTGATGTTGAATGGTTTGCCTTGGATTCGAACTGAGATCATTCTGTCATTTTGGGGATTGTATCCCAAGACTGCTTTTCCTACTCTCTTATTGATTATGAAGGCTACTCCATTTCTTCTGCGAGATTCTTGTCCACAGTAGTATACCTGATGGTCATCTGAATTAAATTCACCCATTCCTGTCCATTTTAGTTCACTGATTCCTAAAATGTCGATGTTCAGTCTTCTCATTTCTTGTTTAACCACGTCCAGCTTGCCTTGATTCATGGATCTGACGTTCCAGGTTCCTATGGAATAAAAATCTTTACAGCATCGGACTGTCTTTTCGCCACCAGTTACTTCCACAACTGAGCGTCCTTTCGGCTTTGGCCCAGCCGCTTCATTCATTCTGGTGCTACTCGTACTAGCCGTCTGCTCATCCCCAGTAGCATATTGGACACCTTCCGACCTGAGGGGCTCATCTTCCAGCGTCATATCGTTATGCCTATTGGAACTGTCCATAGAGTTTTCATGGCAAAGATACTGGAGTGGTTTGCCATTGCCTTCTCCAGTGGATCACCTTTTGTCAGAGCTCTCAGCTATGACCTGTCCGTCTTGGGTGGCCCTGCACGGCATAGCTCATAGCTTCACTGAACTACGCAAGCCCCCTTGCCACAACAAGGCAGCGATCCTTGAAGGGGGACCATTGTAGTACGGGGTCTTAAAATTGTCTACATTAAAGTTCCATATACCCTGGGCATTTGCCTGAACCTTCTCAGCTAACTGCGCAAGAAAGCACTTGCGGCTTGAATAGCTTTCAGGGTTCTCATCCGGGCCTTGCTTGTCCATGAGGAACAGTAGCTCTGCTGATTGGCCTGGCCATAGCAACTTGGCTATTTCACGGGCCCAATTCATTGGACCTAACTGTGCCATATTACGTTGGAGTAGGCCATTCCGTAAGGCTTGTGTGTCTGGTCCAGTAGCACACACCCTTACCAATTGGCACAGATCCTCCCCGCTGGCAGTGGGGTACTGCTCTAGAGTTGAATACAGCCATTGCACGCCAGTGTCCCTGTTGAGAGGGCCCAACTGGTCACCAATAGCCTTCGCTTCATGAGGCTTCCAAATCATGACTCTCTCCTGGTTGGTAACCTCGACACGGCCGTTTGCCATGTGCCTCCGGACTGTCTCATGCTGGACAGGATGGACCGGAGTGGGGGTTTCCGTCCAATCAAGGTGGATTGGCGGATGTGAGACAGCCTCTGCTGGCAGTACCTGCTCGGTGTGAGACAGGTCTGGCAGGGAAGGGAGTGTCTCGGGGTGCACAGTTGCAATGAGAGCAGTCTGAAGCCCCAATTTCTGCTTCAGACTTTCAATTTCACGGCGGCACACATCATGGCTTATGGCAGAGACTTGTGCTGCTTTTTCCCTAGCCAGAAATTGTGCTGCACTCTGTGCCTGATCATGCAGCTTGCCCAATTCTTCCATCTTAGCAGAGGCCTCTTCTGCTCTCAGAAGAGCCTGTTGGCACTGGAGATCTTTCTCCTGTACCAGATTTGCATAGTGGTTTTTGTCCACCAGCAAGTCAAACTTCTCTCCTTGCAACTGTTCTATTTTTCGGTGGAGCTTGCTAATTACAGCGTCTCGCTCCCCAATTTCTCTCTCAAGATCTTTTCCCAGGGACTCAAGGCGAGTTTCTGTATCAGAGAGCTTGAGTGCATACTCACGCTCCTGATTTTCCAATGCTAGTCGGAGGTCCCGTTCCAAACTTTCCGATGCTGTTTGGAGTTCTCTAATCTGTGCCACACTGTCCTGCAGTGCAATGTAGAGACCCCAGGCAGCATGGGTACTCACACTTCCCAGTTTCAGCCTCCTGGAGTCACAGTATGACTGAAAAGTCTCTGTAAGTTTCTCCAGGGGATTTGGGTCTTTAAAGAACCCAGGTTTCCAGGGGTTGCACCCCTTTGACATGACCCACTTGGTCAGCTGGTCTACCCTGTCCTTGCTCTGAAAGGCTTCAGCAAGAACAATCTTTGCAGCCATCCCTTATGGCAGCAGTTACCCAAACACTCAAAGAGATAGGGGAAATCCTACAGGCAACGCACCCAAGAATTAACCCAAAGATTGCTGGCTCCGAGCTCCGGTATGCAGCAATAGAAAGACCAGGCCTGTGTCCTCTGTCTCTGCAGAGTGATTACAGCCTGCACCAACCCTGATTCACGGTATATACAGCACATGAACAGGAGGAAACAAAAAGGGGGGGGGGGTTGGCACGGTGTCCTTTCTTGCCCTGCACTTAACGGGAGTGCCTGAAGTCAGGAGGAGCACCTGCAAACCTCGACTGATTCACGGTATCTACAGCTCGTGATCAGAGGAGGAGGAATAGGAGCCCTAATTCACGGTATATACAGCACATGAAAGGGCACACCTCAGCTCTGCCTTAGCGAAGGTCAGATGCATGATGGCGGGGTTCCCTATCGCACGCTACCGTGGTGGGAGACACCCAGTGGGTCTGAAAGACGCAATGTGTAGCTTAAGCCTAGACTAGTGCGTGGTGCCATTGGTTATAGAAGACAGTGTGCTTGTCAATGAGGCAGGGGGCCCTGCCACACTTAACAGGCCGTCCCCTTAAACCTCTGCTTTCTTTTTTTGTCCCGTGCCGCTGTTTTTCGCGGCCTCCCAGGGGACGGGAACGCAGGGGCCGAAAGGGACTCCGAGCCCTTTTCTTTTTTTACTAGACCGTTTTGGTTCAGTAAAGAGAGAAACGATACAGCTTGCATATTACAGGACGACTATTCCAAGATAGGGAAAAAACAACAAAACACACACACATCAGGCTGCCATTTCCCTATGCTTCTCTTCTTCTTGTACATCTCCCTAACGCCGTAGATGACCTACTGATGCTTCTTCCCCCCAGGCTTACATAGCCAGTCTGAAAGTCGAGGATTTCTCTCCACCTCCTTCCCCCCCGCCCCAATCTGATCTCCTATGGGACTCCGCTTTCTTCTGGATTGCAAAGTTCTTGCCTTTTGCTTCAAGAACGCAAGGGTTGCTGGTGTCCCGTATTCTAACGCTTTGTCTAATGAGTCAGTAGTAGCTGGTCAGGATTCTGTTTTCCATCTTGTTGCATGAAGGATCCTAGCAGCTGCTTTTGCCATGCATTGAACAAAGTAGCTAGTCGTGTGGAGGAGTTTTCTTGTTCTGTTTCCTTACGTCCATATTGTATCCTGTGCAAATTGCCCTTTCAATCTCTTTTGCCTCTCCTCATGAATCATATTCCAGCATTCCCAGGCTTTCTGGCAAGTCCTCCAGATGCGAAAAAACCATGCATCTGTCTCCTGCCGTTCCCAGCATTGGCCGATAGGAGTTTTAGCCATTCCTGCTCTACCTTGGGAAGCAGCAAGCTACCTAAAAAGCATCTTATCCCCGTTTTCTGTTAACATCTGACATTCAGTGTCCCCACAATTTTTGATAGGTGAGCAACGAATACTCGATGCGCCCCACGTTAACTTTAATCCCTGGTGTCTATTCTTTTCTTTTTCTTTCCTCAGACGGGTTCCCACCTTGTTTCGCCGCGGTTGACAGTACCCACATCCCGATCCGAGCACCTGAGGGAAGCATAAAGGAGCACGGGAACAGGAAGGACTTTTGTCCTGTTCTCCTTCAAGGAACCGTGGACTTCTCCGGACGGTTTATAGATTTTGAGGTGGGGTGGAGTGGGAGGAGGCACGATGCCCTTGTGTTCCGTGAATCGAACCTCAGGGCAACCATGGACCAAGGGGTCTTTGTCCCCGGCAACCCCACCGCCACCATTGAGGGAGTGCGTGTTCCGGCTTTGGTGCTCGGAGATGGAGCCTACCCCACACGACGCTGGCTCATGACTCCCTATAAGCGGCCAAGGACAAATGTGCAGAGCTACTACAACCTCAGGCACTCCCGCGCAAGGAATGTCGTGGAGCGTGCCTTTGGCCCTTTGAAGGCTCGGTTCCATCGCTTGATGTCACGACTCCATGTGCATATAGACCATGTGACACCATTGATCATCGCATGTGTCATCTTGGAACAACATCTGCGAGGACAAGGGACATCACATCCCCTTCCCAGTGGCTGAATCAGACCCTGTAGTCCTTGAGGATGCAGCAGCCATCCCTCAAGCCAGAAAAAAAAGGATCTATTCGGAGGGGTGCAAGGTTCGGGACGCTATGGCCAGTTACCTTTTCAGAAATAGGAGACGGTTTTGATTGTGACCTTTTGCCTATGTGTGCTATGTGAAATAAAGTTTAATGTTCTTTGTTCAACCTTGTCTTCAGCCACTATCCTTGTGTTGTTTGACTAAGTAGCCGATTCTCTGGTCCGAAAGCACTTGAACAGACCTCACTGCCTCACTGTAGTAACACCCCTGTGAGATTGACAAACACAAGACAGAAGCACTCTACAGGCAAGGGTTGGGGAGGCGGCTAGCCAGGAAGTGTTGGCGAAACCTACTCCAGTGGAGGACATAGGCACTGATTTTATTTGATGTTCCAGGGAATAATTCCACTGGTGGACAGCATGGCTACATTTAAAGTTTTGGAGGCTGACTTGACTGTGGTGGCTATGAGAAGCCTCTTCCCCCAAATGCTTCTCTCTACTTTGGGACAGCAGTAAGATGCTGTTATTTCCAGCAGAGATTACCAGCTACTAAGAAGATGGTGGTGCTGGAGAGGGGACTCGTGCGCTTTAAAATTGTGGTTTGTGGTGGGGTGGGGGTGGGGGGGGGTTCCCTGTTTCATCCCTGTTTTAAAAAGTTTGTTTAAAATGTTTGGGGGGTTCCCTGTTTCATTCCCTGTTTGATAATGTTTGTTTTCTATTTATTAAAAATAAAATGTTTGTAATACTGTTGGCAGAAAAGCCTCCAGTGGGACTCCTTACTGTCAGACGCACAGGAAACTCACAACAAAACTTATTCAAAAGAAAATAGTTTTATTGATTAGCACTATACGCATTGGACTGAAAGTCAAATCTGACTCGAAGCCAGATTTGCCTCAGCTTATCAATACATTTCTCCCGCCCAAAACTTGACAGTTCCCAAGGAGGGGGGTTAGTGAAGAAAGACATATGTGAAACAAAAACAGGATTCCAAACTCCCATCCTTGAGAGAGGTACAAACAACCCTGTGAGCCCACAACAAGATAAGGTTAGAATAACATCACTATTCTATTTTATTGCTTACAAACTACAAGGCCGGGGCTAGCAGGTGCCAGGTCCCATTAAACAATATAACTGACATGGAGGAACTCAGGCTAATTTATGACAGAGATTCTACAATCCTGACATCCCTCCGCATTAAAACTAACTTCACTCCCCCATCTAGCCGGCATCTACCGGGCGAGGACAATCAGGAAATGCTCGATGGAAAGCCCGGAGAAGGCGGGGTGCCTTTACATTCCCTGCCTCCACCCACTCTTTGTCCCCCGAGGGGAAATCTTTCCACTCGATCAGATATTGAAGGCGACCCTTGTGCAAACGAGAGTCTAAAATTTGGTTGACTTCATAGTGGGTGTCTTTGTCGATGTAAATTGGCACAGGCTGGTCTGGAGGAGGGTGCCACTCGTCTGGGACCGGAGCTCTTCGCAGCAGGCTGGAATGAAAAACCGGATGCACATTCCTATAAGTCTTTGGTAAAGCTAGCTCAACAGTCACAGGATTAATCAGTTTTACCACCTTAAATGGCCCCACATATTTAGGGCCAAGTTTCTTAGATTTCTGCTGGCACCTCAGGTTCTTAGTAGACAAATAGGCCAGGTCTCCCACTTTCCAATCAGGTGCAGGTACTCTTTTCTTATCTGCTTGAGCTTTATAGGCCTGTTTCGCCTCTTTGAGGCTAGCAACAATTTTTGGCCAACCTGTACTGATGGTTGATGCCCATTTATCTATGTCAGGAGTTTCAGTGGAGCTGAGTTCCCAGGTGGGGGCTGTTGCCAAATCAGTCCCATACACTACTTTAAAGGGTGATACCCCTGTTGAGGCATGAACCCCATTGTTGTAGGCAAATTCAGCCAGCGGTAATAAGGAGACCCAATTGTCCTGCTGGTGATTGATAAAACAACGCAAATACTGTTCCAGGATTTGGTTTACTCTTTCGGTCTGGCCATTTGATTCAGGGTGATAACCCGAAGTGAGGGCTTGCTCCACCCCCAATAGTCTCAAGAGTTCCCTCCAAAACTTGGAAACGAACTGGGGGCCCCGATCCGTCAGGACACGTGTCGGGATCCCGTGCAGACGTACCACGTGTTCAATAAAAAGAGAAGCCAATTTTGGTGCTGAAGGCACTCCCGTGCAGGGAATGAAGTGAGCCTGTTTAGAAAAAGCATCCACTACCACCCATATAACGGTGTTCCCGTGGCTGGGAGGGAGGTCCGTAATAAAGTCCATAGTGACATCTGTCCATGGACGAGAGGGGGTGGGCTGTGGTTGCAATAGCCCCTTTTTCTTGCCCCCAACCGGTTTTGAGGCAATACAAATAGGGCACCCCTGCACGTATTTCTCCACATCTTTGCGCAGGGACGGCCACCAATACTGTCTCCTGACTAGGTGCAGAGTTTTCACGAAACCAAAGTGTCCAGCAGTCTTTGCGTCGTGGCAAAGTTTCAAAACTTTTCCCCTGGTCGCAACAGGAACAAAGAGTCTCTCGCCCTTAAAAAAGAGCCCTCCCTTCTCCGACAGATCAGGGCGGAGGGAGCCAAACTCCGGATCTTGTGACATCTCCTTCTGGACCCAGCCCCCTGGGATGGGCGGAACAGTCTTTACGTGGCTGCGCGTCACGGCGGCCATCCCTAGTTGGGCGGGGGTAAAAACGGTGTCCACCAATGGGTCTCGTTTGCTGTTGTACTGGGGCAGGCGTGACAATGCATCTGCCAAAAAGTTCATTTTACCCGGCAGATGCTTAAGGGAGAAGTTGAAACGGGCGAAAAACTCCGCCCATCTCATTTGCTTGGCGGACAGCGATCGGGGCTGCTTGAGTGCCTGAAGGTTTTTATGATCCGTCCAGACGACAAATGGGATCGCGGACCCCTCTAGCCAATGCCTCCAGGTGGAAAGGGCCAATTTTACTGCAGCCGCTTCTTTTTCCCAAATAGCCCAATTTCGCTCTGCTCCCGAGAATTTCTTGGACAGATAGGCCAGCGGGTGTAACTTCCCGTCCTCCCCCTCTTGGAGGATCACGGCCCCCATTGCTACGTCCGAGGAGTCTACTTGTACAGTAAATTGCTTAGAAGGGTCAGCATGGGCCAGTACTGGTTCGGACGTAAACAACAACTTTAGTTTGTCAAATGCGTCTTGACAGGGGGGAGTCCACAGAAGGGGCGTCCCTGGGCGGCTCGCCGCTTTTCCCCCTTGTTTGGTTTTCAACAAGTCAGTGAGGGGCAACGCCACTTTAGCAAAATTGGGGATGAAAGTCCTGTAAAAATTAGCGAATCCTAAGAAACTCTGCAGTTGCCTCCTGGTGCGGGGAGGTTCCCAAGCCAGCAAGTCGCGCACCTTGCCAGGGTCCATCTCAATCCCAGCCTGGGAGACACGGAACCCCAAAAACTCCACCGCATCGCGGTGGAACTCACATTTAGACAGTTTAGCAAACAACTGGTGCTTCCGCAAGCGGTTGAGCACTTCGCGGACCAGATCAGCATGACTCTCAACATTCTCAGAGTACACAAGAATATCATCAATATAAACCAACACCCCCTGGTACAATAAATCATGCATAATTTCATTAATCATATTCATGAACACGCCCGGAGCGCCGGCGAGGCCGAACGGCATTACGGTGTACTCAAACTGCCCCAGGGGGGTATTAAAGGCCGTTAAATATTCGTGCCCCTTCTTGATCCGAACTCGGTAATAGGCTTCCCTCAAATCCAATTTCGTAAAAATCCGTGCCTTCCCCAAATGTCCCAACAAGTCTTTAATCAGGGGGAGCGGGTAGGCATTGCAGGTAGAGACCGCGTTCAACCCACGGTAGTCAGTACACAAACGTAGCGAACCATCCTTTTTTTTTACAAAAAGGACCGGGGCCGCCAATGAAGACGTGGCCGGTCTAATAAAACCCCTCGCCAGGTTCTTATCCAGAAAATCCCTAAGCTCCGCCATTTCCCGGGGGCTCATGGAATAAAGTTTGGCTTTGGGGAGTGGTTCCCCTTTCTTCAATTCGATGGCACAGTCAGTTTTACGGTGGGGAGGGAGTTGGTTGCACTCGACCTCCGCGAACACATCCGCAATCGGGACTTTGCGGAGGGAGCGCTGCCCCCCCCGATCCCAAAGCGGCCACAACCCCCTGGCTTGGGGGATCCCGCGGTCGGGCGTGCTGCTCGCAGGCGGGAGAGGTAAAGTCCACAGTCCCTTCTTTCCACTTCACTAGGGGGTCATGCTCCTTCAACCAATCCAACCCCAACACACAAGGGAAGGCAGAATGAGGGGCTACCAAAGGCTGGATTTGCTCCCAATGTTTTTTTATGTCCAAGTCCATTGGGCGCGTTTTCGCTGTGGCCTCCCCTCCGGGAGCACATTTCCCGTCTAATTGGGTGATTGGCAAGGGTTCCCTCAGCGGCACCTTTCCCACCCCCAAAGTCTCGGCCAGTGCCGGGCTCACTAGGGATTGGGTGCACCCCGAGTCCACGATACACCGGACTCCCACTGTTTTCCCCGACTTGGGGTTGGAGAGCTTGGCAGGCAGGAGTAGCAAGGGGGAATCACTCACCACGCGTTTGCCCCTGTTGGCGGCCTGCTGGCGGGGCGCCTTTACAGCAGACCGTCCTCGTTTCCCGACTGCTCCTCGGCTTGATCCTCGTCCTCCAGCCCGCTTCCCTCCTCCGAGTCGTCCACTGCTGGCACGGTAGCCACTGGCACCAGGAGAGACTTGGCACTTTTCTTTGGAGTGGTTTTCTTGGCAGGCTGGGCTTTCGGTGGGGCGCTGCTCACGGCCTTCGGAGTCGCTGCTGCTTTTGTCGGGCAGTGTGCGAGAAAGTGCCCCGCTTGGCCGCAACCCAAGCACAGCCCCTTTTCCATGCGCCGGGTGCGCTCAGACGGCTCCAACTTGGCTCGGGGCTTGGCTTTCGCCGGGGTGGAAGTTTTCGCCACGGTTTTGCCTGCCAGGACCTGCACCATCGAAGCTCGCTCCAATCGATTTTCCATCTCCCCAGCCAATTGGACCCACCCTTCGACTGTAAGCGGGTCTTCCAAGAGGAGGCATTTGTCTGCCAGAGTAGGATTGAGGCCCCCCACAAACGACAGCACGCGTTGGGGTTCCGTCCAGTCCGGCACCGAGGAAGCCAGCTCCTTAAACTCCCTGGCGTACTCGACCACTGACAACTTCCCTTGCCGGTGAGCCCTGAGTTTTTTCTCCGCGGTCTCTCGCTCGAACGGTTCCACGTACATCTGGCGCAGGGCTCTCATAAAATGGTTGTAGTCACGGATGGCTTGGGGGTGATAGCGGTACAAGTCCACGAACCACTTGGCTGCTTTGCCTTCGAGGGCTTGACCCACGAAACGCACTTTCTCAGCGTCGTCCTGGAAAGTGAACCCCATTTCCATCATGTAGGCCTGGAGGTGCACCAGGAACGTAGGAAAATCGGAGGGGTCTCCGGAAAACTTAGCCTTGAATTTATAGGTGCTCCGCATCTCCACACCCCGGAGGTGGGCCGGTAGGCGCCCCGGGCCCCAATCCGCCGGTGCCGGGGCCGGTACTGGGGGTCTTGCACCACGGCCAATGCCTCGTCCTCTCCCCGCCGCCGCTCTTGCTCGTTCCGCTGCCCGCGCCGCCTCTGCTGCTCGCGCTGCCGCTCGCGCCGCTTCGCGCGCTGCTGCTGCCGCCGCCGCCTCGGCTCCCGCAACGTCCGCCGCCGCCGCTGCTGCTGCCGCCGCCGCTGCATCCTCGCCTCCGTCCGCGCCGTCCCCTCCGGCCCCATCGCCGCCCGCGCCGCCTTCGTCTTCTCGCTCCTCGTCCTCGCCTTCTTGCTCTCGCTGCGCTCTCGCTCGAGCCTCTGCCTCCGCCTCGATTTCCAGCTGCGCCCTGGCCCTGGCCAACGCCTCAGCATCCGCTGCCGCTTGCGTGTCCGCCATGCCGTGTTCCCGCAGTGCAAGCCCACCACTCACTCTTCGCAGGCTGGTATCGTGCGCACCACCACCGAGCACCTCCTTCAGCAGGCGTTGCGTTCGGCGCTTCTCCTCCGGATCCAACCGACCCGAAAGATCCTGCAGCCAGTTAGTCACCCTGTCCAGCTTGTACTGCAAGTCCTGTGTCTCACCCACAGGCTCCAGCGCGTAGCTAGGCAGTCCCAGGTGCTCCGGCCACTTCTCATCCCCAGTGGGGCGGTCGTATCTAGACAATCGCCTGCGTTGGGTGACGTGTCGTTCCAAAAATTCCTCGGGCCCCGGGGTTGTCCCCGAGATTGCCCGCATCATGCCCGAGCTGTGCGGGCCGGCACTCGCGCCGTCGCCCTGGGAGAGGTCCCAATCCAGGCCCTCTCCCTGCTCAGAAAAAGTATGTCCCTCGCCCTGCATTTTGCAGGTGAAAGGAGTTGTGAGATTTGACTTGATGTCAGACGCACAGGAAACTCACAACAAAACTTATTCAAAAGAAAATAGTTTTATTGATTAGCACTATACGCATTGGACTGAAAGTCAAATCTGACTCGAAGCCAGATTTGCCTCAGCTTATCAATACATTTCTCCCGCCCAAAACTTGACAGTTCCCAAGGAGGGGGGTTAGTGAAGAAAGACATATGTGAAACAAAAACAGGATTCCAAACTCCCATCCTTGAGAGAGGTACAAACAACCCTGTGAGCCCACAACAAGATAAGGTTAGAATAACATCACTATTCTATTTTATTGCTTACAAACTACAAGGCCGGGGCTAGCAGGCGCCAGGTCCCATTAAACAATATAACTGACATGGAGGAACTCAGGCTAATTTATGACAGAGATTCTACAATCCTGACACTTACACTCACACCCCTTTCACCCCACACCCACACATCAGTTTAAACCCATTCACCAGAAAGGCCTGCCTGCCTTCAGAGGATCAGAGCATCAGAGCAGTCGTCCAGCCATCCCATTCAGGCTGCCGGGCTTCTAGACACCTTCCTCCTGCTGAGCTTTGAAGGGCTGGGACGGGTTCAGGCCCTTGTCCGCCCAGCGGGAAGGGCGTGCTGTCCTCGGCTGGCTCAGGCACAATGGAGGATGCTAATCTGGAGGGCCTTTCCCTCTGTGGACCAGCAGTTCAGGGACTGGAGTTCAGCAGCTGGGCCAAGGTGTATGTCTCCACCTTATGAGCCTACCTTCTGAATTGTCGGAGGTCAGACATCAACGCGGCTGCTAATGCTGGTGGTGGGGCAGGGAAGCGTGTGCCGAAGGAGTGGGTGTGCCACAGGCCCAGGGGGTGATGTCGACTGATGTCCGCGGATACTACCTTCCCATCCCCTGGCTCGACATCAAGGGGCTCGCCTTCCGGACACCATTAGGAGGGAGGTTCCCCGTGTCGGTGCCCCATCGATGACCACAGGGATTCGGAGGCAGATGCTCCTTTGGGCTGCCCCAACTGTTCCGCTGCAGGGCCTCCCCCTCGGGACTCCGTACAAGGTCCAAGCGGTTGGAGGTTACGTGCAGGGGAGTGCCGGCTTTCGGATCAGACTTTTCTCATGCCGCTGGTGCTCGTAACGCTGCAAGAGAGTCAAGGGGGAGTCACCTGGGTCTCAGGGGCTGCATCCATGTTCCTAGGCCAGGATATCGCAGCACACAGTGGCCAGGCACATGGCACTGCCATGCAAGATACCCATGGCGCAGGGGCACCTGAGGTTGTGGTAGCTTTTCTGGTGAGACCGACTGGCCAGCGGTGCCCGGCTTCCAGAGCATTAAGGAAAGATCAGTGGAAGTGGGAGTTTGGGGGCACAAGTCCCTGAAATGACTGGAGCTGAGGGGGCCAGTTCTTTAATTGGCTTAGCAACCTCTTGGGGCGCCCTCTGCAGATGGTTTGGTTTGCCAAGTGATGGGGTTCTTTAGTTGGACCCGGGTGTGATCTGTGGTTGCACAAGGTTTTTGGCTGGCCTGATGGAATTGGTCCTGGTTATGGAGCGTTGGCGGGAACGGGGCCTGTTTGGCTTCATTCTGTGGCGGGTCTGCATGGGTTGGAGCGTGTTGGCAGGGAGTCCGGTGTGTGATCAGATTCCCTGGGGTTCGGGACCTCACTAAGAGGTGGCATGTAAACCAGCGCGGCTTACCTGGCTCGGAGGCCAGGGGCTCGTTTTGCCAGGCGGCCTGGGGACAGCCGAACGAGGTGGACGTACGTTTGCTCCCCCACTTAGGTCGCTTCCCCTGGGGCGAACTTTGTATTATTATCATTATCATTATCATTATTATTACTATTATTGTTATTATCATCATCATCATCATTTCCTGCCACTCCCTACTGGCTTGTGGCAGGTAACAGTAGTCTTACAATACCCCATTAAAACCCCCACTAATAGACTATAAATATACCCAACACGGCAGAAAATGCCACTCTCCCCTACCCAGTCAACGGCATTAGGGGATGGAGGCTAATACTGTATACTTCAGACCCCAGGGGGGTGGCAATGTTGTCCCTCGCCAGTCCTAGCCTCAACCAGGGACCTGGCGGAAGAGCTCCGTTTTATAGGCCCTGCGGAACGCCGACGGATCCCGCAGGGCCCGTAGCTCGCCCGGGAGCTCATTCCACCAGGTAGGGGCCAGGACAGAGAAAGTCCTGGCCCTGGTTGAGGCTAGGCGCGCTTCTCTGGGGCCGGGAACGACCAATAGATTTCCCCCCGCAGAGCGTAAGGCGAAAGGCGGTCCCTCAGATATGTGGGTCCCAACCCGCGTAAAGCCTTGAAGGTTAGAACCCAAACCTTGAACCGGATCCGGACAGCAATGGGCAACCCATGCAGCTGCCTCTGCACAAGCTGGATGTGGGCCCTCCAAGGTGGGCCAGTGAGGACCCTCGCAGCTGCATTTTGCACTAGCTGAAGTTTCCGGGTCCGCGGCCCTTTCCACCCCCTGTCCCAGGAACGTTTAATGCGATCCTGGGCTTCAGTTGGCAGGGTCCTGCGGGTCCAACGTTGTTTTTTTCAAGAGAGGGCGAAATGCTAGCGAGGCTTGGCCGTGCTTAGCGTCAAAGATACTCAGATATTCTGGAAGCCAGGCAAAGGACCTTGGGTGGAGACTTGCCATTGTCTGCCTCCCTGTCATGACACCCCAATGTATGTTGTAGGGACTCGCACCCAGATCCTTGGAGGTTTCACATCCAAATACTAGCCAAGGTTGGCCATGCTTCGCTTCTAAGATACTCAGATTGTGTGACAGCCAGGCAAGGGGCCACGTCGTGGCAGGTCCCAGGGAGAGGTGGATGCTGCTGCTGTCAGCTCAGGCCTAAGGCTCCACGGCCACCGCAGCCAAGTCATGATGAATTGTCTTGATCGTGGATCTCCAGAAGGGGCTCCTGGGCCTTTCGCTGTAGGGGCCTACTCCGTCGGGGGATGGAAGGTCTTGAGGGAGGGGACTTTCTGGGACTGGTTGGCCGCCCCTCCCTCCCTCCCTCCCTCCCTCCCTCCCACAGCTTTCCAGAAATCAGGGTTCATAAAGTTTGACAGTACTGCTGTGGTTGCCAAGGGACCCACAACAGCCACAGAATCCAGTGGGCTTCCTTAAAAAAGAAAAAAATGTGTTTCTTCGTTCCCCTCCCCTTCAATCATATTTGGTTCTGGAAAGAGAGGACGTTGTCGTAGAAAACTTTAGAAGAAAAAGAAGAAGAAGAGTTGGTTCTTATATGCCGCTTTTCCCTACCCGAAGGAGGCTCAAAGCGGCTTACAGTCGCCTTCCCTTTCCTCTCCCCACAACAGACACCCTGTGGGGTGGGTGAGGCTGAGAGAGCTCTGATATTACTGCTCGGTCAGAACAGCTCTATCAGTGCCGTGGCGAGCCCAAGGTCACCCAGCTGGTTCCATATGTGGGAGCGCAGAATCGAACCTGGCATGCCAGATCAGAAGTCTGCACTCCTAACCTCTACACCAAACTGGCTCTCTGTAGTGCCCTGTTTTGCCTCATAAGGA
Organism: Paroedura picta; assembly: GCF_049243985.1. NCBI lineage: Eukaryota > Metazoa > Chordata > Lepidosauria > Squamata > Gekkonidae > Paroedura > Paroedura picta. The sequence continues at coordinate 104,354,092 of NC_135376.1, read as the reverse complement.
CTTCCCAACCAACTTAAGGTTCTGGAGAACATCAACAGAGAAATATCTGAAACTGTGGCCAGGTTTTTGCAAGGTGCCATCAAACAGCGTCCGGACTGTTATTCAGGACAATTTTCTTGCATATTTATCAATTCCTGGGAGGGCTTTGTTTATTTACTGTGTCTTTTTCTTACTATTTTTGCTTTTCTGTCTCTGTATTCCACTTCCAACTGTAACTCAGATTTTATAGGCCACGAAATGACTTGTATCTGGAACTATGGGTTCTGGTCTTGCTCTGGAGGGTAACTTTTTTTGCGCACAGAATTGGCCATGCCCATTTAACATTTTTTGCGCTGTTCTGAAAACATGGTTCAGCGGCGTTAAAAACATGAGCTTTTCAACAGCAGAAAATGTTTTCATTCATCCACCCTTCTTCCCTGACATCTCTCCCCTTATGCTCCTGCTCATTTTCAAACTTGGGGCCCCGCGCTGCAGGTGGGGTTTAAAGAAATGTCCTTGTGAACTACAAATGGGTTCGAGGGGTTTGATTGGCTGGTTTGGCAGAGAGTTCTAATGTGGCTGTGTTTGGTTGCTGTGAGACAGTTTATTAATGCAACAAGATCAACATGTGCTTATATATGCCCACAGTTATAATGGTCAGTTCTTAGTTTGACGAAGAGTGCTTGCACTCGAAAGCTCACGCCTTGAATACATCTTTGTTGGTCTTAAAGGTGCCACTGGGCTCTGATTTTGTTGTCCCCCCCTGGGAGTGACTCATCCCATGCTGGAGTGGGAGGGAAGGCCAGGAAACAGCCCCCTGGGCCACTGTAACCCGAGGGACGGGCGGGACGGGGCCTCCTTTGTGACATCACCCCCTGCTGGTGCCCTGGGCTGCCGCACCCGGGGGGTCCTTTGTGGGTTGTTGAAGGAGCGTTGGAGTTGGAGTTGAAAGAGATTGGTGGAGAAAAATCGTGTTTTGTTGGTTTATTGGTTTATTTCTTTTTGATTTCACTTTATCCATTTATTTAACTAAATTGTTTTATTTATTTTATTTCACTTATTTATTTATTTTAATTATTTTATTTTATTAATTCATTTATTTATTCTTTTTGATTCATTTATATTATTCGTTTTTTATTTATTTAATTTTACCTTTATATTTATTTGTATATATCTGTATATATCTGTATATATTTGTATATTTCTTTCTATATATATATATATATTTGTATATATTTGTATATATTTATTTATTTGTATATTTATTTGTATATTGATTTATTTGTACATTTGTATATATTATTTGTATATATTTTTAAGACCATGGCTGAAAAACATCTAAAAATGTAAGTGGGGCACCTGTATTCTTTTCCTATGCAATTTTTATCTCACGATCTCCCAAGCGATCCTGGTTGGGAAGCGGGACGTGTTGCTCTTAGAATCATAGAATCATAGATTTGGAAGGGGCCATACAGGCCATCTAGTCCAACCCCCTGCTCAACGCAGGATCAGCCCTAAGCACCCTAAAGCATCCAAGAAAAGTGTGTATCCAACCTTTGCTTGAAGACTGCCAGTGAGGGGGAGCTCACCACCTCCTTAGGCAGCCTATTCCACTGCTGAACTACTCTGACTGTGAAAAATCTTTTCCTGATTGTTGTTGTTATGTGCGAAGTCGTGTCCGACCCATCGCGACCCCATGGACAATCATCCTCCAGGCCTTCCTGTCCTCTACCATTCCCCGGAGTCCATTTAAGTTTGCACCTACTGCTTCAGTGACTCCATCCAGCCACCTCATTCTCTGTGGTCCCCTTCTTCTTTTGCCCTCGATCGCTCCCAGCATTAGGCTCTTCTCAAGGGAGTCCTTCCTTCTCATGAGGTGGCCAAAGTATTTGAGTTTCATCTTCAGGATCTGGCCTTCTAAAGAGCAGTCAGGGCTGATCTCCTCTAGGACTGACCGGTTTGTTCGCCTTGCAGTCCAAGGGACTCGCAAGAGCCTTCTCCAGCACCACAGTTCAAAAGCCTCAATTCTTTGACGCTCGGCCTTCCTTATGGTCCAACTTTCGCAGCCATACATTGCAACTGGGAATACCATAGCCTTGACTAAACGCACTTTTGTTGGCAGGGTGATGTCTCTGCTTTTTAGGATGCTGTCTAGATTTGCCATAGCTTTCCTTCCCAGAAGCAAGCGTCTTTTAATTTCTTTGCTGCAGTCCCCATCTGCAGTGATTTGGAGCCCAGGAAAATAAAATCTGTCACTATCTCCATTTCTTCCCCATCTATTTGCCATGATATCTTTTCCTGATATCTAGCCTATATCGTTGTACTTGAAGTTTAAACCCATTACTGCGTGTCCTCTCCTCTGCATCCAACAGAAACAGCATCCTGCCCTCCTCCAAGTGACAACCTTTCAAATACTTAAAGAGGGCTATCATGTCCCCTCTCAACCTCCTTTTCTCCAGGCTGAACATTCCCAAGTCCCTCAACCTATCTTCATAGGGCTTGGTCCCTAGGCCCCAGATCATCTTCGTCGCTCTCCTCTGTACACTTTCAATTTTATCTACGTCCTTCTTGAAGTGAGGCTCCAGAACGGCACACAGTACTCCAGGTGTGGTCTGACCAGTGCCGTATACAATGGGACTATGACATCTTGTGATTTTGATGTGATGCCCCTGTTGATGCAGCCCAAAATGGCATTCGCCTTTTTTACCGCTGCATCACACTGCCTGCTCATGTTTAGTTTACAATCCACAAGTACCCCAAGGTCTCGTTCACACACAGTGTTACCTAGAAGCGTATCCCCCATCCAGTAGGCATGCTTTGCATTTTTCTGACCCAGATGCAGAACTTTACACTTATCTTTATTAAATTGCATCTTGTTCTCATTTGCCCATTTTTCCATTGTGTTCAGATCTCGTTGAACTCTGTCTCTATCTTCCGGAGTATTTGCCAGTCCTCCCAATTTGGTGTCAGCTGCAAACTTGATGAGTAGTCCCTCCACCCCCTCATCTAGATCATTAATAAATATGTTAAAAAGTACCGGGCCGAGCACCGAGCCCTGAGGTACCCCGCTATTCACCTCTCTCCAGTCTGATGAAACACCATTGACAAGAACGCTTTGAGTGCGGTTCTCTAACCAATTCCCTATCCACTTAACTATCTGGAAATCCAGATTGCAGTCCTTCAACTTATCCATCAGAACATATTGGGGAACCTTGTCAAAAGCTTTACTAAAATCCAAGTAAATGACATCAACCGAATTTACACGATCCAGCAAACCTGTTACTTGGTCAAAAAAGGAAACCAGGTTGGTCTGGCAGGACCTGTTGGAGACAAATCCATGCTGACTTCCTTGGATCACGAAATTGCCCTCCAGATGTTTGCAGATCACTCCCTTTAATATCTGCTCCATTATCTTCCCCACAACAGAGGTCAGACTCACTGGTCTGTAGTTTCCCGGGTCATCCTTCCTCCCTTTTTTGAAGATCGGAATAACATTTGCTCTCTTCCAGTCCTCCGGGACATCTCCAGTCCTTAAAGAGGCCCGAAGATGATGGACAAGGGCTGTGCAAGTTCTCTGGAAAGTTCTTTGAGCACTCTCGGGTGCACTTCATCCGGACCAGGGGATTTGAACTCATCAATGGGCTTCCCTGGCCAATTTTAGCTCACTCTCAGCTTTGGCCTTTCTGATGATTGATCTACAGTGCCTAGTAACCTGTAGGCACTGGTTAGTATCTGCCTAGTAACCTGTAGGCACCTCATCTTCTCCAAGCGATGAGGCTGTCCGAACGCTCAGCTCCGTGTCAGGGGAGGGAAAGAGTGTGTCAGGCCTTCTCCGGTCCCTCCACCCTCGCAGGCAAGAGGGGCCAAGAGCCCCCCACCGGGTGCCCAGGGGAGATTCTCTCCAGACCTCCGATGCCCTCAGAGTCTCGATGCGGAGACGGAGGGACCTGCCCTCATCCCAGAGAGACTCCCTCAAGTGTTCTTTCTTATCAGGGCGGGTGGTTAGGTGGGACTGCAGACACAGGGTGCCGCCAGGCCAGTGACTCCCCTTCTCTTCCCTCCCTTCTAGCCTCCAGCGCTTAAGGGCCCTCTTCAAACGGGCCAAGGTCGCCCCCCGGGCCGGAGGAGAGGTGCAGCCTGCAGGTGAGGAGTGGAACGGAAGGCAGGGAGGGGCAGGGAGGGGGGCGGAAGAGGCAGAGCTGTTGAGGACAGTGACATTCCCAGGGCTCAGGTCCCCTGTGGCTACCCGCACAAGGAGTGCTTTTGGAACCAGCCCGACAGGGCTTGGAAATCTCGTGGCACCTTCAAGAACGACCCCATTGATTAGGGTACGTTGTCGGTGTGTCATGGCCCCTTTCGCCAGTCGGATCTGTGATGACAGACGACAACGGGGCATTCGTGGTGGGCTCCTGTGGGGAGGAGAAAAGGGTAGCCCTAATGGACCCCATTCTTTCGAAGAAGGGGGGAAAGGGACACGATGTGGAGAAGGTGTGTGTGGGGGGGGGAGTCTCCTCCTAGAGTGACAGAATTTGCCGATTCTCCCACTGGAGTCGGAGGGAGGCCCGGAGACGAAACGGCTCCCCTGATGGTTTCTGTGAAGGTGCCCGACAGCAGTGCCCACGGTCGGGGCCCTGAAGAATTGTGCCTGAAGGCCAAATCGGGCTCCCCCCACACAGGAGGGCTCCACAGTCCGGGCTGAGCTGTGTGGCCATCAGAGCCCCTTGGGGGTGCTGGGGGGACACCGAGGGGGGCTGCCACGCACTACAGGCAGAGAAGTCGATGGGGGGAGGCTCTCTCTCCTGCTGTGGATGGAGCCCCACCCTCAAACCGGGGAGCCACTGGACCTGTTGCTGAAGCGATGATCCAGAGGACCCCTGAGGGGCGAGAGGGAAGGAAGCCCCCACCCCTCCCCAGGGCAGGATTGGACCCAGCCCAGAACGTGTTCCCTCTGCCGACCTCTGGGTGGGGATCAGCCCGCAGGGGCACGCAAGCGGACTCTTCGCCCCTGGGAGCCCGCTGGGAAGGGCTCTGAGGGAAGGCACCATGGAAGGCGCAAGGAAAGCGGGATCTCTCCGCGTATTAACCGGGCCCTTCCTCCCCAGCTGCCGCTGCCTGCAGGAGGCGCCCCAAGAGGGGAGCGGCGGAATGCATCGCCCACTTCCTGGCCGCCAAGGATACGGTAAGCCCCGTGAGGCACCAGGAGAAGCGCAGTGTCCCTTCCCTTGCGAGGCTGTTCCCCTTCCGTTCCCCTTCCTCTCGGATTTCGCTGGCTCCAGTAGCAGAGGGATGGCAGTCTCAGGAGCAAGGGGGGCCCGGCACACGGATCCCGCACTGACTTGCAGCCGCCCCCGAGAGGGGTGCTTGCAGAAAAGGGACCGGGGTCCCCATCCTCCCAGGCCCCTGGGTTAGGAAGCCCCACAGCTGTCCCACGCGCACCTCTTGGAGGGACGGGACCCTCTACCCTGCCTCCTTCTGCAAAGGATGCCGTCTCCTCGGGGTCCAGCCATGTGCCCTGAGGGCCAGGGCAGCCATGGAGACTTTCAGGAGGGAGCCTCCTCGGGAGCAGGAGAAGCAGCGGCTCGTGTCCAGCCAGATGGACTGCCCCTGACTGGGGATGCTGCTTCTCTCCTTGGCCCTCCATGGCCAGGCTCACAGCCTGCCTCTCGCCACTTGCAGGGCCCCAGACAGGACCGGGCATTCTTACAGGCGGTCCGGGGGTTCTGCCACGGCCGGGAGCGTTCTCTGCCTTCTTGCAAGCAAAGAATTGCAGAGAAAATACGAGTGAGTGAGACTCAGGACTGGGGGGGGGGGGAGGAAAGGGAGTGGGGGGCAGGAGCAGACCTGCCCCAGCCCAAGGAGCTCTGATGTTTTCTTTTTGAAACCTTTGTCTCCCCAAGGACATCATGCACGAGTCATTCCTTGCCCTAGAGGCGAGATTGGTTGGATGTATGGAGGCTGTGGCAGAGCTGAGGTATGTTTCTTCCTGAGGGAACCTTGGTGCCAGGCCCTCGGAGGGGAGGGAGGGAGGGAGACTGTCCTGGGGCTGCAGGACGGTCAACAGAGCCAGCCCAAGGGAGAGACGGGAGGCCATGGCTGCTTCCTGCCCGGCCTCAGGGCGATGCGGGCAGAGTGCCTGAGGGCAGCACCTGTTCTCCAGCTGGGAGCAGTGCCTCCCTCCCCGAGGCTCTCCCTGACTCTCAGGCGCTGCACTGCCATCCTCTCCTCCACCCTCACCCTCACGCTGCTCAGGGGGAAGTGGCGAGCCTCAGACGAAGCCCCGGCAGGGCTGGGGGATTGCCCTCCCTTCCAGCACGGAGTCTAATCCCGGCCCTTCTGTCCTGCCAGCAAGTTCCATCCGCCCCTGAGGACAGATCTCCGGCAGTCGATTGTAGCCTGGGCTCTGGGGATGGTCCTCGGAGGCCCCCCGATACAGGCAGACCCCGCAGGCCAGGTACCTTGAGCGACACCTGATTCCTCAAGAGGGTGGCAGACACACCTGGCGGTCCCGTCTTCTCTGGAGGACGAGGTCCAGCTGTGGGGAGAGCTGTGTCCCTCCTCCGGAAGAGGCGAAAGACGCAGGGTCCCTCTTTGGGTCCCGAATCCAGAGGCCTCCTTCCCTGGAGGATGGAGTGGTGGTCTTCAAGGCTTCCTGGCCAGCCCTGGGGCGAGGGGGGGTCAGGCTTTTCATGCCAGATCGCTCTTCCCATCAGGCCCTGCAGCAGAAGGCAGAGGAGGCCCTGCGCAGGATGCTGCGGGGCCTGATCCACGAGGATCCCTCCGCAGGCCACCTGGACACCCTGCTGGACGTAAGTAGCTGGAGAAGGTGGGAGGGAGATGGGCCAAGGGGATCCCAAGGGAGCCCAGCGGGGAGAAAGGGTCACCTCTGGCGCAACACAATCCCCCCCACCCTCCTGCCGCATGGGGGGGCCCTCCCACCTGGCTGCTCTAGAACCCCATTCCTGGAATTTGGCTTTCTGTGGCGGCAGCAGAGTGGCTTGCCTCTCTCCTGGGGGAAGAACTCCCAAGGAGCTGCCGTCCGTGAGCCGTGGGAGCACGCCAACTGGAAGGGTCACTGGGCACCCCGGCTCCAGGCTGGGAGACGACGGGCCCCTCAGGGGGCAGGTTGGGGGCAGGCAGCTCTCCCACAGGAACAGAGCCCTTTCCAGAGCCTGGGGCCCACCCTCTCTGGGGATCTTCCTTGGTGGGCAGATCTGCAGGGGGAGGGTGTGCTGAGGACCATGCCCTGGTCCGAGGGTGTGGGCTGAGGGCCTGCTTCCTTCCTCTTCCTTCCTTCCTTCCTTCCTTCCACAGCAACTCTTATACTGGCTCCGGGTCAGCTGGCCTGCCCCCAGAGCCCGGGCAGCTGCTCTGTTGAGGGACGTCCTCCTGGATGCCTGCAAAATGCCTGGCTTAAACGTAAGTCCTCCACCCCCAGCAGGATCTGGCCCGTGGAGCCCAGCAAGAGAGGAGGGGCTGTTCCATCTCTGGGAGGGGGAAGATGAGGACTGGCCCTCCCTGCCTCCCTCCCCGAAGTGCCAGAGTGTCCACCCCTGGGACATTGTTCCTTCTCCTCTAAGGTCCCGCCAGGATCAGTGGGGAGGGTCAGGAGGGGGAAGACCCCAGTGGTTCAGGGCTCCGGGGCCGTCTCTGGATGGACAAGCGAGGCCTCTTCTTCTGCTTCCAATCTAGATCTTCAGCCAGCATACATTCGGGCACGTGGTGGCGAAGCTGATGGACAGCTGATGCAATTGCAGCAGAAGAAGCAGGGTGAGTTAGGGTCCCTTTTCCGGGGTAGGGCACCCCCTCCCTCCCTTCAGAGCAACGGGGTTCCTTCTGTGCAGATCAGCCTTCCCCACCACAGCCTCCAGACATCTGTTCCGATTCCGCTGCCTTTCCTGGTGCTCTTTCCCCATGAGCCCAGCCCTCCTCCGAGGCCAGAGGGGGAGACCAGCGAGGCCCCGGGGGAGGGGGAAGAGACACCCCCAGGCCAGGAGGAAGCACAGCTGTTCTGTGCCGGGCCTGTCCACTAGAGCTCTTCCCGATTTCTGCCTTTCAGGCCGGAGCCAGTTCACCTGGGAGGAGGACCCAGAACGGCCCTGGAGAGAGAGCTACGCCCACCTCATCACGGCAGCTGAGGTACGGAGGCCCGTCTGTGGTGCTGGCCAGGCATTCTTGGAAAGGCCTCCCCTCTTGGGCCAGGGTCAAGGGGGGCTTTGTTTATTCCCCGGGAGGGAGGGAGGGACACAGGAGATCCCCCTTGGGCGATACTTCTGGCAGTGGTGTGCAGAGAGACTGGGAGTCCTCCTGTCCCTTCGGCATGCCACAGCTCTGGAGCATGCCCTGATTCATTGTGGGAATCCCATTTCCTCGCAGGGCAGTTGGAGAGGGGCGAGGGAGGGAGGGCAGGAGCCAACCCCTCTGGGGAAGAGGCACCAGGGCTTCCGTTTGGAGAGGACTGACAGGGTCTCTTCCTGGTTTCAGGTGTTCGGAGGTCACCTCAGCGCGAGGCAGAGGCTCTCTCTCCAGGAGGCCGCTCTGGAGGACGCCCTGAGCCAGGACGGGCGGTGGGTGAGGGAGGGAGGCCTCTTGGTCCTCCTCTCCCTCCTGGGCCAGGCCAGGGCCCTGCTGGAGGAGGAGGAGGAGGTGCGTAGAGGGGGAGATCACACGTAGAGGGGGGAGGCAAACGTCCCACCCTCTGGCCTGGGCTGTGAAGAGGGCAGGAATCACTGGGGGCATTTCTCCATCTCCCCAGATCGAAGACCTCCGGAGCAACCTCTCTGCCCTGCTCTATAATATGTGGCGGGGCAGAGAGGTCCCCCCCGAAATTGCGGCACTCCTGCCAAGTTCAGGTAATGTTCCTCTCCGGGGAATCAGGGGTGGGCAAGGAGCCGTGGCTTTGGGACTGCGTGAGGGGCCAGGGCTCTGGCTGCTCCACACCAAGGCCCCTCATTGGTCTCCGGGCAATGAAGGCTCCTCGGAGGAAATCCCTTGCTGCTTTTCCCCAGCTCAGAAGCAAGTCTGCCATCTCTTGCCTATTTTATGGACCAGTGCAAGAGAGCTGACCCTGTGCCTGCCAGCTTTTCTTTTCTCCCCTACAGATGAGTAAAAGGACCCTGCAGGAGTGCCCTTCCTCCTCCTCCTCGTCCTCGTCCTCCTCCCACCACCCGTTCCCATGCTGGGGCTCGAGAGAGCACGGGTTACATGCCCGGGCAGCGTCATGTGCCCCCCAACAGACCCCAAGAGACTTTTTAGATAATCCCGTACCTCCACATGATATCCAAGATTCAGACCTCCCTCCAAAGGGAACAACCACAAGGGCCTTCAGGGATTTGTCTGGATTCCAAAATGTTTCCGCCCATCTGCCCCCCACGACACCTCTTTGCCTGTTGGGTTGACCAAGATTCCTGGACCTTGGGGACCATTCCAGTTCGTCTCAGCCACTTCAGAGGGCTTCCAGGTAACGAAGACTCGCTCTCCTCCTGACCCTGTTCTTTCGCCTGCCGACCCCATGCTCGCCTTCGTGAAAGAGGCCGATGCACCCAGCTCCACCCCGGGAGCCCTGCTGTCGCAGCAGGTGTGGCCCGCAGATCTGCTACACCCCTGTGCATCCTCCTGTCGATGGTCGCTGTTTCTCGAGATCCCTTTGCCTCGGGGCAGCCAGGGCTCCTTCTGAGGAAGGGCCTTCGGACAACCGGCAGGTTGACCCGCCCCCTTTGGGACCCCAACCTCGAAGCGAGTCAGCGATCTCTGGCACATTTCACTGATCGGTGCCAGTGAGCTGACGCAGGGGCCTCCCTGCTTTTCTTCTCTCCCCTACAGATGAAAGAAGACCCTGCAGGAGTGCCCTTCCTCCCCCCCCCCTCCTCCTGCCTTCCTCATGCTGGGACTCTGGAGCAAAACCAAGCCTCCCAAACCCATTCCAGCCATTTGTCGTTGGCAGCTCTTGCAGCGGTCCCCAGTGGCTCCCCCTCCTCTTGGGACGGGTCTGGTCCCTCCTCCTGAGAAGCCAGAAGACTCGCCTGTGTTCCTGTCCCAGTGCACATTTGAACGAGGCTGAGATCAGACCAGGGCCAGCTTCCTTGGAAGCCTGCTGAAGGACAAAGCAGCTGAGCGGCCAACGCCACAGCTGGAGCCCCGGGACGGGGTGGCTGTGAAACTCTCAACCCCAAGGTGCTCCCTGGGGAGAGCAACAGAAGTCTCTCTCTCTCCCGTCTGGCGCTGGACCCGAAACACTTGCTCATTCCAGTAGAACTGTACCCTCCTGGGGCACCGCAGTCAGAAACAGTGTTTCTCAGTGCTGTGGACAACACAGAGGAGGACACAATTGCAGAACCTCAGGAACCAGAAGGAGTTGCAGAGGGGGGTAGAGCCTCGCAACTAGAAACAATGTTCCTCAGAGCTGTGGGCAACACAAAGCGAGCTTCCTCGCACCCAGAAACAATGTTTCTCAGTGTTGAGGACAACACAGAATAAGACACAACTGCAGATCCTCAGGAACCAGAAGGGGCTCCCGGGCCAAGTGTCAGACAATCGCCCAGAGCAAGCAAAGGAGTCCCACCAGACGGGTTTTCTCATGTGGTCAAGGCGGCAGCAGCAGCACCTGAGCCTTTCACATGGAGAGAGATCGAAAGGATGCCTGCCAACGAAGCAGCAAAGTGGAGAAAGCTGCAGAAGAAGAGACTGAATCTCTGATCAAGAACCAAACCTGGACACTCACAGATCTGCCTCCAGGGAAGAGGACAGTGGGAGGCAAGTGGATCGTGGTGCCGAAGGGGAAGGACAAAGGCACAAAGCCCCATTGGTTGCCAAAGGATACTCCCAGAAGGACGGAGAAGACAATGATGAAACCTCCGCACCAGTGGTGGACACACTTCAACTAGAATGCTCTTGGGCAGGAGTAGTCAAACTGCGGCCCTCCAGATTTCCATGGACTACAATTCCCATGAGCCCCTGCCCATGAATGCTGGCAGGGGCTCATGGGAATTGTAGTTCATGGACATCTGGAGGGCCACAGTTTGACTCCCTCTGCTCTTGGGCATAGCAGCAGCAAGAAAGATGCACGTGGAGCCTCTGGATGGAAAGACAGCATTTCCTCGTGGAGGAATGAAGGAAGAAGTCTACCTGGAACAACCACCTGGATTTGAAAGGCACAGAGACAGGTTAGTGCTTCTGACTCCCCGTGGCCGTCTGGGATGATGACCACTGGATTGCAAACTTCAGAATGTCAAGGGGAACGTTTTTTGAAATTGTGGAAGCTCTCCATGGCCGCATGGAGAGGCAAGTAACTGGCATGCGGTGCCCTATTCCTGTGGGGAAAAGGGTGGCAGCCGCCTTGTGGTACTTGTCCACCCCACAGTACTTCCGGACAGTTGCCCAGCAATTCGGATTAGGAGTCTCCACGGTCAGCGAGATCCTGCTGGAGTTCTGCTTCGCCATGGAGGCAGAATTGTACAGCAAAGTGGTGTGCCTCGGAGACCGGCTTGGAGCGGTGGGTGTCCTTATATCCCCTTTGCCCTTTAATTTTTTTTCCGTTTTTGATAGGTGAGCAACGAATACTCGATGCGCCCCACGTTAACTTTAATCCCTGGTGTCTATTCTTTTCTTTTTCTTTCCTCAGACGGGTTCCCACCTTGTTTCGCCGCGGTTGACGGTACCCACATCCCGATCCGAGCACCTGAGGGAAGCATAAAGGAGCACGGGAACAGGAAGGACTTTTGTCCTGTTCTCCTTCAAGGAACCGTGGACTTCTCCGGACGGTTTATAGATTTTGAGGTGGGGTGGAGTGGGAGGAGGCACGATGCCCTTGTGTTCCGTGAATCGAACCTCAGGGCAACCATGGACCAAGGGGTCTTTGTCCCCGGCAACCCCACCGCCACCATTGAGGGAGTGCGTGTTCCGGCTTTGGTGCTCGGAGATGGAGCCTACCCCACACGACGCTGGCTCATGACTCCCTATAAGCGGCCAAGGACAAATGTGCAGAGCTACTACAACCTCAGGCACTCCCGCGCAAGGAATGTCGTGGAGCGTGCCTTTGGCCCTTTGAAGGCTCGGTTCCATCGCTTGATGTCACGACTCCATGTGCATATAGACAATGTGACACCATTGATCATCGCATGTGTCATCTTGGAACAACATCTGCGAGGACAAGGGACATCACATCCCCTTCCCAGTGGCTGAATCAGACCCTGTAGTCCTTGAGGATGCAGCAGCCATCCCTCAAGCCAGAAAAAAAAGGATCTATTCGGAGGGGTGCAAGGTTCGGGACGCTATGGCCAGTTACCTTTTCAGAAATAGGAGACGGTTTTGATTGTGACCTTTTGCCTATGTGTGCTATGTGAAATAAAGTTTAATGTTCTTTGTTCAACCTTGTCTTCAGCCACTATCTTTGTGTTGTTTGACTAAGTAGCCGATTCTCTGGTCCGAAAGCACTTGAACAGACCTCACTGCCTCACTGTAGTAACACCCCTGTGAGATTGACAAACACAAGACAGAAGCACTCTACAGGCAAGGGTTGGGGAGGCGGCTAGCCAGGAAGTGTTGGCGACACCTACTCCAGTGGAGGACATAGGCACTGATTTTATTTGATGTTCCAGGGAATAATTCCACTGGTGGACAGCATGGCTACATTTAAAGTTTTGGAGGCTGACTTGACTGTGGTGGCTATGAGAAGCCTCTTCCCCCAAATGCTTCTCTCTACTTTGGGACAGCAGTAAGATGCTGTTATTTCCAGCAGAGGTTACCAGCTACTAAGAAGATGGTGGTGCTGGAGAGGGGACTAGTGCGCTTTAAAATTGTGGTTTGGGGTGGGGTGGGGGTGGGGGGTTCCCTGTTTCATCCCCTGTTTCATCCCCTGTTTTAAAAAGTTTGTTTAAAATGTTTGGGGGGTTCCCTGTTTCATTCCCTGTTTGATAATGTTTGTTTTCTATTTATTAAAAATAAAATGTTTGTAATACTGTTGGCAGAAAAGCCTCCAGTGGGACTCCTTACACTCTCACCCCTTTCACCCCACACCCACACATCACAGTTTAAACCCATTCACCAGAAAGGCCTGCCTGCCTTCAGAGGATCAGAGCATCAGAGCAGTCGTCCAGCCATCCCATTCAGGCTGCCGGGCTTCTAGACACCTTCCTCCTGCTGAGCTTTGAAGGGCTGGGACGGGTTCAGGCCCTTGTCCGCCCAGCGGGAAGGGCGTGCTGCCCTCGGCTGGCTCAGGCACAATGGAGGATGCTAATCTGGAGGGCCTTTCCCTCTGTGGACCAGCAGTTCAGGGACTGGAGTTCAGCAGCTGGGCCAAGGTGTATGTCTCCACCTTATGAGCCTACCTTCTGAATTGTCGGAGGTCAGACATCAACGCGGCTGCTAATGCTGGTGGTGGGGCAGGGAAGCATGTGCCGAAGGAGTGGGTGTGCCACAGGCCCAGGGGGTGATGTGCACTGATGTCTGCGGATACTACCTTCCCATCCCCTGGCTCGACATCAAGGGGCTCGCCTTCCGGACACCATTAGGAGGGAGGTTCCCCGTGTCGGTGCCCCATCGATGACCACAGGGATTCGGAGGCAGATGCTCCTTTGGGCTGCCCCAACTGTTCCGCTGCAGGGCCTCCCCCTCGGGACTCCGTACAAGGTCCAAGCGGTTGGAGGTTACGTGCAGGGGAGAGCCGGCTTTCGGATCAGACTTTTCTCATGCCGCTGGTGCTCGTAACGCTGCAAGAGAGTCAAGGGGGAGTCACCTGGGTCTCAGGGGCTGCATCCATGTTCCTAGGCCAGGATATCGCAGCACACAGTGGCCAGGCACATGGCACTGCCATGCAACATACCCATAGCGCAGGGGCACCTGAGGTTGTGGTAGCTTTTCTGGTGAGACCGACTGGCCAGCGGTGCCCGGCTTCCAGAGCATTAAGGAACGATCAGTGGGAGTGGGAGTTTGGGGGCGAAAGTCCCTGAAATTACTGGAGCTGAGGGGGCCAGTTCTTTAATTGGCTTAGCAACCTCTGGGGGCGCCCTCTGCAGATGGTTTGGTTTGCCAAGTGATGGGGTTCTTTAGTTGGACCCGGGTGTGATCTGTGGTTGCACAAGGTTTTTGGCTGGCCTGATGGAATTGGTCCTGGTTATGGAGCGTTGGCGGGAACGGGGCCTGTTTGGCTTCGTTCTGTGGCGGGTCTGCATGGGTTGGAGCGTGTTGGCAGGGAGTCCGGTGTGTGATCAGATTCCCTGGGGTTCGGGGCCTCGCTAAGAGGTGGCATGTAAACCAGCGCGGCTTACCTGGCTCGGAGGCCAGGGGCTCGTTTTGCCAGGCGGCCTGGGGACAGCCGAACGAGGTGGACGTACGTTTGCTCCCCCACTTAGGTCGCTTCCCCTGGGGCGAACTTTGTATTATTATCATTATCATTATCATTATCATTATTATTACTATTATTGTTATTATCATCATCATCATCATTTCCTGCCACTCCCTACTGGCTTGTGGCAGGTAACAGTAGTCTTACAATACCCCATTAAAACCCCCACTAATAGACTATAAATATACCCAACACGGCAGAAAATGCCACTCTCCCCTACCCAGTCAACGGCATTAGGGGATGGAGGCTAATACTGTATACTTCAGACCCCAGGGGGGTGGCAATGTTGTCCCTCGCCAGTCCTAGCCTCAACCAGGGACCTGGCGGAAGAGCTCCGTTTTATAGGCCCTGCGGAACGCCGACGGATCCCGCAGGGCCCGTAGCTCGCCCGGGAGCTCATTCCACCAGGTAGGGGCCAGGACAGAGAAAGTCCTGGCCCTGGTTGAGGCTAGGCGCGCTTCTCTGGGGCCGGGAACGACCAATAGATTTCCCCCCGCAGAGCGTAAGGCGAAAGGCGGTCCCTCAGATATGTGGGTCCCAACCCGCGTAAAGCCTTGAAGGTTAGAACCAAAACCTTGAACCGGATCCGGACAGCAATGGGCAACCCATGCAGCTGCCTCTGCACAAGCTGGATGTGGGCCCTCCAAGGTGGGCCAGTGAGGACCCTCGCAACTGCATTTTGCACTAGCTGAAGTTTCCGGGTCCGCGGCCCTTTCCACCACCTGTCCCAGGAACGTTAAATGCGATCCTGGGCTTCAGTTGGCAGGGTCCCGCGGGTCCAACGTTGTTTTTTTCAAGAGAGGGCGAAATGCTAGCGAGGCTTGGCCGTGCTTAGCGTCAAAGATACTCAGGTATTCTGGCAGCCAGGCAAAGGACCTTGGGTGGCGACTTGCCATTGTCTGCCTCCCTGTCATGACACCCCAATGTATGTTGTAGGGACTCGCACCCAGATCCTTGGAGGTTTCACATCCAAATACTAGCCAAGGTTGGCCATGCTTCGCTTCTAAGATACTCAGATTGTGTGACAGCCAGGCAAGGGGCCACGTCGTGGCAGGTCCCAGGGAGAGGTGGATGCTGCTGCTGTCAGCTCAGGCCTAAGGCTCCACGGCCACCGCAGCCAAGTCATGATGAATTGTCTTGATCGTGGATCTCCAGAAGGGGCTCCTGGGCCTTTCGCTGTAGGGGCCTACTCCGTCGGGGGATGGAAGGTCTTGAGGGAGGGGGCTTTCTGGGACTGGTTGGCCGCCCCTCCCTCCCTCCCTCCCTCCCTCCCTCCCTCCCTCCCTCCCTCCCTCCCTCCCACAGCTTTCCAGAAATCAGGGTGCATAAAGTTTGACAGTACTGCTGTGGTTGCCAAGGGACCCACAACAGCCACAGAATCCTGTGGGCTTCCTTAAAAAAGAAAAAAATGTGTTTCTTCGTTCCCCTCCCCTTCAATCATATTTGGTTCTGGAAAGAGAGGACGTTGTCGTAGAAAACTTTAGAAGAAAAAGAAGAAGAAGAAGAAGAGTTGGTTCTTATATGCCGCTTTTCCCTACCCGAAGGAGGCTCAAAGCGGCTTACAGTCGCCTTCCCTTTCCTCTCCCCACAACAGACACCCTGTGGGGTGGGTGAGGCTGAGAGAGCTCTGATATTACTGCTCGGTCAGAACAGCTCTATCAGTGCCGTGGCGAGCCCACGGTCACCCAGCTGGTTCCATATGTGGGAGCGCAGAATCGAACCTGGCATGCCAGATTAGAAGTCTGCACTCCTAACCTCTACACCAAACTGGCTCTCTGTAGTGCCCTGTTTTGCCTCATAAGGACTTCCCAACCATCTTAAGGTTGCCCTCCTTCTGGAGAACATCAACAGAGAAATATCTGAAACTGTGGCCAGGTTTTTGCAAGATGCCATCAAACAGCGTCCGGACTGTTATTCAGGACAATTTTCTTGCATATTTATCAATTCCTGGGAGGGCTTTGTTTATTTACTGTGTCTTTTTCTTACTATTTTTGCTTTTCTGTCTCTGTATTCCACTTCCAACTGTAACTCAGATTTTATAGGCCAAGAAATGACTTGTATCTGGAACTATGGGTTCTGGTCTTGCTCTGGAGGGTAACTTTTTTTGCGCACAGAATTGGCCATGCCCATTTAACATTTTTTGCGCTGTTCTGAAAACATGGTTCAGCGGCGTTAAAAACATGAGCTTTTCAACAGCAGAAAATGTTTTCATTCATCCACCCTTCTTCCCTGACATCTCTCCCCTTATGCTCCTGCTCATTTTCAAACTTGGGGTTTAAAGTGGGGTTTAAAGATATGTCCTTGTGAACTACAAATGGGTTCGAGGGGTTTGATTGGCTGGTTTGGCAGAGAGTTCTAATGTGGCTGTGTTTGGTTGCTGTGAGACAGTTTATTAATGCAACAAGATCAACATGTGCTTATATATGCCCACAGTTATAATGGTCAGTTCTTAGTTTGACGAAGAGTGCTTGCACTCGAAAGCTCACGCCTTGAATACATCTTTGTTGGTCTTAAAGGTGCCCCTGGACTCTGATTTTGTTGTCCCCCCCTGGGAGTGACTCATCCCATGCTGGAGTGGGAGGGAAGGCCAGGAAACAGCCCCCTGGGCCACTGTAACCCGAGGGACGGGCGGGACGGGGCCTCCTTTGTGACATCACCCCCTGCTGGTGCCCTGGGCTGCCGCACCCGGGGGGTCCTTTGTGGGTTGTTGAAGGAGCGTTGGAGTTGGAGTTGAAAGAGATTGGTGGAGAAAAATCGTGTTTTGTTGGTTTATTGGTTTATTTCTTTTTGATTTCACTTTATCCATTTATTTAACTAAATTGTTTTATTTATTTTATTTCACTTATTTATTTATTTTAATTATTTTATTTTATTAATTCATTCATTTATTCTTTTTGATTCATTTATATTATTCGTTTTTTATTTATTTAATTTTACCTTTATATTTATTTGTATATATCTGTATATATCTGTATATATTTGTATATTTCTTTCTATATATATATATATATATATATATATATATATTTGTATTTATTTGTATATATTTGTATATATTTATTTATTTGTATATTTATTTGTATATTGATTTATTTGTACATTTGTATATATTATTTGTATATATTTTTAAGACCATGGCTGAAAAACATCTAAAAATGTAAGTGGGGCACCTGTATTCTTTTCCTATGCAATTTTTATCTCACGATCTCCCAATCGATCCTGGTTGGGAAGCGGGACGTGTTGCTCTTAGAATCATAGAATCATAGATTTGGAAGGGGCCATACAGGCCATCTAGTCCAACCCCCTGCTCAACGCAGGATCAGCCCTAAGCATCCTAAAGCATCCAAGAAAAGTGTGTATCCAACCTTTGCTTGAAGACTGCCAGTGAGGGGGAGCTCACCACCTCCTTAGGCAGCCTATTCCACTGCTGAACTACTCTGACTGTGAAAAATCTTTTCCTGATTGTTGTTGTTATGTGCGAAGTCGTGTCCGACCCATCGCGACCCCATGGACAATGATCCTCCAGGCCTTCCTGTCCTCTACCATTCCCCGGAGTCCATTTAAGTTTGCACCTACTGCTTCAGTGACTCCATCCAGCCACCTCATTCTCTGTGGTCCCCTTCTTCTTTTGCCCTCGATCGC
This sequence comes from Paroedura picta, assembly GCF_049243985.1. Taxonomy (NCBI): domain Eukaryota; kingdom Metazoa; phylum Chordata; class Lepidosauria; order Squamata; family Gekkonidae; genus Paroedura; species Paroedura picta. The sequence continues at coordinate 104,336,133 of NC_135376.1, read as the reverse complement.
TCCCAGCATTAGGCTCTTCTCAAGGGAGTCCTTCCTTCTCATGAGGTGGCCAAAGTATTTGAGTTTCATCTTCAGGATCTGGCCTTCTAAAGAGCAGTCAGGGCTGATCTCCTCTAGGACTGACCGGTTTGTTCGCCTTGCAGTCCAAGGGACTCGCAAGAGCCTTCTCCAGCACCACAGTTCAAAAGCCTCAATTCTTTGACGCTCGGCCTTCCTTATGGTCCAACTTTCGCAGCCATACATTGCAACTGGGAAGACCATAGCCTTGACTAAACGCACTTTTGTTGGCAGGGTGATGTCTCTGCTTTTTAGGATGCTGTCTAGATTTGCCATAGCTTTCCTTCCCAGAAGCAAGCGTCTTTTAATTTCTTTGCTGCAGTCCCCATCTGCAGTGATTTGGAGCCCAGGAAAATAAAATCTGTCACTATCTCCATTTCTTCCCCATCTATTTGCCATGATATCTTTTCCTGATATCTAGCCTATATCGTTGTACTTGAAGTTTAAACCCATTACTGCGTGTCCTCTCCTCTGCATCCAACAGAAACAGCATCCTGCCCTCCTCCAAGTGACAACCTTTCAAATACTTAAAGAGGGCTATCATGTCCCCTCTAAGCCTCCTTTTCTCCAGGCTGAACATTCCCAAGTCCCTCAACCTATCTTCATAGGGCTTGGTCCCTTGGCCCCAGATCATCTTCGTCGCTCTCCTCTGTACCCTTTCAATTTTATCGACGTCCTTCTTGAAGTGAGGCCTCCAGAACGGCACACAGTACTCCAGGTGTGGTCTGACCAGTGCCGTATACAATGGGACTATGCCATCTTGTGATTTTGATGTGATGCCCCTGTTGATACAGCCCAAAATGGCATTTGCCTTTTTTACCGCTGCATCACACTGCCTGCTCATGTTTAGTTTACAATCCACAAGTACTCCAACGTCTCGTTCACACACAGTGTTACCTAGAAGCGTATCCCCCATCCAGTAGACATGCTTTGCATTTTTCTGACCCAGATGCAGAACTTTACACTTATCTTTATTAAATTGCATCTTGTTCTCATTTGCCCATTTTTCCATTGTGTTCAGATCTCGTTGAACTCTGTCTCTATCTTCCGGAGTATTTGCCAGTCCTCCCAATTTGGTGTCAGCTGCAAACTTGATGAGTAGTCCCTCCACCCCCTCATCTAGATCATTAATAAATATGTTAAAAAGTACCGGGCCGAGCACCGAGCCCTGAGGTACCCCGCTATTCACCTCTCTCCAGTCTGATGAAACACCATTGACAAGAACGCTTTGAGTGCGGTTCTCTAACCAATTCCCTATCCACTTAACTATCTGGAAATCCAGATTGCAGTCCTTCAACTTATCCATCAGAACATATTGGGGAACCTTGTCAAAAGCTTTACTAAAATCCAAGTAAATGACATCAACCGAATTTCCATGATCCAGCAAACCTGTTACTTGGTCAAAAAAGGAAACCAGGTTGGTCTGGCAGGACCTGTTGGAGACAAATCCATGCTGACTTCCTTGGATCACGAAATTGCCCTCCAGATGTTTGCAGATCACTCCGTTTAATATCTGCTCCATTATCTTCCCCACAACAGAGGTCAGACTCACTGGTCTGTAGTTTCCCGGGTCATCCTTCCTCCCTTTTTTGAAGATCGGAATAACGTTTGCTCTCTTCCAGTCCTCCGGGACATCTCCAGTCCTTAAAGAGGGCCCGAAGATGATGGACAAGGGCTGTGCAAGTTCTCTGGAAAGTTCTTTGAGCACTCTTGGGTGCACTTCATCCGGACCAGGGGATTTGAACTCATCAATGGGCTTCCCTGGCCAATTTTAGCTCACTCTCAGCTTTGGCCTTTCTGATGATTGATCTACAGTGCCTAGTAACCTGTAGGCACTGGTTAGTATCTGCCTAGTAACCTGTAGGCACCTCATCTTCTCCAAGCGATGAGGCTGTCCGAACGCTCAGCTCCGTGTCAGGGGAGGGAAAGAGTGTGTCAGGCCTTCTCCGGTCCCTCCACCCTCGCAGGCAAGAGGGGCCAAGAGCCCCCCACCGGGTGCCCAGGGGAGATTCTCTCCAGACCTCCGATGCCCTCAGAGTCACGATGCGGAGACGGAGGGACCTGCCCTCATCCCAGAGAGACTCCCTCAAGTGTTCTTTCTTATCAGGGCGGGTGGTTAGGTGGGACTGCAGACACAGGGTGCCGCCAGGCCAGTGACTCCCCTTCTCTTCCCTCCCTTCTAGCCTCCAGCGCTTAAGGGCCCTCTTCAAACGGGCCAAGGTCGCCCCCCGGGCCGGAGGAGAGGTGCAGCCTGCAGGTGAGGAGTGGAACGGAGGGCAGGGAGGGGCAGGGAGGGGGGCGGAAGAGGCAGAGCTGTTGAGGACAGTGACATTCCCAGGGCTCAGGCCCCCTGTGGATCCCAGCACAAGGAGTGCTTTTGGAACCAGCCCGACAGGGCTTGGAAATCTCGTGGCACCTTCAAGAACGACCCCATTGATTAGGGTACGTTGTCGGTGTGTCATGGCCCCTTTCGCCAGTCGGATCTGTGATGACAGACGACAACGGGGCATTCATGGAGGGCTCCTGTGGGGAGGAGAAAAGGGTAGCCCTAATGGACCCCATTCTTTCGAAGAAGGGGGGAAAGGGACACGATGTGGAGAAGGTGTGTGGGGGGGGGGGAGTCTCCTCCTAGAGTGACAGAATTTGCCGATTCTCCCACTGGAGTCGGAGGGAGGCCCGGAGACGAAACGGCTCCCCTGATGGTTTCTGTGAAGGTGCCCGACAGCAGTGCCCACGGTCGGGGCCCTGAAGAATTGTGCCTGAAGGCCAAATCGGGCTCCCCCCACACAGGAGGGCTCCACAGTCCGGGCTGAGCTGTGTGGCCATCAGAGCCCCTTGGGGGTGCTGGGGGGACACCGAGGGGGGCTGCCACGCACTACAGGCAGAGAAGTCGATGGGGGGAGGCTCTCTCTCCTGCTGTGGATGGAGCCCCACCCTCAAACCGGGGAGCCACTGGACCTGTTGCTGAAGCGATGATCCAGAGGACCCCTGAGGGGCGAGAGGGAAGGAAGCCCCCCCCTCCCCAGGGCAGGATTGGACCCAGCCCAGAACGTGTTCCCTCTGCCGACCTCTGGGTGGGGATCAGCCCGCAGGGGCACGGAAGCGGACTCTTCGCCCCTGGGAACCCGCTGGGAAGGGCTCTGAGGGAAGGCACCATGGAAGGCGCAAGGAAAGCGGGATCTCTCCGCGTATTAACCGGGCCCTTCCTCCCCAGCTGCCGCTGCCTGCAGGAGGCGCCCCAAGAGGGGAGCGGCGGAATGCATCGCCCACTTCCTGGCCGCCAAGGATACGGTAAGCCCCGTGAGGCACCAGGAGAAGCGCAGTGTCCCTTCCCTTGCGAGGCTGTTCCCCTTCCGTTCCCCTTCCTCTCGGATTTCGCTGGCTCCAGTAGCAGAGGGATGGCAGTCTCAGGAGCAAGGGGGGCCCGGCACACGGATCCCGCACTGACTTGCAGCCGCCCCCGAGAGGGGTGCTTGCAGAAAAGGGACCGGGGTCCCCATCCTCCCAGGCCCCTGGGTTAGGAAGCCCCACAGCTGTCCCACGCGCACCTCTTGGAGGGACGGGACCCTCTACCCTGCCTCCTTCTGCAAAGGATGCCGTCTCCTCGGGGTCCAGCCATGTGCCCTGAGGGCCAGGGCAGCCATGGAGACTTTCAGGAGGGAGCCTCCTCGGGAGCAGGAGAAGCAGCGGCTCGTGTCCAGCCAGATGGACTGCCCCTGACTGGGGATGCTGCTTCTCTCCTTGGCCCTCCATGGCCAGGCTCACAGCCTGCCTCTCGCCACTTGCAGGGCCCCAGACAGGACCGGGCATTCTTACAGGCGGTCCGGGGGTTCTGCCACGGCCGGGAGCGTTCTCTGCCTTCTTGCAAGCAAAGGATTGCAGAGAAAATACGAGTGAGTGAGACTCAGGACTGGGGGGGGGGAGGAAAGGGAGTGGGGGGCAGGAGCAGACCTGCCCCAGCCCAAGGAGCTCTGATGTTTTCTTTTTGAAACCTTTGTCTCCCCAAGGACATCATGCACAAGTCATTCCTTGCCCTAGAGGCGAGATTGGTTGGATGTATGGAGGCTGTGGCAGAGCTGAGGTATGTTTCTTCCTGAGGGAACCTTGGTGCCAGGCCCTCGGAGGGGAGGGAGGGAGGGAGACCGTCCTGGGGCTGCAGGATGGTCAACAGAGCCAGCCCAAGGGAGAGACGGGAGGCCATGGCTGCTTGCTGCCCGGCCTCAGGGCGATGCGGGCAGAGTGCCTGAGGGCAGCACCTGTTCTCCAGCTGGGAGCAGTGCCTCCCTCCCCGAGGCTCTCCCTGACTCTCAGGCGCTGCACTGCCATCCTCTCCTCCACCCTCACCCTCACGCTGCTCAGGGGGAAGTGGCGAGCCTCAGACGAAGCCCCGGCAGGGCTGGGGGATTGCCCTCCCTTCCAGCACGGAGTCTAATCCCGGCCCTTCTGTCCTGCCAGCAAGTTCCATCCGCCCCTGAGGACAGATCTCCGGCAGTCGATTGTAGCCTGGGCTCTGGGGATGGTCCTCGGAGGCCCCCCGATACAGGCAGACCCCGCAGGCCAGGTACCTTGAGCGACACCTGATTTCTCAAGAGGGTGGCAGACACACCTGGCGGTCCCGTCTTCTCTGGAGGACGAGGTCCAGCTGTGGGGAGAGCTGTGTCCCTCCTCCGGAAGAGGCGAAAGACGCAGGGTCCCTCTTTGGGTCCCGAATCCAGAGGCCTCCTTCCCTGGAGGATGGAGTGGTGGTCTTCAAGGCTTCCTGGCCAGCCCTGGGGCGAGGGGGGGTCAGCCTTTTCATGCCAGATCGCTCTTCCCATCAGGCCCTGCAGCAGAAGGCAGAGGAGGCCCTGCGCAGGATGCTGCGGGGCCTGATCCGCGAGGATCCCTCCGCAGGCCACCTGGACACCCTGCTGGACGTAAGTAGCTGGAGAAGGTGGGAGGGAGATGGGCCAAGGGGATCCCAAGGGAGCCCAGCGGGGAGAAAGGGTCACCTCTGGCGCAACACAATCCCCCCCACCCTCCTGCCGCATGGGGGGGCCCTCCCACCTGGCTGCTCTAGAACCCCATTCCTGGAATTTGGCTTTCTGTGGCGGCAGCAGAGTGGCTTGCCTCTCTCCTGGGGGAAGGACTCCCAAGGAGCTGCCGTCCGTGAGCCGTGGGAGCACGCCAACTGGAAGGGTCACTGGGCACCCCGGCTCCAGGCTGGGAGACGACGGGCCCCTCAGGGGGCAGGTTGGGGGCAGGCAGCTCTCCCACAGGAACAGAGCCCTTTCCAGAGCCTGGGGCCCACCCTCTCTGGGGATCTTCCTTGGTGGGCAGATCTGCAGGGGGAGGGTGTGCTGAGGACCATGCCCTGGTCCGAGGGTGTGGGCTGAGGGCCTGCTTCCTTCCTTCCTCTTCCTTCCTTCCTTCCACAGCAACTCTTATACTGGCTCCGGGTCAGCTGGCCTGCCCCCAGAGCCCGGGCAGCTGCTCTGTTGAGGGACGTCCTCCTGGATGCCTGCAAAATGCCTGGCTTAAACGTAAGTCCTCCACCCCCAGCAGGATCTGGCCCGTGGAGCCCAGCAAGAGAGGAGGGGCTGTTCCATCTCTGGGAGGGGGAAGATGAGGACTGGCCCTCCCTGCCTCCCTCCCCGAAGTGCCAGAGTGTCCACCCCTGGGACATTGTTCCTTCTCCTCTAAGGTCCCGCCAGGATCAGTGGGGAGGGTCAGGAGGGGGAAGACCCCAGTGGTTCAGGGCTCCGGGGCCGTCTCTGGATGGACAAGCGAGGCCTCTTCTTCTGCTTCCAATCTAGATCTCCAGCCAGCATACATTCGGGCACGTGGTGGCGAAGCTGTCCGTCTCCCTGGCCGACCCGGAAGCGGAGGTCCGGGAGAAGGCCAGGGAGGTCTTTGGACAGCTGATGCAATTGCAGCAGAAGAAGCAGGGTGAGTTAGGGTCCCTTTTCCGGGGTAGGGCACCCCCTCCCTCCCTTCAGAGCAACGGGGTTCCTTCTGTGCAGATCAGCCTTCCCCACCACAGCCTCCAGACATCTGTTCCGATTCCGCTGCCTTTCCTGGTGCTCTTTCCCCATGAGCCCAGCCCTCCTCCGAGGCCAGAGGGGGAGACCAGCGAGGCCCCGGGGGAGGGGGAAGAGACACCCCCAGGCCAGGAGGAAGCACAGCTGTTCTGTGCCGGGCCTGTCCACTAGAGCTCTTCCCGATTTCTGCCTTTCAGGCCGGAGCCAGTTCACCTGGGAGGAGGACCCAGAACGGCCCTGGAGGGAGAGCTACGCCCACCTCATCACGGCAGCTGAGGTACGGAGGCCCGTCTGTGGTGCTGGCCAGGCATTCTTGGAAAGGCCTCCCCTCTTGGGCCAGGGTCAAGGGGGGCTTTGTTTATTCCCCGGGAGGGAGGGAGGGAGGGACACAGGAGATCCCCCTTGGGCGATCCTTCTGGCAGTGGTGTGCAGAAAGACTGGGAGTCCTCCTGTCCCTTCGGCATGCCACAGCTCTGGAGCATGCCCTGATTCATTGTGGGAATCCCATTTCCTCGCAGGGCAGTTGGAGAGGGGCGAGGGAGGGAGGGCAGGAGCCAACCCCTCTGGGGAAGAGGCACCAGGGCTTCCGTTTGGAGAGGACTGACAGGGTCTCTTCCTGGTTTCAGGTGTTCGGAGGTCACCTCAGCGCGAGGCAGAGGCTCTCTCTCCAGGAGGCCGCTCTGGAGGACGCCCTGAGCCTGGACGGGCGGTGGGTGAGGGAGGGAGGCCTCTTGGTCCTCCTCTCCCTCCTGGGCCAGGCCAGGGCCCTGCTGGAGGAGGAGGAGGAGGTGCGTAGAGGGGGAGATCACACGTAGAGGGGGGAGGCAAACGTCCCACCCTCTGGCCTGGGCTGTGAAGAGGGCAGGAATCACTGGGGGCATTTCTCCATCTCCCCAGATCGAAGACCTCCGGAGCAACCTCTCTGCCCTGCTCTATAACATGTGGCGGGGCAGAGAGGTCCCCCCCGAAATTGCGGCACTCCTGCCAAGTTCAGGTAATGTTCCTCTCCGGGGAATCAGGGGTGGGCAAGGAGCCGTGGCTTTGGGACTGCGTGAGGGGCCAGGGCTCTGGCTGCTCCACACCAAGGCCCCTCATTGGTCTCCGGGCAATTAAGGCTCCTCGGAGGAAATCCCTCGCTGCTTTTCCCCAGCTCAGAAGCAAGTCTGCCATCTCTTGCCTATTTTATGGACCAATGCAAGAGAGCTGACCCTGCGCCTGCCAGCTTTTCTTTTCTCCCCTACAGATGAGTAAAAGGACCCTGCAGGAGTGCCCTTCCTCCTCCTCCTCGTCCTCGTCCTCCTCCCACCACCCGTTCCCATGCTGGGACTCGAGAGAGCACGGGTTACATGCCAGGTCAGCGTCATGTGCCCCCCAACAGACCCCCAGAGACTTTTTAGATAATCCCGTACCTCCACATGATATCCAAGATTCAGACCTCCCTCCAAAGGGAACAACCACAAGGGCCTTCAGGGATTTGTCTGGATTCCAAAATGTTTCCGCCCATCTGCCCCCCACGACACCTCTTTGCCTGTTGGGTTGACCAAGATTCCTGGACCTTGGGGACCATTCCAGTTCGTCTCAGCCACTTCAGAGGGCTTCCAGGTAACGAAGACTCGCTCTCCTCCTGACCCTGTTCTTTCGCCTGCCGACCCCATGCTCGCCTTCGTGAAAGAGGCCGATGCACCCAGCTCCACCCCGGGAGCCCTGCTGTCGCAGCAGGTGTGGCCCGCAGATCTGCTACACCCCTGTGCATCCTCCTGTCGACGGTCGCTGTTTCTCGAGATCCCTTTGCCTCGGGGCAGCCAGGGCTCCTTCTGAGGAAGGGCCTTCGGACAACCGGCAGGTTGACCCGCCCCCTTTGGGACCCCAACCTCGAAGCGAGTCAGCGATCTCTGGCACATTTCACTGATCGGTGCCAGTGAGCTGACGCAGGGGCCTCCCTGCTTTTCTTCTCTCCCCTACAGATGAAAGAAGACCCTGCAGGAGTGCCCTTCCTCCCCCCCCTCCTCCTGCCTTCCTCATGCTGGGACTCTGGAGCAAAACCAAGCCTCCCAAACCCATTCCAGCCATTTGTCGTTGGCAGCTCTTGCAGCGGTCCCCAGTGGCTCCCCCTCCTCTTGGGACGGGTCTGGTCCCTCCTCCTGAGAAGCCAGAAGACTCGCCTGTGTTCCTGTCCCAGTGCACATTTGAACGAGGCTGAGATCAGACCAGGGCCAGCTTCCTTGGAAGCCTGCTGAAGGACAAAGCAGCTAAGCGGCCAACGCCACAGCTGGAGCCCCGGGACGGGGTGGCTGTGAAACTCTCAACCCCAAGGTGCTCCCTGGGGAGAGCAACAGAAGTCTCTCTCTCTCCCGTCTGGCGCTGGACCCGAAACACTTGCTCATTCCAGTAGAACTGTACCCTCCTGGGGCACCGCAGTCAGAAACAGTGTTTCTCAGTGCTGTGGACAACACAGAGGAGGACACAATTGCAGAACCTCAGGAACCAGAAGGAGTTGCAGAGGGGGGTAGAGCCTCGCAAGTAGAAACAGTGTTCCTCAGAGCTGTGGGCAACACAAAGCGAGCTTCCTCGCACCCAGAAACAATGTTTCTCAGTGTTGAGGACAACACAGAACAAGACACAACTGCAGATCCTCAGGAACCAGAAGGGGCTCCCGGGCCAAGTGTCAGACAATCGCCCAGAGCAAGCAAAGGAGTCCCACCAGACGGGTTTTCTCATGTGGTCAAGGCGGCAGCAGCAGCACCTGAGCCTTTCACATGGAGAGAGATCGAAAGGATGCCTGCCAACGAAGCAGCAAAGTGGAGAAAGCTGCAGAAGAAGAGACTGAATCTCTGATCAAGAACCAAACCTGGACACTCACAGATCTGCCTCCAGGGAAGAGGACAGTGGGAGGCAAGTGGATCGTGGTGCCGAAGGGGAAGGACAAAGGCACAAAGCCCCATTGGTTGCCAAAGGATACTCCCAGAAGGACGGAGAAGACAATGATGAAACCTCCGCACCAGTGGTGGACACACTTCAACTAGAATGCTCTTGGGCAGGAGTAGTCAAACTGCGGCCCTCCAGATTTCCATGGACTACAATTCCCATGAGCCCCTGCCCATGAATGCTGGCAGGGGCTCATGGGAATTGTAGTTCATGGACATCTGGAGGGCCACAGTTTGACTCCCTCTGCTCTTGGGCATAGCAGCAGCAAGAAAGATGCACCTGGAGCCTCTGGATGGAAAGACAGCATTTCCTCGTGGAGGAATGAAGGAAGAAGTCTACCTGGAACAACCACCTGGATTTGAAAGGCACAGAGACAGGTTAGTGCTTCTGGCTCCCCGTGGCCGTCTGGGATGATGACCACTGGATTGCAAACTTCAGAATGTCAAGGGGAACGTTTTTTGAAATTGTGGAAGCTCTCCATGGCCGCATGGAGAGGCAAGTAACTGGCATGCGGTGCCCTATTCCTGTGGGGAAAAGGGTGGCAGCCGCCTTGTGGTACTTGTCCACCCCACAGTACTTCCGGACAGTTGCCCAGCAATTCGGATTAGGAGTCTCCACGGTCAGCGAGATCCTGCTGGAGTTCTGCTTCGCCATGGAGGCAGAATTGTACAGCAAAGTGGTGTGCCTCGGAGACCGGCTTGGAGCGGTGGGTGTCCTTATATCCCCTTTGCCCTTTAATTTTTTTTCCATTTTTGATAGGTGAGCAACGAATACTCTATGCGCCCCACGTTAACTTTAATCCCTGGTGTCTATTCTTTTCTTTTTCTTTCCTCAGACGGGTTCCCACCTTGTTTCGCCGCGGTTGACGGTACCCACATCCCGATCCGACCACCTGAGGGAAGCATAAAGGAGCACGGGAACAGGAAGGACTTTTGTCCTGTTCTCCTTCAGGGAACCGTGGACTTCTCCGGACAGTTTATAGATTTTGAGGTGGGGTGGAGTGGGAGGAGGCATGATGCCCTTGTGTTCCGTGAATCGAACCTCAGGGCAACCATGGACCAAGGGGTCTTTGTCCCCGGCAACCCCACCGCCACCATTGAGGGAGTGCGTGTTCCGGCTTTGGTGCTCGGAGATGGAGCCTACCCCACACGACGCTGGCTCATGACTCCCTATAAGCGGCCAAGGACAAATGTGCAGAGCTACTACAACCTCAGGCACTCCCGCGCAAGGAATGTCGTGGAGCGTGCCTTTGGCCCTTTGAAGGCTCGGTTCCATCGCTTGATGTCACGACTCCATGTGCATATAGACAATGTGACACCATTGATCATCGCATGTGTCATCTTGGAACAACATCTGCGAGGACAAGGGACATCACATCCCCTTCCCAGTGGCTGAATCAGACCCTGTAGTCCTTGAGGACGCAGCAGCCATCCCTCAAGCCAGAAAAAAAAGGATCTATTCGGAGGGGTGCAAGGTTCGGGACGCTATGGCCAGTTACCTTTTCAGAAATAGGAGACGGTTTTGATTGTGACCTTTTGCCTATGTGTGCTATGTGAAATAAAGTTTAATGTTCTTTGTTCAACCTTGTCTTCAGCCACTATCCTTGTGTTGTTTGACTAAGTAGCCGATTCTCTGGTCCGAAAGCACTTGAACAGACCTCACTGCCTCACTGTAGTAACACCCCTGTGAGATTGACAAACACAAGACAGAAGCACTCTACAGGCAAGGGTTGGGGAGGCGGCTAGCCAGGAAGTGTTGGCGACACCTACTCCAGTGGAGGACATAGGCACTGATTTTATTTGATGTTCCAGGGAATAATTCCACTGGTGGACAGCATGGCTACATTTAAAGTTTTGGAGGCTGACTTGACTGTGGTGGCTATGAGAAGCCTCTTCCCCCAAATGCTTCTATCTACTTTGGGACAGCAGTAAGATGCTGTTATTTCCAGCAGAGGTTACCAGCTACTAAGAAGATGGTGGTGCTGGAGAGGGGACTAGTGCGCTTTAAAATTGTGGTTTGGGGTGGGGTGGGGGTGGGGGGTTCCCTGTTTCATCCCCTGTTTTAAAAAGTTTGTTTAAAATGTTTGGGGGGTTCCCTCTTTCATTCCCTGTTTGATAATGTTTGTTTTCTATTTATTAAAAATAAAATGTTTGTAATACTGTTGGCAGAAAAGCCTCCAGTGGGACTCCTTACACTCACACCCCTTTCACCCCACACCCACCCATCACAGTTTAAACCCATTCACCAGAAAGGCCTGCCTGCCTTCAGAGGATCAGAGCATCAGAGCAGTCGTCCAGCCATCCCATTCAGGCTGCCGGGCTTCTAGACACCTTCCTCCTGCTGAGCTTTGAAGGGCTGGGACGGGTTCAGGCCCTTGTCCGCCCAGCGGGAAGGGCGTGCTGCCCTCGGCTGGCTCAGGCACAATGGAGGATGCTAATCTGGAGGGCCTTTCCCTCTGTGGACCAGCAGTTCAGGGACTGGAGTTCAGCAGCTGGGCCAAGGTGTATGTCTCCACCTTATGAGCCTACCTTCTGAATTGTCGGAGGTCAGACATCAACGCGGCTGCTAATGCTGGTGGTGGGGCAGGGAAGCGTGTGCCGAAGGAGTGGGTGTGCCACAGGCCCAGGGGTTATGTGCAATGATGTCTGCGGATACTACCTTCCCATCCCCTGGCTCGACATCAAGGGGCTCGCCTTCCGGACACCATTAGGAGGGAGGTTCCCCGTGTCGGTTCCCCATCGATGACCACAGGGATTCGGAGGCAGATGCTCCTTTGGGCTGCCCCAACTGTTCCGCTGCAGGGCCTCCCCCTCGGGACTCCGTACAAGGTCCAAGCGGTTGGAGGTTACGTGCAGGGGAGTGCCGGCTTTCGGATCAGACTTTTCTCATGCCGCTGGTGCTCGTAATGCTGCAAGAGAGTCAAGGGGGAGTCACCTGGGTCTCAGGGGCTGCATCCATGTTCCTAGGCCAGGATATCGCAGCACACAGTGGCCAGGCACATGGCACTGCCATGCAAGATACCCATGGCGCAGGGGCACCTGAGGTTGTGGTAGCTTTTCTGGTGAGACCGACTGGCCAGCGGTGCCCGGCTTCCAGAGCATTAAGGAACGATCAGTGGAAGTGGGAGTTTGGGGGCGAAAGTCCCTGAAATGACTGGAGCTGAGGGGGCCAGTTCTTTAATTGGCTTAGCAACCTCTGGGGGCGCCCTCTGCAGATGGTTTGGTTTGCCAAGTGATGGGGTTCTTTAGTTGGACCCGGGTGTGATCTGTGGTTGCACAAGGTTTTTGGCTGGCCTGATGGAATTGGTCCTGGTTATGGAGCGTTGGCGGGAACGGGGCCTGTTTGGCTTCGTTCTGTGGCGGGTCTGCATGGGTTGGAGCGTGTTGGCAGGGAGTCCGGTGTGTGATCAGATTCCCTGGAGTTCGGGGCCTCGCTAAGAGGTGGCATGTAAACCAGCGCGGCTTACCTGGCTCGGAGGCCAGGGGCTCGTTTTGCCAGGCGGCCTGGGGACAGCCGAACGAGGTGGACGTACGTTTGCTCCCCCACTTAGGTCGCTTCCCCTGGGGCGAACTTTGTATTATTATCATTATCATTATTATTACTATTATTGTTATTATCATCATCATCATTTCCTGCCACTCCCTACTGGCTTGTGGCAGGTAACAGTAGTCTTACAATACCCCATTAAAACCCCCACTAATAGACTATAAATATACCCAACACGGCAGAAAATGCCACTCTCCCCTACCCAGTCAACGGCATTAGGGGATGGAGGCTAATACTGTATACTTCAGACCCCAGGGGGGTGGCAATGTTGTCCCTCGCCAGTCCTAGCCTCAACCAGGGACCTGGCGGAAGAGCTCCGTTTTATAGGCCCTGCGGAACGCCGACGGATCCCGCAGGGCCCGTAGCTCGCCCGGGAGCTCATTCCACCAGGTAGGGGCCAGGACAGAGAAAGTCCTGGCCCTGGTTGAGGCTAGGCGCGCTTCTCTGGGGCCGGGAACGACCAATAGATTTCCCCCCGCAGAGCGTAAGGCGAAAATGCGATCCTGGGCTTCAGTTGGCAGGGTCCCGCGGGTCCAACGTTGTTTTTTTCAAGAGAGGGCGAAATGCTAGCGAGGCTTGGCCGTGCTTAGCGTCAAAGATACTCAGATATTCTGGCAGCCAGGCAAAGGACCTTGGGTGGCGACTTGCCATTGTCTGCCTCCCTGTCATGACACCCCAATGTATGTTGTAGGGACTCGCACCCAGATCCTTGGAGGTTTCACATCCAAATACTAGCCAAGGTTGGCCATGCTTGGCTTCTAAGATACTCAGATTGTGTGACAGCCAGGCAAGGGGCCACGTCGTGGCAGGTCCCAGGGAGAGGTGGATGCTGCTGCTGTCAGCTCAGGCCTAAGGCTCCACGGCCACCGCAGCCAAGTCATGATGAATTGTCTTGATCGTGGATCTCCAGAAGGGGCTCCTGGGCCTTTCGCTGTAGGGGCCTACTCCGTCGGGGGATCGAAGGTCTTGAGGGAGGGGGCTTTCTGGGACTGGTTGGCCGCCCCTCCCTCCCTCCCTCCCTCCCTCCCTCCCACAGCTTTCCAGAAATCAGGGTGCATAAAGTTTGACAGTACTGCTGTGGTTGCCAAGGGACCCACAACAGCCACAGAATCCAGTGGGCTTCCTTAAAAAAGAAAAAAATGTGTTTCTTCGTTCCCCTCCCCTTCAATCATATTTGGTTCTGGAAAGAGAGGACGTTGTCGTAGAAAATTTTAGAAGAAAAAGAAGAAGAAGAGTTGGTTCTTATATGCCGCTTTTCCCTACCCGAAGGAGGCTCAAAGCGGCTTACAGTCGCCTTCCCTTTCCTCTCCCCACAACAGACACCCTGTGGGGTGGGTGAGGCTGAGAGAGCTCTGATATTACTGCTCGGTCAGAACAGCTCTATCAGTGCCGTGGCGAGCCCACGGTCACCCAGCTGGTTCCATATGTGGGAGCGCAGAATCGAACCTGGCATGCCAGATTAGAAGTCTGCACTCCTAACCTGTACACCAAACTGGCTCTCTGTAGTGCCCTGTTTTGCCTCATAAGGACTTCCCAACCATCTTAAGGTTCCCCTCCTTCTGGAGAACATCAACAGAGAAATATCTGAAACTGTGGCCAGGTTTTTGCAAGGTGCCATCAAACAGCGTCCGGACTGTTATTCAGGACAATTTTCTTGCATATTTATCAATTCCTGGGAGGGCTTTGTTTATTTACTGTGTCTTTTTCTTACTCTTTTTGCTTTTCTGTCTCTGTATTCCACTTCCAACTGTAACTCAGATTTTATATGCCAAGAAATGACTTGTATCTGGAACTATGGGTTCTGGTCTTGCTCTGGAGGGTAACTTTTTTTGCGCACAGAATTGGCCATGCCCATTTAACATTTTTTGCGCTGTTCTGAAAACATGGTTCAGCGGCGTTAAAAACATGAGCTTTTCAACAGCAGAAAATGTTTTCATTCATCCACCCTTCTTCCCTGACATCTCTCCCCTTATGCTCCTGCTCATTTTCAAACTTGGGGCCCCGCGCTGCAGGTGGGGTTTAAAGACATGTCCTTGTGAACTACAAATGGGTTCGAGGGGTTTGATTGGCTGGTTTGGCAGAGAGTTCTAATGTGGCTGTGTTTGGTTGCTGTGAGACAGTTTATTAATGCAACAAGATCAACATGTGCTTATATATGCCCACAGTTATAATGGTCAGTTCTTAGTTTGACGAAGAGTGCTTGCACTCGAAAGCTCACGCCTTGAATACATCTTTGTTGGTCTTAAAGGTGCCCCTGGACTCTGATTTTGTTGTCCCCCCCTGGGAGTGACTCATCCCATGCTGGAGTGGGAGGGAAGGCCAGGAAACAGCCCCCTGGGCCACTGTAACCCGAGGGACGGGCGGGACGGGGCCTCCTTTGTGACATCACCCCCTGCTGGTGCCCTGGGCTGCCGCACCCGGGGGGTCCTTTGTGGGTTGTTGAAGGAGCGTTGGAGTTGGAGTTGAAAGAGATTGGTGGAGAAAAATCGTGTTTTGTTGGTTTATTGGTTTATTTCTTTTTGATTTCACTTTATCCATTTATTTAACTAAATTGTTTTATTTATTTTATTTCACTTATTTATTTATTTTAATTATTTTATTTTATTAATTCATTTATTTATTCTTTTTGATTCATTTATATTATTCGTTTTTTATTTATTTAATTTTACCTTTATATTTATTTGTATATATCTGTATATATCTGTATATATTTGTATATTTCTTTCTATATATATATATATATATATTTGTATATATTTGTATATATTTATTTATTTGTATATTTATTTGTATATTGATTTATTTGTACATTTGTATATATTAGTATATATTTTTAAGACCATGGCTGAAAAACATCTAAAAATGTAAGTGGGGCACCTGTATTCTTTTCCTATGCAATTTTTATCTCACGATCTCCCAAGCGATCCTGGTTGGGAAGCGGGACGTGTTGCTCTTAGAATCATAGAATCATAGAGTGGGAAGGGGCCATACAGGCCATCTAGTCCAACCCCCTGCTCAACGCAGGATCAGCCCTAAGCATCCTAAAGTATCCAAGAAAAGTGTGTATCCAACCTTTGCTTGAAGACTGCCAGTGAGGGGGAGCTCACCACCTCCTTAGGCAGCCTATTCCACTGCTGAACTACTCTGACTGTGAAAAATCTTTTCCTGATTGTTGTTGTTATGTGCGAAGTCGTGTCCGACCCATCGCGACCCCATGGACAATGATCCTCCAGGCCTTCCTGTCCTCTACCATTCCCCGGAGTCCATTTAAGTTTGCACCTACTGCTTCAGTGACTCCATCCAGCCACCTCATTCTCTGTGGTCCCCTTCTTCTTTTGCCCTCGATCGCTCCCAGCATTAGGCTCTTCTCAAGGGAGTCCTTCCTTCTCATGAGGTGGTCAAAGTATTTGAGTTTCATCTTCAGGATCTGGCCTTCTAAAGAGCAGTCAGGGCTGATCTCCTCTAGGACTGACCGGTTTGTTCGCCTTGCAGTCCAAGGGACTCGCAAGAGCCTTCTCCAGCACCACAGTTCAAAAGCCTCAATTCTTTGACGCTCGGCCTTCCTTATGGTCCAACTTTCGCAGCCATACATTGCAACTGGGAATACCATAGCCTTGACTAAACGCACTTTTGTTGGCAGGGTGATGTCTCTGCTTTTTAGGATGCTGTCTAGATTTGCCATAGCTTTCCTTCCCAGAAGCAAGCGTCTTTTAATTTCTTTGCTGCAGTCCCCATCTGCAGTGATTTGGAGCCCAGGAAAATAAAATCTGTCACTATCTCCATTTCTTCCCCATCTATTTGCCATGATATCTTTTCCTGATATCTAGCCTATTTCGTTGTACTTGAAGTTTAAACCCATTACTGCGTGTCCTCTCCTCTGCATCCAACAGAAACAGCATCCTGCCCTCCTCCAAGTGACAACCTTTCAAATACTTAAAGAGGGCTATCATGTCCCCTCTAAGCCTCCTTTTCTCCAGGCTGAACATTCCCAAGTCCCTCAACCTATCTTCATAGGGCTTGGTCCCTAGGCCCCAGATCATCTTCGTCGCTCTCCTCTGTACACTTTCAATTTTATCTACGTCCTTCTTGAAGTGAGGCTCCAGAACGGCACACAGTACTCCAGGTGTGGTCTGACCAGTGCCGTATACAATGGGACTATGCCATCTTGTGATTTTGATGTGATGCCCCTGTTGATACAGCCCAAAATGGCATTCGCCTTTTTTACCGCTGCATCACACTGCCTGCTCATGTTTAGTTTACAATCCACAAGTACTCCAACGTCTCGTTCACACACAGTGTTACCTAGAAGCGTATCCCCCATCCAGTAGGCATGCTTTGCATTTTTCTGACCCAGATGCATAACTTTACACTTATCTTTATTAAATTGCATCTTGTTCTCATTTGCCCATTTTTCCATTGTGTTCAGATCTCGTTGAACTCTGTCTCTGTCTTCCGGAGTATTTGCCAGTCCTCCCAATTTGGTGTCAGCTGCAAACTTGATGAGTAGTCCCTCCACCCCCTCATCTAGATCATTAATAAATATGTTAAAAAGTACCGGGCCGAGCACCGAGCCCTGAGGTACCCCGCTATTCACCTCTCTCCAGTCTGATGAAACACCATTGACAAGAACGCTTTGAGTGCGGTTCTCTAACCAATTCCCTATCCACTTAACTATCTGGAAATCCAGATTGCAGTCCTTCAACTTATCCCTCAGAACATATTGGGGAACCTTGTCAAAAGCTTTACTAAAATCCAAGTAAATGACATCAACCGAATTTCCACGATCCAGCAAACCTGTTACTTGGTCAAAAAAGGAAACCAGGTTGGTCTGGCAGGACCTGTTGGAGACAAATCCATGCTGACTTCCTTGGATCACGAAATTGCCCTCCAGATGTTTGCAGATCACTCCCTTTAATATCTGCTCCATTATCTTCCCCATAACAGAGGTCAGACTCACTGGTCTGTAGTTTCCCGGGTCATCCTTCCTCCCTTTTTTGAAGATCGGAATAACGTTTGCTCTCTTCCAGTCCTCCGGGACATCTCCAGTCCTTAAAGAGGGCCCGAAGATGATGGACAAGGGCTGTGCAAGTTCTCTGGAAAGTTCTTTGAGCACTCTTGGGTGCACTTCATCCGGACCAGGGGATTTGAACTCATCAATGGGCTTCCCTGGCCAATTTTAGCTCACTCTCAGCTTTGGCCTTTCTGATGATTGATCTACAGTGCCTAGTAACCTGTAGGCACTGGTTAGTATCTGCCTAGTAACCTGTAGGCACCTCATCTTCTCCAAGCGATGAGGCTGTCCGAACGCTCAGCTCCGTGTCAGGGGAGGGAAAGAGTGTGTCAGGCCTTCTCCGGTCCCTCCACCCTCGCAGGCAAGAGGGGCCAAGAGCCCCCCACCGGGTGCCCAGGGGAGATTCTCTCCAGACCTCCGATGCCCTCAGAGTCACGATGCGGAGACGGAGGGACCTGCCCTCATCCCAGAGAGACTCCCTCAAGTGTTCTTTCTTATCAGGGCGGGTGGTTAGGTGGGACTGCAGACACAGGGTGCCGCCAGGCCAGTGACTCCCCTTCTCTTCCCTCCCTTCTAGCCTCCAGCGCTTAAGGGCCCTCTTCAAACGGGCCAAGGTCGCCCCCCGGGCCGGAGGAGAGGTGCAGCCTGCAGGTGAGGAGTGGAACGGAGGGCAGGGAGGGGCAGGGAGGGGGGCGGAAGAGGCAGAGCTGTTGAGGACAGTGACATTCCCAGGGCTCAGGCCCCCTGTGGCTCCCAGCACAAGGAGTGCTTTTGGAACCAGCCCGACAGGGCTTGGAAATCTCGTGGCACCTTCAAGAACGACCCCATTGATTAGGGTACGTTGTCGGTGTGTCATGGCCCCTTTCGCCAGTCGGATCTGTGATGACAGACGACAACGGGGCATTCGTGGAGGGCTCCTGTGGGGAGGAGAAAAGGGTAGCCCTAATGGACCCCATTCTTTCGAAGAAGGGGGGAAAGGGACACGATGTGGAGAAGGTGTGTGTGTGGGGGGGGAGTCTCCTCCTAGAGTGACAGAATTTGCCGATTCTCCCACTGGAGTCGGAGGGAGGCCCGGAGACGAAACGGCTCCCCTGATGGTTTCTGTGAAGGTGCCCGACAGCAGTGCCCACGGTCGGGGCCCTGAAGAATTGTGCCTGAAGGCCAAATCGGGCTCCCCCCACACAGGAGGGCTCCACAGTCCGGGCTGAGCTGTGTGGCCATCAGAGCCCCTTGGGGGTGCTGGGGGGACACCGAGGGGGGCTGCCACGCACTACAGGCAGAGAAGTCGATGGGGGGAGGCTCTCTCTCCTGCTGTGGATGGAGCCCCACCCTCAAACCGGGGAGCCACTGGACCTGTTGCTGAAGCGATGATCCAGAGGACCCCTGAGGGGCGAGAGGGAAGGAAGCCCCCCCCTCCCCAGGGCAGGATTGGACCCAGCCCAGAACGTGTTCCCTCTGCCGACCTCTGGGTGGGGATCAGCCCGCAGGGGCACACAAGCGGACTCTTCGCCCCTGGGAGCCCGCTGGGAAGGGCTCTGAGGGAAGGCACCATGGAAGGCGCAAGGAAAGCGGGATCTCTCCGCGTATTAACCGGGCCCTTCCTCCCCAGCTGCCGCTGCCTGCAGAAGGCGCCCCAAGAGGGGAGCGGCGGAATGCATCGCCCACTTCCTGGCCGCCAAGGATACGGTAAGCCCCACGAGGCACCAGGAGAAGCGCAGTGTCCCTTCCCTTGCGAGGCTGTTCCCCTTCCGTTCCCCTTCCTCTCGGATTTCGCTGGCTCCAGTAGCAGAGGGATGGCAGTCTCAGGAGCAAGGGGGGCCCGGCACACGGATCCCGCACTGACTTGCAGCCGCCCCCGAGAGGGGTGCTTGCAGAAAAGGGACCGGGGTCCCCATCCTCCCAGGCCCCTGGGTTAGGAAGCCCCACAGCTGTCCCACGCGCACCTCTTGGAGGGACGGGACCCTCTACCCTGCCTCCTGCTGCAAAGGATGCCGTCTCCTCGGGGTCCAGCCATGTGCCCTGAGGGCCAGGGCAGCCATGGAGACTTTCAGGAGGGAGCCTCCTCGGGAGCAGGAGAAGCAGCGGCTCGTGTCCAGCCAGATGGACTGCCCCTGACTGGGGATGCTGCTTCTCTCCTTGGCCCTCCATGGCCAGGCTCACAGCCTGCCTCTCGCCACTTGCAGGGCCCCAGACAGGACCGGGCATTCTTACAGGCGGTCCGGGGGTTCTGCCACGGCCGGGAGCGTTCTCTGCCTTCTTGCAAGCAAAGGATTGCAGAGAAAATACGAGTGAGTGAGACTCAGGACTGGGGGGGGGGGAGGAAAGGGAGTGGGGGGCAGGAGCAGACCTGCCCCAGCCCAAGGAGCTCTGATGTTTTCTTTTTGAAACCTTTGTCTCCCCAAGGACATCATGCACAAGTCATTCCTTGCCCTAGAGGCGAGATTGGTTGGATGTATGGAGGCAGTGGCAGAGCTGAGGTATGTTTCTTCCTGAGGGAACCTTGGTGCCAGGCCCTCGGAGGGGAGGGAGGGAGGGAGGGAGACCGTCCTGGGGCTGCAGGATGGTCAACAGAGCCAGCCCAAGGGAGAGACGGGAGGCCATGGCTGCTTCCTGCCCGGCCTCAGGGCGATGCAGGCAGAGTGCCTGAGGGCAGCACCTGTTCTCCAGCTGGGAGCAGTGCCTCCCTCCCCGAGGCTCTCCCTGACTCTCAGGCGCTGCACTGCCATCCTCTCCTCCACCCTCACCCTCACGCTGCTCAGGGGGAAGTGGCGAGCCTCAGACGAAGCCCCGGCAGGGCTGGGGGATTGCCCTCCCTTCCAGCACGGAGTCTAATCCCGGCCCTTCTGCCCTGCCAGCAAGTTCCATCCGCCCCTGAGGACAGATCTCCGGCAGTCGATTGTAGCCTGGGCTCTGGGGATGGTCCTCGGAGGCCCCCCGATACAGGCAGACCCCGCAGGCCAGGTACCTTGAGCGACACCTGATTTCTCAAGAGGGTGGCAGACACACCTGGCGGTCCCGTCTTCTCTGGAGGACGAGGTCCAGCTGTGGGGAGAGCTGTGTCCCTCCTCCGGAAGAGGCGAAAGACGCAGGGTCCCTCTTTGGGTCCCGAATCCAGAGGCCTCCTTCCCTGGAGGATGGAGTGGTGGTCTTCAAGGCTTCCTGGCCAGCCCTGGGGCGAGGGGGGGTCAGCCTTTTCATGCCAGATCGCTCTTCCCATCAGGCCCTGCAGCAGAAGGCAGAGGAGGCCCTGCGCAGGATGCTGCGGGGCCTGATCCGGGAGGATCCCTCCGCAGGCCACCTGGACACCCTGCTGGACGTAAGTAGCTGGAGAAGGTGGGAGGGAGATGGGCCAAGGGGATCCCAAGGGAGCCCAGCGGGGAGAAAGGGTCACCTCTGGCGCAACACAATCCCCCCCACCCTCCTGCCGCATGGGGGGGCCCTCCCACCTGGCTGCTCTAGAACCCCATTCCTGGAATTTGGCTTTCTGTGGCGGCAGCAGAGTGGCTTGCCTCTCTCCTGGGGGAAGGACTCCCAAGGAGCTGCCGTCCGTGAGCCGTGGGAGCACGCCAACTGGAAGGGTCACTGGGCACCCCGGCTCCAGGCTGGGAGACGACGGGCCCCTCAGGGGGCAGGTTGGGGGCAGGCAGCTCTCCCACAGGAACAGAGCCCTTTCCAGAGCCTGGGGCCCACCCTCTCTGGGGATCTTCCTTGGTGGGCAGATCTGCAGGGGGAGGGTGTGCTGAGGACCATGCCCTGGTCCGAGGGTATGGGGTGAGGGCCTGCTTCCTTCCTTCCTCTTCCTTCCTTCCTTCCACAGCAACTCTTATACTGGCTCCGGGTCAGCTGGCCTGCCCCCAGAGCCCGGGCAGCTGCTCTGTTGAGGGACGTCCTCCTGGATGCCTGCAAAATGCCTGGCTTAAACGTAAGTCCTCCACCCCCAGCAGGATCTGGCCCGTGGAGCCCAGCAAGAGAGGAGGGGCTGTTCCATCTCTGGGAGGGGGAAGATGAGGACTGGCCCTCCCTGCCTCCCTCCCCGAAGTGCCAGAGTGTCCACCCCTGGGACATTGTTCCTTCTCCTCTAAGGTCCCCCCAGGATCAGTGGGGAGGGTCAGGAGGGGGAAGACCCCAGTGGTTCAGGGCTCCGGGGCCGTCTCTGGATGGACAAGCGAGGCCTCTTCTTCTGCTTCCAATCTAGATCTTCAGCCAGCATACATTCGGGCACGTGGTGGCGAAGCTGTCCGTCTCCCTGGCCGACCCGGAAGCGGAGGTCCGGGAGAAGGCCAGGGAGGTCTTTGGACAGCTGATGCAATTGCAGCAGAAGAAGCAGGGTGAGTTAGGGTCCCTTTTCCGGGGTAGGGCACCCCCTCCCTCCCTTCAGAGCAACGGGGTTCCTTCTGTGCAGATCAGCCTTCCCCACCACAGCCTCCAGACATCTGTTCCGATTCCGCTGCCTTTCCTGGTGCTCTTTCCCCATGAGCCCAGCCCTCCTCCGAGGCCAGAGGGGGAGACCAGCGAGGCCCCGGGGGAGGGGGAAGAGACACCCCCAGGCCAGGAGGAAGCACAGCTGTTCTGTGCCGGGCCTGTCCACTAGAGCTCTTCCCGATTTCTGCCTTTCAGGCCGGAGCCAGTTCACCTGGGAGGAGGACCCAGAACGGCCCTGGAGGGAGAGCTACGCCCACCTCATCACGGCAGCTGAGGTACGGAGGCCCGTCTGTGGTGCTGGCCAGGCATTCTTGGAAAGGCCTCCCCTCTTGGGCCAGGGTCAAGGGGGGCTTTGTTTATTCCCCGGGAGGGAGGGAGGGACACAGGAGATCCCCCTTGGGCGATACTTCTGGCAGTGGTGTGCAGAGAGACTGGGAGTCCTCCTGTCCCTTCGGCATGCCACAGCTCTGGAGCATGCCCTGATTCATTGTGGGAATCCCATTTCCTCGAAGGGCAGTTGGAGAGGGGCGAGGGAGGGAGGGCAGGAGCCAACCCCTCTGGGGAAGAGGCACCAGGGCTTCCGTTTGGAGAGGACTGACAGGGTCTCTTCCTGGTTTCAGGTGTTCGGAGGTCACCTCAGCGCGAGGCAGAGGCTCTCTCTCCAGGAGGCCGCTCTGGAGGACGCCCTGAGCCTGGACGGGCGGTGGGTGAGGGAGGGAGGCCTCTTGGTCCTCCTCTCCCTCCTGGGCCAGGCCAGGGCCCTGCTGGAGGAGGAGGAGGAGGTGCGTAGAGGGGGAGATCACACGTAGAGGGGGGAGGCAAACGTCCCACCCTCTGGCCTGGGCTGTGAAGAGGGCAGGAATCACTGGGGGCATTTCTCCATCTCCCCAGATCGAAGACCTCCGGAGCAACCTCTCTGCCCTGCTCTATAATATGTGGCGGGGCAGAGAGGTCCCCCCCGAAATTGCGGCACTCCTGCCAAGTTCAGGTAATGTTCCTCTCCGGGGAATCAGGGGTGGGCAAGGAGCCGTGGCTTTGGGACTGCGTGAGGGGCCAGGGCTCTGGCTGCTCCACACCAAGGCCCCTCATTGGTCTCCGGGCAATGAAGGCTCCTCGGAGGAAATCCCTTGCTGCTTTTCCCCAGCTCAGAAGCAAGTCTGCCATCTCTTGCCTATTTTATGGACCAATGCAAGAGAGCTGACCCTGCGCCTGCCAGCTTTTCTTTTCTCCCCTACAGATGAGTAAAAGGACCCTGCAGGAGTGCCCTTCCTCCTCCTCCTCGTCCTCGTCCTCCTCCCACCACCCGTTCCCATGCTGGGACTCGAGAGAGCACGGGTTACATGCCAGGTCAGCGTCATGTGCCCCCCAACAGACCCCCAGAGACTTTTTAGATAATCCCGTACCTCCACATGATATCCAAGATTCAGACCTCCCTCCAAAGGGAACAACCACAAGGGCCTTCAGGGATTTGTCTGGATTCCAAAATGTTTCCGCCCATCTGCCCCCCACGACACCTCTTTGCCTGTTGGGTTGACCAAGATTCCTGGACCTTGGGGACCATTCCAGTTCGTCTCAGCCACTTCAGAGGGCTTCCAGGTAACGAAGACTCGCTCTCCTCCTGACCCTGTTCTTTCGCCTGCCGACCCCATGCTCGCCTTCGTGAAAGAGGCCGATGCACCCAGCTCCACCCCGGGAGCCCTGCTGTCGCAGCAGGTGTGGCCCGCAGATCTGCTACACCCCTGTGCATCCTCCTGTCGATGGTCGCTGTTTCTCGAGATCCCTTTGCCTCGGGGCAGCCAGGGCTCCTTCTGAGGAAGGGCCTTCGGACAACCGGCAGGTTGACCCGCCCCCTTTGGGACCCCAACCTCGAAGCGAGTCAGCGATCTCTGGCACATTTCACTGATCGGTGCCAGTGAGCTGACGCAGGGGCCTCCCTGCTTTTCTTCTCTCCCCTACAGATGAAAGAAGACCCTGCAGGAGTGCCCTTCCTCCCCCCCCCTCCTCCTGCCTTCCTCATGCTGGGACTCTGGAGCAAAACCAAGCCTCCCAAACCCATTCCAGCCATTTGTCGTTGGCAACTCTTGCAGCGGTCCCCAGTGGCTCCCCCTCCTCTTGGGACGGGTCTGGTCCCTCCTCCTGAGAAGCCAGAAGACTCGCCTGTGTTCCTGTCCCAGTGCACATTTGAACGAGGCTGAGATCAGACCAGGGCCAGCTTCCTTGGAAGCCTGCTGAAGGACAAAGCAGCTAAGCGGCCAACGCCACAGCTGGAGCCCCGGGACGGGGTGGCTGTGAAACTCTCAACCCCAAGGTGCTCCCTGGGGAGAGCAACAGAAGTCTCTCTCTCTCCCGTCTGGCGCTGGACCCGAAACACTTGCTCATTCCAGTAGAACTGTACCCTCCTGGGGCACCGCAGTCAGAAACAGTGTTTCTCAGTGCTGTGGACAACACAGAGGAGGACACAATTGCAGAACCTCAGGAACCAGAAGGAGTTGCAGAGGGGGGTAGAGCCTCTCAAGTAGAAACAGTGTTCCTCAGAGCTGTGGGCAACACAAAGCGAGCTTCCTCGCACCCAGAAACAATGTTTCTCAGTGTTGAGGACAACACAGAACAAGACACAACTGCAGATCCTCAGGAACCAGAAGGGGCTCCCGGGCCAAGTGTCAGACAATCGCCCAGAGCAAGCAAAGGAGTCCCACCAGACGGGTTTTCTCATGTGGTCAAGGCGGCAGCAGCAGCACCTGAGCCTTTCACATGGAGAGAGATCGAAAGGATGCCTGCCAACGAAGCAGCAAAGTGGAGAAAGCTGCAGAAGAAGAGACTGAATCTCTGATCAAGAACCAAACCTGGACACTCACAGATCTGCCTCCAGGGAAGAGGACAGTGGGAGGCAAGTGGATCGTGGTGCCGAAGGGGAAGGACAAAGGCACAAAGCCCCATTGGTTGCCAAAGGATACTTCCAGAAGGACGGAGAAGACAATGATGAAACCTCCGCACCAGTGGTGGACACACTTCAACTAGAATGCTCTTGGGCAGGGGTAGTCAAACTGCGGCCCTCCAGATTTCCGTGGACTACAATTCCCATGAGCCCCTGCCCATGAATGCTGGCAGGGGCTCATGGGAATTGTAGTCCATGGACATCTGGAGGGCCACAGTTTGACTCCCTCTGCTCTTGTGCATAGCAGCAGCAAGAAAGATGCACGTGGAGCCTTTGGATGGAAAGACAGCATTTCCTCGTGGAGGAATGAAGGAAGAAGTCTACCTGGAACAACCACCTGGATTTGAAAGGCACAGAGACAGGTTAGTGCTTCTGACTCCCCGTGGCCGTCAATCAAACAGCTGGGACACCTTTGACCTCCATCCACAAGCCACAATCGGGGGAGGGGGGGTGTTCCCTTTTTTTTTGTTTTAACCCCGAAAAACCTGTAGCAACGAATCATCGATAAATCAGTGGGGCATTTGGAGAGGGTTTCCAATGTTTCCTATGAAAAAATGTTTTATAAGGGAAGCCTGTATCCCGCCCACAGTACACGCCCACAGCTTACCTGCCTATGTGTACCTAGGCAAACACATGGTCGGCCTCACCCTTTGTTCTCCGAGCCTCGTAGCCACCGCACAGCTAAACGTAGCAATGGAGAGGATTGTTCTTGTGTTGCTGGCTCAGATGCTAGCAATAGCCCAGCGTGTCCGTGCCGCCGTGTCACGGATGAGGTCTACTTTTTGGGATTCCAGACTACGTGTAGACAGAAGGAGGGCCATCACTAGAAGCAAATTTCTTAGGGCACGCGTGGTGGCTAGGAAACGCTGGCAAGCTCTATCAGAGGTCTGGTTCCCCAGACAGTTCTGGGTGGACGAAAGATCCACTGACTGGTGGGAAGATTTTGTGATGTCTCGCTGGGATGATGACCACTGGATTGAATGCTGGCAGGGGCTCATGGGAATTGTAGTTCATGGACATCTGGAGGGCCACAGTTTGACTCCCTCTGCTCTTGGGCATAGCAGCAGCAAGAAAGATGCACGTGGAGCCTCTGGATGGAAAGACAGCATTTCCTCGTGGAGGAATGAAGGAAGAAGTCTACCTGGAACAACCACCTGGATTTGAAAGGCACAGAGACAGGTTAGTGCTTCTGGCTCCCCGTGGCCGTCTGGGATGATGACCACTGGATTGCAAACTTCAGAATGTCAAGGGGAACGTTTTTTGAAATTGTGGAAGCTCTCCATGGCCGCATGGAGAGGCAAGTAACTGGCATGCGGTGCCCTATTCCTGTGGGGAAAAGGGTGGCAGCCGCCTTGTGGTACTTGTCCACCCCACAGTACTTCCGGACAGTTGCCCAGCAATTCGGATTAGGAGTCTCCACGGTCAGCGAGATCCTGCTGGAGTTCTGCTTCGCCATGGAGGCAGAATTGTACAGCAAAGTGGTGTGCCTCGGAGACCGGCTTGGAGCGGTGGGTGTCCTTATATCCCCTTTGCCCTTTAATTTTTTTTTCATTTTTGATAGGTGAGCAACAAAGACTCGATGCGCCCCACGTTAACTTTAATCCCTGGTCTCTATTCTTTTCTTTTTCTTTCCTCAGACGGGTTCGCCGGGCTGGCGTTCCCACCTTGTTTCGCCGCGGTTGACGGTACCCACATCCCGATCCGAGCACCTCAGGGAAGCATAAAGGAGCACGGGAACAGGAAGGACTTTTGTCCTGTTCTCCTTCAAGGAACCGTGGACTTCTCCGGACGGTTTATAGATTTTGAGGTGGGGTGGAGTGGGAGGAGGCATGATGCCCTTGTGTTCCGTGAATCGAACCTCAGGGCAACCATGGACCAAGGGGTCTTTGTCCCCGGCAACCCCACCGCCACCATTGAGGGAGTGCGTGTTCCGGCTTTGGTGCTCGGAGATGGAGCCTACCCCACACGACGCTGGCTCATGACTCCCTATAAGCGGCCAAGGACAAATGTGCAGAGCTACTACAACCTCAGGCACTCCCGCGCAAGGAATGTCGTGGAGCGTGCCTTTGGCCCTTTGAAGGCTCGGTTCCATCGCTTGATGTCACGACTCCATGTGCATATAGACAATGTGACACCATTGATCATCGCATGTGTCATCTTGGAACAACATCTGCGAGGACAAGGGACATCACATCCCCTTCCCAGTGGCTGAATCAGACCCTGTAATCCTTGAGGATGCAGCAGCCATCCCTCAAGCCAGAAAAAAAAGGATCTATTCGGAGGGGTGCAAGGTTCGGGACGCTATGGCCAGTTACCTTTTCAGAAATAGGAGACGGTTTGGATTGTGACCTTTTGCCTATGTGTGCTATGTGAAATAAAGTGCAATGTTCTTTGTTCAACCTTGTCTTCAGCCACTATCTTTGTGTTGTTTGTCTAAGTAGCCGATTCTCTGGTCCGAAAGCTTTGTCTAATCAGTCAGTAGTAGCTGGTCAGGATTCTGTTTTCCATCTTGTTGCATGAAGGATCCTAGCAGCTGCTTTTGCCATGCATTGAACAAAGTAGCTAGACGTGTGGAGGAGTTTTCTTGTTCTGTTTCCTTACGTCCATATTGTATCCTGTGCAAATTGCCCTTTCAATCTCTTTTGCCTCTCCTCATGAATCATATTCCAGCATTCCCAGGCTTTCTGGCAAGTCCTCCATATGCGAAAAAACCATGCATCTGTCTCCTGCCATTCCCAGCATTGGCCGATAGGAGTTTTTGCCATTCCTGCTCTACCTTGGGAAGCAGCAAGCTACCTAAAAAGCAACTTATCCCCGTTTTCTGTTAACATCTGACATTCAGTGTCCCCACAATGACTCCCACTGGGCCAGGCTTCTCTTCTTTCCAAGGCTTCAAGCCCATTGTGGCGCGCAGTCTTTAACTTGTCAACTTCTGGAGTCACCCTGCAGTAACGATATGTTTTGAATGTCCCGCTAGCAAATGAGCATAAGCAGGCCTCCTACAGTCACTGGTTATTCCCTTGTAGAGCCTGCTGGAGAGTAAATTAGCCAAGCTACAGTCTTCCCTTCAGCCTTAATAATTTGCCGTTCCTTCCCCTCTCCAAAATTACACTGTCTCATTCTGTTCTTTTTCTTTTGAAGTTTGCGTATCGAAGGCATTGCCCAAAGCGATGGGCTTGGTCTCTTTTGACACTGAAACGATATGTATGCGGAAAGGTATGCGGAATGACGAAATTCCACTATTTAATATAGCGTTTCTGCATTCTGTGAACAATTGGCAACATTGGTCCTTGTGCAGAATGGCCCCAAGTTTTCACCTTTCAGTTACGACACATCAATTGCTCAACAATGTTCTATACAGCAGTGGGAACATGCACCCATGTGGGTCAATTCCTTAAAAGCCAGGGGATGTTGTGGGCTGGGGATCAAGATGCAGAGCTGATTTTTACTACTCCGCTTTTGACTACGTGGTTGGCCTTGCTGAAGCAAACTCCTCTGTGACTTCAATGCCAGCGTTGTGGGTGTGCTGTTCTTTGTTTGTTGTTTGCTTCCCCCTTCTTCCCCTCTGCGCTTCCTTGCCTTACTAAGGCGCTCTGCTAACTTTCAGGATATTAAGTCTTTACCATGAGTCAACCCATACTTGGGAGGGGGGAGAACAATTGCCCTGAGAGCTTGGCCAACCAACCGGTGTCATCCACACTTAAGAATGATGTCGAGACCCATGGGAATATGTGAATTGCAAAGTTACAAGAAAGGAATTGAAAATCTTTGCCAGCCTTGCTGGGATAGAGATCTGCATTTCAGCCCTGTTGCTGTGCTGTCCCCATATTGGCAAATATATTTTATTTCTGCTTCCCCTGGGACTCTTGTCTGATTCGTTTGGAGTTTTGGGTTTTGCTCACTCTCACACCCGCAACTAGGTTTCTCAGTCCTGTGATGTCCTCTTCACCATCGGAACCTTCTCAGCTGTCCGGTGAGAACAAATGACACGCATGGCCACGATCCAAGGCTGAGCAAGTCTCTTCTGGGGAAGCGGGTTCAGATCCTTTCTTCCGAAACTGGCTGAGTAGCCGTGGGCCAGCTGCTCTCGCTCTCTTTCTCTCTCTCAGCCTAACACAAGGGGGTTTTGGATGGGGGGAGGTGGAAGCACATATCCTGTTTCTGAGCTCCTGGGAGGCAGGGGGAGATAGAACTCTGCGACCTGTTAAGGCAGCCTCTCTCCCCCTTTTTAATCCTGAGAAACCCCAGAAACCTTCTCCAGGCTCCGAGACACCCCAGCAGTGGCACAGTCGTGCAGAAGATGGTTGGGAAGCAGAGCTGTGGACATGCCCTAGGGCGGCTCCCCTCCCATATATGCTCATATCACCTGGTCAATGTTTAGCAGATTTTAAAATGCATATTCCCCCTTCAAGGATCACTGCCTTGCCGTGGCAAGGGGACTTGCGTAGCTCAGTGAAGCTATGAGCTCTGCTGTGCAGGGCCACCCAGGATGGACAGGTCATAACTGAGAGCTCTGACAAAAGGTGATCCACTGGAGAAGGAAATGGCAAACCACTCCAGTATCCTTGCCATGAAAACCCAAAGGACAGTTCCAAAAGGCAAACCGATATGACGCCGGAAGATGAGCCCCTCATGTCGGAAGGTGTCCACTATGCTACTGGGGATGAGCAGACGGCTAGTACGAGTAGCGCCAGAATGAATGAAGCGACTGGGCCAAAGCCGAAAGGATGCTCGGTTGTGGAGGCAACTGGAGGCGAAAAGACAGTCCGATGCTGTAAAGATTTTTATTCCATAGGAACCTGGAATGTCAGATCCATGAATCAAGGAAACCTGGACATGGTTAAACAAGAGATGACAAGACTGAACATCGACATTTTAGGAATCAGTGAACTAAAATGGACAGGAATGGGTGAATTTAATTCAGATGACCATCAGGTATTCTACTGTGGACCAGAATCTTGCAGAAGAAATGGAGTAGCCTTCATAATCAATAAGAGAGTAGGAAAAGCAGTCTTGGGATACAATCCCTAAAATGACAGAATGATCTCAGTTCGAATCCAAGGCAAACCATTCAACATCACAGTAATCCAGGTCTATGCCCCAACCACTGCTGCTGAAGAGGATGAAGTTGACCAGTTCTATGAAGCCCTACAACACCTTCTAGAAGCAATGCCAAAAAATGATGTGCTTATCATCATGGGGGATTGGAATGCTAAAATAGGAAGCCAAAAGAAAACCGGGATAATTGGCAAGTTTGGCCTTGGAGTACAAAATGAAGCAGGGCACAGGCTGGTAGAATTTTGTCAAGAGAATACAATGGTCATAGCATACAAAAATACATATTAAAAATTAATGAACTCCCACCCCTTTGGGAAACCCTTTGTGGGCCATCAAGAAACCCATGTATGAAGGGATGGATTTACTTTCTTTGCTTTTATGTATGTAACGCTGACATGTCCACCTTTCCCCTGAGCATCAGTTTTCTAGAGCCCGTTATATTATTATTATTGTTGTTATTTTTGCACAAGGGGCTTTGTTGCTAGCAATATAATGAAACAATAACGCCAGGGAAAATTTGAAGGCTGCAGGAAAAGAGGTGAGGAGACTCAAGGAAGGAAGCTACGACCCTCTGTTTGCAGGACCGGAGCAAGGCGGTTCAGGACTGGACGTTTTAGAGGATATTGATTCATTGGGTCACCCTAAGTCAGAAAGAATGGCTCTCATCCATACACACCTTTTATTATAAGGAGGAGGTCCCAAGTTCTCTTCTAAGTGTGATTCTACAAGGCACAACAGCTGGGAATCCTGCCCTTTGCATCCAGGTTGGCTGCTCCTCTGAGCAAGGGATGCAATCCGGAGTTGGCCGTCAATCCATTTCAGAGAATGGGGCAAATAAAGACATTATTTGCCTCGTGGGATAAACATTTTTAAATTAGTTCTGTCACTTCAGACCATGGGTTATTGACAGGCAAAAATCCCTGAAGGTCAAAGGTGGTTTAAAAGCTGTGGGGGGGAAACAGGAATCTAGGCAGAACAGCACTGCCTTCTCAGAGGAAGTCGGGCCCTCCTTGTGGCCTTCCTGGCAGAAGCTAGGTTTTGTGTGACCCAGAGGGTTGGACTGGATGGGCCATTGGCCTGACCCAACATGGCTTCTCTTGTGTCTATATCTGGGGCAGTGGCAATCTGTGTTTTTGGTGCTTGTGAAGCAACAACAGGAAGACTCCTGGAATTCTAGCCACCTCCTCTTCTCTGGGTTTTGGCCACGGTGTGACGCAATGTGTTGGTCTGCATAGGCCTACAGTGGGACTGCTTCTGGAGCTCTGGCCCTGCAGTGGACCTCCTGATGGCCCCTTGGTTTTGGCCATTGTGCGAGACAGAGTGTTGGACTGGATGGGCCATTGGCCTGATGCTTTTAACTCTCAGTCATGCCTGCCAGATAGAATCATAGAGTTGGAAGGGGCCATACAGGCCATCTAGTCCAACCCCCTGCTCAACAGAGGATCAGCCCTAAGCATCCTAAAGCATCCAAGAAAAGTGTGTATTCAACCTTTGCTTGAAGACTGCCAGTGAGGGGCAGCTCACCACCTCCTTAGGCAGCCTATTCCACTGCTGAACTACTCTGACTGTGAAATTTTTTTCCCTGATATCTAGCCTATATCGTTGTACTTGAAGTTTAAACCCATTACTGCATGTCCTCTCCTCTGCAGCCAACATAAACAGCATCCTGCCCTCCTCCAAGTGACAACCTTTCAAATACTTAAAGAGGACTATCATTTACCCTCTCAACCTCCTTTTCTCCAGGCTGAACATTCCCCAGTCCCTCAACCTATCTTCATAGGGCTTGGTCCCTTGGCCCCAGATCATCTTCGTCGCTCTCCTCTGTACCCTTTCAATTTTTTTTTGTTGTACAGGCAACAAACACTGTGGTGCCATTGTGCTCAGAGGCACCCTCTTCTCAGTTCACGGCTTGAAATCAGTGGCCTTAGGAGGTCACGCTGCTTAGGGCAGCATTACTGAGTGCTTATTCTTTTTTTAAAAACCTGGTGTCTACAACACCAAGGTTTAAATGAGGGAATCTAAGGGGACCCTCTACCCCCACCTTGTTGGATGGCTTGGAGATTGGAAAGAGAGCAAACACTACAGATCTCTCTCCACAGACCCTCTCCCAAATAACCCTGAATCTCTCCAATGACATCAGAACCCTCAAACATCATCCAGTGTCCAAAGCATCAATTTTCCTCAAGGGAACTGATGCCTTAGACTGGAAAGAGACGGTCATCCCAGGAGATCCCCAGGCCTCACCTGGGGGCTAGGAATCCTACTCAGGCGGGGCCTGGAACTCTCCTGGGATCAGCCATATATCCGTGTCTCTACTGTCCCACAGTAGAAAACCAAAGTGGAAGTAGGGACAGACTGGGAGTGGGGTCGGGATCTCCATTCAAGCCTGAAGGAGTCCCAAGTCTGGAGGAAAAAATTCCGAGGGAAGCAATGCTTCACGGAATCAAAACTCCCCAGAAGAAGCAACATCTGTCGCTTGAAGAAGAAGAAGAAGAAGAAAAGAACATTTGGTCCTTATATGCTGTTTTTCTCCAGCAGAGGGAATTTCAAAGTGGCTTACATTCGCCTTCCCTTTCCTCTCCCCACCACAGACACCCTGTGAGGGAGGTGAGGCTGAGAGAGCCCTGAGATCACTGAAGAAGAAGAAGAGTTGGTTCTTATATGCTGCTTTTCTCTACCCAAAGGCGTTTCAAAGTGGCTTACAATCGCCTTCCCTTTCCTCTCTGCACCACAGACAGTGCTGTGGCGAGCCCAAGGTCGCCCCACTGGCTGCATGTGGGGGAACGCGGGATCGAACCCGGATCGCCAGAGGAGAAGTCCGCGCTTCTAACCCCTCCCCCAAGCCCTGAATTCCGTGGTGGTTGAGGGTCACTTGGCAACCCCAGCAGAACTCGCAGACGTTCTCAGCCTTGATGGAGGCAGGACTAGACTGGGGTTCTGAAACAGCCCCCAAAGGGCCCTGGTTCATTGATGCCCTGATGCAGGAGGCCTCACCAAGGAAAGTCCCAGAAGCCACTTCTGGAGACGCACCCCTGAGATGACCAGACCTGACTTTGCAGAGGGGGCTCAAGCCTAGGCCAAGAGAGGCACACAGCGGGCACCTGCCTGGAGGTGGTGACCACAAGGCCACCGAGGGAGACCTTTTGTGGGGAGACCATGCAGGAGAGAACAGCAGGGGGGAAAGCTAAAGACAGGGCACCCCCGAAAGGTAAGTTGGATGGTGAATAGGAAGGAGAAAAGGGTTGAGGTTGTGACATTCCTAGGTTTGACAATGGCTTTTTAAAGTGTGTTTTGAGAAAGGTGAGGTTATATTCCTGGCCAAGGGATTCCTGGCCCACTAGAGGCCTTTTCGGTCCTGGCCCCGACTTGGTGGAACAAGCTCCCAGGACAGCTGAGGGCGATGCAGGACCAGTAAAAAGGATTTTTCCCCCCAGGTCTTGTGTTGTGGCCTGGGCATGGAAGACCGTGGGGCCCCTCCACAGCTAAGAACTATCTTTAAGATCAATCAGACAAAAGACCTAGAGGTATCTGGAAAAGTCAGCACCTCTCGGAGTTTGTGCTGGAGTATGGTGATTTTTAATGTCTTAATGTATGTGGGGTTTTTAAGGTAACTCGCCATGAGATGGCTTCTGAGAATGGAGGGTAAAAAAATCTAAATGCAGACGAACATACATAGATACATAAAATATAATAAGCTGCCTTGAGTTCCACGAGGCAAAAAGATGGCTTACAAATGTGTTCAATAAATTGAAAAACCAAACAGGGGCAGCTCAGTAATGAGAATAAGGAAATGGCAGGGAAGGGGAGGGGGTAATTGGCAAAGGAGATGAGCAGGGAGATCTCAGCCAGCCCATGAATGTCGAAGGACAGAAATGACAAAAGATGTATGAGTAAAATATCACCATGGTTTTTTCACAAGCGTCATGAGAAATTGAGGCCTTCCCTGGTGGGGAAGAGGGAGAAAACACTGAGGTTCATGCCTGGCACAAAACAGTCTGTGAGGGGGGGATCCTTGAGTCCTGGTCCCTTCAGATGGAAGGACCATCCGAGGGTGGGAGAGTGAGTGAGTAAGTAAGTGAGTGGGACCGTGCGTGCCCGTACATTCCTACGGACAGGGCTTGCGTTCCCATCCGTTCCCAACGGACAGGGCTTTTCTGCACTTCCGTTCCAGTGGACAGGGCTTGTGAACCCATTAGTTCGAAGGGAAACACTTTGAGTTACGGTCCCTTCAGAAGAACGGAGGACGGGACTGGAGTGAGCTGACGGGTATGAGTGGGGTCTGTGTGTGTATGTGTGTGGGAGGAGGAGCTTCTTCTGGTACTCCTCCCTAATGCCATAGATGACAGACTGCTTCTCCTCTGCCCAGTCTTAAAGAGCCAGCCCGACATTTGGGAACGGGAGCGGGTTCCCAGCATTGGCCGATAGGAGTTTTTGCCATTCCTGCTCTACCTTGGGAAGCAGCAAGCTACCTAAAAAGCATCTTATCCCCGTTTTCTGTTAACATCTGACATTCAGTGTCCCCACAATGACTCCCACTGGGCCAGGCTTCTCTTCTTTCCAAGGCTTCAAGCCCATTGTGGCGCGCAGTCTTTAACTTGTCAACTTCTGGAGTCACCCTGCAATAACGATATGTTTTGAATGGCCCGCTAGCAAATGAGAATAAGCAGGCCTCCTACAGTCACTGGTTATTCCCTTGTAGAGCCTGCTGGAGGTTAAATTAGCCAAGCTACAGTCTTCCCTTCAGCCTTAATAATTTGCCGTTCCTTCCCCTCTCCAAAATTACACTGTCTCATTCTGTTTTTTTTCTTTTGAAGTTTGCGTATCGAAGTCATTGGCCAAAGCGATGGGCTTGGTCTCTTTTGACACTGAAACGATATGTTTAGCAAGCAGTCTCAAGCTTTACTCTTGATCTTTCCTCTGGATCATTCTCAGCAGTTTTTTTTTTTGAATCCTCAGTCCTTATGAATGGCTTCCTTAGGGTCCATTCTCTCTGTTTTCACACTGCTTCCTTCCTTGAGGGTCCGGAATCCAGTCCGTACTCTCAACCGGTGCTGCCGCTGGTTTGTAGGACTTCATATGCGAAGCTGCAAGGCAACTCCTAGTCCTCTTCGGCCCCTTATTTCTCCTCCCGACGCGCCGTTCGGATTGCGGTTCCGTCCCTAGTTCAGCCAGGAACCTAACCGCATATCCCTGTTTGGTGCCCATGCCTAGGGGATGGTTTGAGTGGGGCAGGGAGTGGTGTGAATGGAGTGGTGTGTGTGTGTGTGTGTGTGTGTGTGTGTGTGTGTGTGTGAGGAGGGGCTCCCTTTGTTAAGGTATGAAGGGGAGGTAGTGCACAGGTTGAAATAGATGTACTCGGGCTTGCAGCCGCCAGTTGATGCTGGCCAACCGAAGGCAGTGGAGGAGCCTGGAGGATGCCGGTGGAGAGATGGGCAGGAGCCGTCCCTGCTTACCACGGGTTTTCCTTGTAGGGATACCCCGGGGGAGTTTTGATGAGGTTCTCCTGCAAGCCCTCAAGGGAGTCGTGGCCACTGAAAGAGGTGAGCGATGTTCCCCAACTCCTTCGCTGGCCTCTCTGCCCCTCCTGGTCCCCAGTGGGTGGGTTGGGCAAGGAGGGCTTGTGACCTGTATGCCAGCAACGGGGAAGGCAGTGTCTGGGAGAGCTAAACCTTGGGCTCACTGTGTGCTCTTTCGGGAAGTGGGAAGGGGAGCGGGCTGAGGTGGAAGGGGCCCTGAGTTCTCAGACTGGCCTTGTAGACTTGTTGTCTGTTTCTTCAGCAGACTGAGGAAGCTTGCAGATCAAGGCCATCCAGAGAGGAGGAGAGCTGATCGGGAGAGGAGGGCCACGTGCGAAGAGACGGGGGAGCATCCAGAAGGCAAGTTCTTCCGCGGAGGCGGAAGGGCTTGCTAAGCAGGGGGCACCAGGCGACCCGAAGCCTGGCGTGATGCCACGCCTGAAGCTCCCGATGACGTTGGCTGGCAGAAGCTGGCGGCAGTCGGCCGGGGGGTGGGGGTGGGCATCAGTGGCAGGTAGCTGGGGGGAGGGGGTTGCGTAGGGATGCAGAGTGAGAGTGTGAGTGAGCGAGTGAGTGAGTGCAACCCTGCGTTCCCATCCGTTCCGACGGACAGGGACCGAACGCCCATTCGTTTCGACGGACAGGGCTTGAGTGCCCATCTGCTGCGGCGGACAGGGCTTGAGCGCTCCTCTGTCTGGACGGACAGGGCTTGCGAGCCCATCCGTTCGCAGGGACAGAGTTTGAGTGCCAGTCCACACAGATGAACGGAGCACAGTGCCCGACCCTTCAGATGGCCGGAGCACGGGCGCACGTCCCCTGAAGTGGACGCAGCTGGGGTGCCCGTCCCTTCGCATGGACGGAGCCGGGGGCCTCATCCCTTCGTGTGGACTGAGGTGGGGTGCCCGTTCCTTCTGGTGGACAGAACGTGTGTGTGTGTGTGTGTGTGTGTGTGTGTGAGTGTGTGTGTGTGTGTGGACGGAGAGTGAATGCGAGGGTTGGCATGGGCACCAAGCGGCTCACCAACTGAAGTTCATGACGATTTTTAGCCTGCCGTCACAAACTTCCATGAACTTTTCAAGAATTGGTGGCGGTTCGTGTTTTGAGCAGAGAGCAGGGCTTTAAAGGCACTCAGGGCCGTCCCCTTAAACCTCTGCTTTCTTTTTTTGTCCCGTGCCGCTGTTTTTCGCGGCCTCCCCGGGGACGGGAACGCAGGGGCCGAAAGGGACTCCGAGCCCTTTTCTTTTTTTACTAGACCGTTTTGGTTCAGTAAAGAGAGAAATGCTACAGCTTGCATATTACAGGACTACTATTCCAAGATAGGGAAAAAACAACAAAACACACACACATGAGGCTGCCATTTCCCTATGCTTCTCTTCTTCTTGTACATCTCCCTAACGCCGTAGATGACATACTGATGCTTCTTCCCCCCAGGCTTACATAG
The DNA here is from genome assembly GCF_049243985.1 of Paroedura picta. Lineage (NCBI taxonomy): Eukaryota > Metazoa > Chordata > Lepidosauria > Squamata > Gekkonidae > Paroedura > Paroedura picta. The sequence continues at coordinate 104,299,202 of NC_135376.1, read as the reverse complement.
CCAGTCTGAAAGTCCAGGATTTCTCTCCACCTCCTTCCCCCCCGCCCCAATCTGATCTCCTATGGGACTCCGCTTTCTTCTGGATTGCAATGTTCTTGCCTTTTGCTTCAAGAACGCACGTGTTGCTGGTGTCCCGTATTCTAACGCTTTGTCTAATCAGTCCGTAGTAGCTGGTCAGGATTCTGTTTTCCATCTTGTTGCATGAAGGATCCTAGCAGCTGCTTTTGCCATGCATTGAACAAAGTAGCTAGACGTGTGGAGGAGTTTTCTTGTTCTGTTTCCTTACGTCCATATTGTATACTGTGCTAATTGCCCTTTCAATCTCTTTTGCCTCTCCTCATGAATCATATTCCAGCATTCCCAGGCTTTCTAGCAAGTCCTCCAGATGCGAAAAAACCATGCATCTGTCTCCTGCCGTTCCCAGCATTGGCTGATAGGAGTTTTTGCCATTCCTGCTCTACCTTGGGAAGCAGCAAGCTACCTAAAAAGCATCTTATCCCCGTTTTCTGTTAACATCTGACATTCAGAGTCCCCACAATGACTCCCACTGGGCCAGGCTTCTCTTCTTTCCAAGGCTTCAAGCCCATTGTGGCGCGCAGTCTTTAACTTGTCAACTTCTGGAGTCACCCTGCAATAACGATATGTTTCGAATGGCCCGCTAGCAAATGAGAATAAGCAGGCCTCCTACAGTCACTGGTTATTCCCTTGTAGAGCCTGCTGGAGGTTAAATTAGCCAAGCTACAGTCTTCCCTTCAGCCTTAATAATTTGCCGTTCCTTTCCCTCTCCAAAATTACACTGTCTCGTTCTGTTTTTTTTCTTTTGAAGTTTGCGTATCGAAGTCATTGGCCAAAGCGATGGGCTTGGTCTCTTTTGACACTGAAACGATATGTTTAGCAAGCAGTCTCAAGCTTTACTCTTGATCTTTCCTCTGGATCATTCTCAGCAGTTTTTTTTTTTGAATCCTCAGTCCTTATGAATGGCTTCCTTAGGGTCCATTCTCTCTGTTTTCACACTGCTTCCTTCCTTGAGGGTCCGGAATCCAGTCCGTACTCTCAACCGGTGCTGCCGCTGGTTTGTAGGACTTCATATGCGAAGCTGCAAGGCAACTCCTAGTCCTCTTCGGCTCCTTATTTCTCCTCCCGACGCGCCGTTCGGATTGCGGTTCCGTCCCTAGTTCAGCCAGGAACCTAACCGCATATCCCTGGTTGGTGCCCATGCCTAGGGGATGGTTTGAGTGGGGCAGGGAGTGGTGTGAATGGAGTGGTGTGTGTGTGTGTGTGTGTGTGTGTGTGTGAGGAGGGGCTCCCTTTGTTAAGGTATGCAGGGGAGGTAGTGCACAGGTTGAAATAGATGTACTCGGGCTTGCAGCCGCCAGTTGATGCTGGCCAACCGAAGGCAGTGGAGGAGCCTGGAGGATGCCGGTGGAGGGAAGGGCAGGAGCCGTCCCTGCTTACCACGGGTTTTCCTTGTAGGGATACCCCGGGGGAGTTTTGATGAGGTTCTCCTGCAAGCCCTCAAGGCAGTCGTGGCCACTGAAAGAGGTGAGCGATGTTCCCCAACTCCTTCGCTTGCCTCTCTGCCCCTCCTGGTCCCCAGTGGGTGGTTTGGGCAAGGAGGGCTTGTGACCTGTATGCCAGCAACGGGGAAGGCAGTGTCTGGGAGAGCTAAACCTTGGGCTCACTGTGTGCTCTTTCGGGAAGTGGAAAGGGGAGCGGGCTGAGGTGGAAGGGGCCCTGAGTTCTCAGACTGGCCTTGTAGACTTGTTGTCTGTTTCTTCAGCAGACTGAGGAAGCTTGCAGATCGAGGCCATCCAGAGAGGAGAAGAGCTGATCGGGAGAGGAGGGCCACGTGCGAAGAGACGGGGGAGCATCCAGAAGGCAAGTTCTTCCGCGGAGGCGGAAGGGCTTGCTAAGCAGGGGGCACCAGGCGACCCGAAGCCTGGCGTGATGCCACGCCTGAAGCTCCTGATGACGTTGGCTGGCAGAAGCTGGCGGCAGTCGGCCGGGGGGTGGGGGTGGGCATCAGTGGTAGGAAGCTGGGGGGAGGGGGTTGCGTAGGGATGCAGAGTGAGAGTGTGAGTGAGCGAGTGAGTGAGTGCAACCCTGCGTGCCCATCCGTTCCGACGGACAGGGAACGAACGCCCATTCGTTTCGACGGACAGGGCTTGAGTGCCCATCTGCTGCGGCGGACAGGGCTTGAGCACTCCTCTGTCTGGACGGACAGGGCTTGCGAGCCCATCCGTTCGCAGGGACAGAGTTTGAGTGCCAGTCCACACAGATGAACGGAGCACAGTGCCCGACCCTTCAGATGGCCGGAGCACGGGCGCACGTCCCCTGAAGTGGACGCAGCTGGGGTGCCCGTCCCTTCGCATGGACGGAGCCGGGGGCCTCGTCCCTTCGTGTGGACTGAGGTGGGGTGCCCGTTCCTTCTGGTGGACAGAACGTGTGTGTGTGTGTGTGTGTGTGTGTGAGTGTGTGTGTGTGTGTGGACGGAGAGTGAATGCGAGGGGTAGGCATGGGCACCAAGCGGCTCACCAACTGAAGTTCATGACGATTTTTAGCCTGCCGTCACAAACTTCCATGAACTTTTCAAGAATTGGTGGCGGTTCGTGTTTTGAGCAGAGAGCAGGGCTTTAAAGGCACTCAGGGCCGTCCCCTTAAACCTCTGCTTTCTTTTTTTGTCCCGTGCCGCTGTTTTTCGCGGCCTCCCCGGGGACGGGAACGCAGGGGCCGAAAGGGACTCCGAGCCCTTTTCTTTTTTTACTAGACCGTTTTGGTTCAGTAAAGAGAGAAATGCTACAGCTTGCATATTACAGGACGACTATTCCAAGATAGGGAAAAAACAACAAAACACACACACATCAGGCTGCCATTTCCCTATGCTTCTCTTCTTCTTGTACATCTCCCTAACGCCGTAGATGACAGACTGATGCTTCTTCCCCCCAGGCTTACATAGCCAGTCTGAAAGTCGAGGATTTCTCTCCACCTCCTTCCCCCCCGCCCCAATCTGATCTCCTATGGGACTCCGCTTTCTTCTGGATTGCAATGTTCTTGCCTTTTGCTTCAAGAACGCAAGTGTTGCTGGTGTCCCGTATTCTAACGCTTTGTCTAATCAGTCCGTAGTAGCTGGTCAGGATTCTGTTTTCCATCTTGTTGCATGAAGGATCCTAGCAGCTGCTTTTGCCATGCATTGAACAAAGTAGCTAGACGTATGGAGGAGTTTTCTTGTTCTGTTTCCTTACGTCCATATTGTATACTGTGCTAATTGCCCTTTCAATCTCTTTTGCCTCTCCTCATGAATCATATTCCAGCATTCCCAGGCTTTCTAGCAAGTCCTCCAGATGCGAAAAAACCATGCATCTGTCTCCTGCCGTTCCCAGCATTGGCCGATAGGAGTTTTTGCCATTCCTGCTCTACCTTGGGAAGCAGCAAGCTACCTAAAAAGCATCTTATCCCCGTTTTCTGTTAACATCTGACATTCAGTGTCCCCACAATGACTCCCACTGGGCCAGGCTTCTCTTCTTTCCAAGGCTTCAAGCCCATTGTGGCGCGCAGTCTTTAACTTGTCAACTTCTGGAGTCACCCTGCAATAACGATATGTTTTGAATGGCCCGCTAGCAAATGAGAATAAGCAGGCCTCCTACAGTCACTGGTTATTCCCTTGTAGAGCCTGCTGGAGGTTAAATTAGCCAAGCTACACTCTTCCCTTCAGCCTTAATAGTTTGCCGTTCCTTCCCCTCTCCAAAATTACACTGTCTCGTTCTGTTTTTTTTCTTTTGAAGTTTGCGTATCGAAGTCATTGGCCAAAGCGATGGGCTTGGTCTCTTTTGACACTGAAACGATATGTTTAGCAAGCAGTCTCAAGCTTTACTCTTGATCTTTCCTCTGGATCATTCTCAGCAGTTATTTTTTTAAACCCTCAGTCCTTATGAATGGCTTCCTTAGGGTCCATTCTCTCTGTTTTCACACTGCTTCCTTCCTTGAGGGTCCGGAATCCAGTCCGTACTCTCAACCGGTGCTGCCGCTGGTTTGTAGGACTTCATATGCGAAGCTGCAAGGCAACTCCTAGTCCTCTTCGGCTCCTTATTTCTCCTCCCGACGCGCCGTTCGGATTGCGGTTCCATTCCTAGTTCAGCCAGGAACCTAACCGCATATCCCTGGTTGGTGCCCATGCCTAGGGGATGGTTTGAGTGGGGCAGGGAGTGGTATGAATGGAGTGGTGTGTGTGTGTGTGTGTGTGTGTGTGTGTAAGGAGGTGCTCCCTTTGTTAAGGTATGAAGGGGAGGTAGTGCACAGGTTGAAATAGATGTACTCGGGCTTGCAGCCGCCAGTTGATGCTGGCCAACCGAAGGCAGTGGAGGAGCCTGGAGGATGCCGGTGGAGGGAAGGGCAGGAGCCGTCCCTGCTTACCACGGGTTTTCCTTGTAGGGATACCCCGGGGGAGTTTTGATGAGGTTCTCCTGCAAGCCCTCAAGGGAGTCGTGGCCACTGAAAGAGGTGAGCGATGTTCCCCAACTCCTTCGCTTGCCTCTCTGCCCCTCCTGGTCCCCAGTGGGTGGGTTGGGCAAGGAGGGCTTGTGACCTTTATGCCAGCAACGGGGAAGGCAGTGTCTGGGAGAGCTAAACCTTGGGCTCACTGTGTGTTCTTTCGGGAAGTGGGAAGGGGAGCAGGCTGAGGTGGAAGGGGCCCTGAGTTCTCAGACTGGCCTTGTAGACTTGTTGTCTGTTTCTTCAGCAGACTGAGGAAGCTTGCAGATCGAGGCCATCCAGAGAGGAGGAGAGCTGATCGGGAGAGGAGGGCCACGTGCGAAGAGACGGGGGAGCATCCAGAAGGCAAGTTCTTCCGCGGAGGCGGAAGGGCTTGCTAAGCAGGGGGCACCAGGCGACCCGAAGCCTGGCGTGATGCCACGCCTGAAGCTTCCGATGACGTTGGCTGGCAGAAGCTGGCGGCAGTCGGCCGGGGGGTGGGGGTGGGCATCAGTGGCAGGTAGCTGGGGGGAGGGGGTTGCGTAGGGATGCAGAGTGAGAGTGTGAGTGAGCGAGTGAGTGAGTGAGTGCAACCCTGCGTGCCCATCCGTTCCGACGGACAGGGACCGAACGCCCATTCGTTTCGACGGACAGGGCTTGAGTGCCCATCTGCTGCGGCGGACAGGGCTTGAGCGCTCCTCTGTCTGGACGGACAGGGCTTGCGAGCCCATCCGTTCGCAGGGACAGAGTTTGAGTGCCAGTCCACACAGATGAACGGAGCACAGTGCCCGACCCTTCAGATGGCCGGAGCACGGGTGCACGTCCCCTGAAGTGGACGCAGCTGGGGTGCCCGTCCCTTCGCATGGACGGAGCCGGGGGCCTCGTCCCTTCGTGTGGACTGAGGTGGGGTGCCCGTTCCTTCTGGTGGACCGAACGTGTGTGTGTGTGTGTGAGTGTGTGTGTGTGTGTGGACGGAGAGTGAATGCGAGGGTTGGCATGGGCACCAAGCGGCTCACCAACTGAAGTTCATGACGATTTTTAGCCTGCCGTCACAAACTTCCATGAACTTTTCAAGGATTGGTGGCGGTTCGTGTTTTGAGCAGAGAGCAGGGCTTTAAAGGCACTCAGGGCCGTCCCCTTAAACCTCTGCTTTCTTTTTTTGTCCCGTGCCGCTGTTTTTCGCGGCCTCCCCGGGGACGGGAACGCAGGGGCCGAAAGGGACTCCGAGCCCTTTTCTTTTTTTACTAGACCGTTTTGGTTCAGTAAAGAGAGAAACGATACAGCTTGCATATTACAGGACTACTATTCCAAGATAGGGAAAAAACAACAAAACACACACACATGAGGCTGCCATTTCCCTATGCTTCTCTTCTTCTTGTACATCTCCCTAACGCCGTAGATGACATACTGATGCTTCTTCCCCCCAGGCTTACATAGCCAGTCTGAAAGTCGAGGATTTCTCTCCACCTCCTTCCCCCCCACCCCAATCTGATCTCCTATGGGACTCCGCTTTCTTCTGGATTGCAAAGTTCTTGCCTTTTGCTTCAAGAACGCAAGTGTTGCTGGTGTCCCGTATTCTAACGCTTTGTCTAATCAGTCAGTAGTAGCTGGTCAGGATTCTGTTTTCCATCTTGTTGCATGAAGGATCCTAGCAGCTGCTTTTGCCATGCATTGAACAAAGTAGCTAGACGTGTGGAGGAGTTTTCTTGTTCTGTTTCCTTACGTCCATATTGTATACTGTGCTAATTGCCCTTTCAATCTCTTTTGCCTCTCCTCATGAATCATATTCCAGCATTCCCAGGCTTTCTAGCAAGTCCTCCAGATGCGAAAAAACCATGCATCTGTCTCCTGCCGTTCCCAGCATTGGCTGATAGGAGTTTTTGCCATTCCTGCTCTACCTTGGGAAGCAGCAAGCTACCTAAAAAGCATCTTATCCCCGTTTTCTGTTAACATCTGACATTCAGTGTCCCCACAATTTTTGATAGGTGAGCAACGAATACTCGATGCGCCCCACGTTAACTTTAATCCCTGGTGTCTATTCTTTTCTTTTTCTTTCCTCAGACGGGTTCCCACCTTGTTTCGCCGCGGTTGACGGTACCCACATCCCGATCCGAGCACCTCAGGGAAGCACAAAGGAGCACGGGAACAGGAAGGACTTTTGTCCTGTTCTCCTTCAAGGAACCGTGGACTTCTCCGGACGGTTTATAGATTTTGAGGTGGGGTGGAGTGGGAGGAGGCATGATGCCCTTGTGTTCCGTGAATCGAACCTCAGGGCAACCATGGACCAAGGGGTCTTTGTCCCCGGCAACCCCACCGCCACCATTGAGGGAGTGCGTGTTCCGGCTTTGGTGCTCGGAGATGGAGCCTACCCCACACGACGCTGGCTCATGACTCCCTATAAGCGGCCGAGGACAAATGTGCAGAGCTACTACAACCTCAGGCACTCCCGCGCAAGGAATGTCGTGGAGCGTGCCTTTGGCCCTTTGAAGGCTCGGTTCCATCGCTTGATGTCACGACTCCATGTGCATATAGACAATGTGACACCATTGATCATCGCATGTGTCATCTTGGAACAACATCTGCGAGGACAAGGGACATCACATCCCCTTCCCAGTGGCTGAATCAGACCCTGTAGTCCTTGAGGATGCAGCAGCCATCCCTCAAGCCAGAAAAAAAAGGATCTATTCGGAGGGGTGCAAGGTTCGGGACGCTATGGCCAGTTACCTTTTCAGAAATAGGAGACGGTTTTGATTGTGACCTATGTGTGCTATGTGAAATAAAGTGCAATGTTCTTTGTTCAACCTTGTCTTCAGCCACTATCTTTGTGTTGTTTGTCTAAGTAGCCGATTCTCTGGTCCGAAAGCACTTGAACAGAGCTCACTGCCACACTGTAGTAACACCCCTGTGAGATTGACAAACACAAGACAGAAGCACTGTACAGGCAAGGGTTGGGGAGGCGACTAGCCAGGAAGTGTTGGGGGGAGGGAGTTGCGTAGGGATGCAGAGTGAGAGTGTGGACTACTATTCCAAGATAGGGAAAAAACAACAAAACACACACACATCAGGCTGCCATTTCCCTATGCTTCTCTTCTTCTTGTACATCCCCCTAACGCCGTAGATGACATACTGATGCTTCTTCCCCCCAGGCTTACATAGCCAGTCTGAAAGTCGAGGATTTCTCTCCACCTCCTTCCCCCCCGCCCCAATCTGATCTCCTATGGGACTCCGCTTTCTTCTGGATTGCAAAGTTCTTGCCTTTTGCTTCAAGAACGCAAGGGTTGCTGGTGTCCCGTATTCTAACGCTTTGTCTAATCAGTCAGTAGTAGCTGGTCAGGATTCTGTTTTCCTTCTTGTTGCTTGAAGGATCCTAGCAGCTGCTTTTGCCATGCAGTGAACAAAGTAGCTGGACGTGTGGGGGAGTTTTCATGTTCTGTTTCCTTACGTCCATATTGTATACTGTGCTAATTGCCCTTTCAATCTCTTTTGCCTCTCCTCATGAATCATATTCCAGCATTCCCAGGCTTTCTGGCAAGTCCTCCAGATGCGAAAAAACCATGCATCTGTCTCCTGCCGTTCCCAGCATTGGCTGATAGGAGTTTTTGCCATTCCTGCTCTACCTTGGGAAGCAGCAAGCTACCTAAAAAGCATCTTATCCCCGTTTTCTGTTAACATCTGACATTCAGTGTCCCCACAATGACTCCCACTGGGCCAGGCTTCTCTTCTTTCCAAGGCTTCAAGCCCATTGTGGCGCGCAGTCTTTAACTTGTCAACTTCTGGAGTCACCCTGCAATAACGATATGTTTTGAATGGCCCGCTAGCAAATGAGCATAAGCAGGCCTCCTACAGTCACTGGTTATTCCCTTGTAGAGCCTGCTGGCTCTACAATTAGCCAAGCTACAGTCTTCCATTCAGCCTTAATAATTTGCCGTTCCTTCCCCTCTCCAAAATTACACTGTCTCATTCTGTTTTTTTCTTTTGAAGTTTGCGTATCGAAGTCATTGGCCAAAGCGATGGGCTTGGTCTCTTTTGACACTGAAACGATATGTTTAGCAAGCAGTCTCAAGCTTTACTCTTGATCTTTCCTCTGGATCATTCTCAGCAGTTTTTTTTTTTGAATCCTCAGTCCTTATGAATGGCTTCCTTAGGGTCCATTCTCTCTGTTTTCACACTGCTTCCTTCCTTGAGGGTCCGGAATCCAGTCCGTACTCTCAACCGGTGCTGCCGTTGGTTTGTAGGACTTCATATGCGAAGCTGCAAGGCAACTCCTAGTCCTCTTCGGCCCCTTATTTCTCCTCCCGACGCGCCGTTCGGATTGCGGTTCCGTTCCTAGTTCAGCCAGGAACCTAACCGCATATCCCTGGTTGGTGCCCATGCCTAGGGGATGGTTTGAGTGGGGCAGGGAGCGGTGTGAATGGAGTGGTGTGTGTGTGTGTGTCTGTGTGTGTGTGTGAGGAGGGGCTCCCTTAGTTAAGGTATGAAGGGGAAGTAGTGCACAGGTTGAAATAGATGTACTCGGGCTTGCAGCCGCCAGTTGATGCTGGCCAACCGAAGGCAGTGGAGGAGCCTGGAGGATGCCGGTGGAGGGAAGGGCAGGAGCCGTCCCTGCTTACCACGGGTTTTCCTTGTAGGGATACCCCGGGGGAGTTTTGATGAGGTTCTCCTGCAAGCCCTCAAGGCAGTCGTGGCCACTGAAAGAGGTGAGCGATGTTCCCCAACTCCTTCGCTTGCCTCTCTGCCCCTCCTGGTCCCCAGTGGGTGGGTTGGGCAAGGAGGGCTTGTGACCTGTATGCCAGCAACGGGGAAGGCAGTGTCTGGGAGAGCTAAACCTTGGGCTCACTGTGTGCTCTTTCGGGAAGTGGGAAGGGGAGCAGGCTGAGGTGGAAGGGGCCCTGAGTTCTCAGACTGGCCTTGTAGACTTGTTGTCTGTTTCTTCATCAGACTGAGGAAGCTTGCAGATCGAGCCATCCAGAGAGGAGGAGAGCTGATCTGGAGAGGAGGGCCACGTGCGAAGAGACGGGGGAGCATCCAGAAGGGAAGTTCTTCCGCGGAGGCGGAAGGGCTTGCTAAGCAGGGGGCACCAGGCGACCCGAAGCCTGGCGTGATACCACGCCTGAAGCTCCTGATGACGTTGGCTGGCAGAAGCTGGCGGCAGTCGGCCGGGGGGTGGGGGTGGGCATCAGTGGTAGGTAGCTGCGGGGAGGGGGTTGCGTAGGGATGCAGAGTGAGAGTGTGAGTGAGTGAGTGCAACCCTGCGTGCCCATCCGTTCCGACGGACAGGGACCGAATGCCCATTCGTTTCGACGGACAGGGCTTGAGTGCCCATCTGCTGCGGCGGACAGGGCTTGAGCGCTCCTCTGTCTGGACGGACAGGGCTTGCCAGCCCATCCGTTCGCAGGGACAGAGTTTGAGTGCCAGTCCACACAGATGAATGGAGCACAGTGCCCAACCCTTCAGATGGCCGGAGCACGGGTGCACGTCCCATGAAGTGGACGCAGCTGGGGTGCCCGTCCCTTCGCATGGACGGAGCCGGGGGCCTCGTCCCTTCGTGTGGACTGAGGTGGGGTGCCCGTTCTTTCTGGTGGACAGAACGTGTGTGTGTGTGTGAGTGTGTGTGTGTGTGTGTGTGTGGACGGAGAGTGAATGCGAGGGGTAGGCATGGGCACCAAGCGGCTCACCAACTGAAGTTCATGACGATTTTTAGCCTGCCGTCACAAACCTCCATGAACTTTTCAAGAATTGGTGGCGGTTCGTGTTTTGAGCAGAGGGCAGGGCTTTAAAGGCACTCAGGGCCGTCCCCTTAAACCTCTGCTTTCTTTTTTTGTCCCATGCCGCTGTTTTTCGCGGCCTCCCCGGGGACGGGAACGCAGGGGCCGAAAGGGACTCCGAGCCCTTTTCTTTTTTTACTAGACCGTTTTGGTTCAGTAAAGAGAGAAACGATACAGCTTGCATATTACAGGACTACTATTCCAAGATAGGGAAAAAACAACAAAACACACACACATGAGGCTGCCATTTCCCTATGCTTCTCTTCTTCTTGTACATCTCCCTAACGCCGTAGATGACATACTGATGCTTCTTCCCGCCAGGCTTACATAGCCAGTCTGAAAGTCGAGCATTTCTCTCCACCTCCTTCCCCCCCGCCCCAATCTGATCTCCTATGGGACTCCGCTTTCTTCTGGATTGCAAAGTTCTTGCCTTTAGCTTCAAGAACGCAAGTGTTGCTGGTGTCCCGTATTCTAACGCTTTGTCTAATCAGTCAGTAGTAGCTGGTCAGGATTCTGTTTTCCATCTTGTTGCATGAAGGATCCTAGCAGCTGCTTTTGCCATGCAGTGAACAAAGTAGCTGGACGTGTGGGGGAGTTTTCATGTTCTGTTTCCTTACGTCCATATTGTATACTGTGCTCATTGCCCTTTCAATCTCTTTTGCCTCTCCTCATGAATCATATTCCAGCATTCCCAGGCTTTCTGGCAAGTCCTCCAGATGCGAAAAAACCATACATCTGTCTCCTGCCGTTCCCAGCATTGGCCGATAGGAGTTTTTGCCATTCCTGCTCTACCTTGGGAAGCAGCAAGCTACCTAAAAAGCATCTTATCCCCGTTTTCTGTTAACATCTGACATTCAGTGTCCCCACAATGACTCCCACTGGGCCAGGCTTCTCTTCTTTCCAAGGCTTCAAGCCCATTGTGGCGCGCAGTCTTTAACTTGTCAACTTCTGGAGTCACCCTGCAATAACGATATGTTTTGAATGGCCCGCTAGCAAATGAGAATAAGCAGGCCTCCTACAGTCACTGGTTATTCCCTTGTAGAGCCTGCTGGAGGTTAAATTAGCCAAGCTACAGTCTTCCCTTCAGCCTTAATAATTTGCCGTTCCTTCCCCTCTCCAAAATTACACTGTCTCATTCTGTTTTTTTTCTTTTGAAGTTTGCGTATCGAAGCCATTGGCCAAAGCGATGGGCTTGGTCTCTTTTGACACTGAAACGATATGTTTAGCAAGCAGTCTCAAGCTTTACTCTTGATCTTTCCTCTGGATCATTCCCAGCAGTTTTTTTTTTTTAAAATCCTCAGTCCTTATGAATGGCTTCCTTAGGGTCCATTCTCTTTGGGCCATTTCGCACAGAGCTCAAAGTTGCTATTTGGTTGCTGTTAGCGAAATCGCTACTTCAACTAGCGAAATGTAACTAGCTGTGCCCGTAACGCACAGCTGCGGTTTTTGCGGAATTTAGCACTTTCACTTCTCGTCACTTTCGTAACCCACAGGCTTCCGGTTCTCCGTCTTTTCGCTACAAAGGAGGTCCCTTTTTAGCGCTTCTGGCCTCCCGTGCCCGTCAATCAAACTGCAGGCACACCTTTGACCTCGACCCTAAAGCCGGACTCGTCGGGGTTCCCTTTTTTTTAAAAAAACCCAGGAAACCCCGTAGCAACGCGTTATCGTCCAATCATTTGCGCCCTTGGAACGTGTTTTCTATTGTTTTCTATGAACCAGAGGTTGATGCATTGATATGTTTGATAGGTTAATCCCCGCCCACAGTACACGCCCACAGGTTACCTGCTTATATGCACCTGGGCAGACACGTGGTCGGCCTCTCTTTGTTTGCGTAGCCTACTGCCCGCAGCACAGGTTAACGTTGCAATGGAGAGGATTATTTTTCAATTGTTGGCTCAGATGCTTGCGGTGGTCCAGCGTATCCGCACCACTGTGCAGCATAGGAGGGCTGCTTCAGAGGAATACCGAGAACGTATTGCCAGAGCGATGACCAGCAGTACAAGACGTTCTCAACGGGCAACCATGGCGGCAAAGAGGCACTGGCAAGCTCTGGCAGAGGTCCGGTTCCCCCCCCGGTTCTGGGTGGACGAAAGATCCTCTGACTGGTGGGAAAATTTTGTGTGGGCTCGCTGGGATGATGACCACTGGATTGCCAACTTTAGAATGTCTAGGGGGACATTTTTTGAACTCGTGGAGGCTCTACGTGGACGCATGGAGAGGCAAGTCACTGGCATGCGGCGCCCCGTGCCAGTGGAAAAAAGGGTGGCGGTCGCATTGTGGTACTTGGCCACCCCTCAGTACTTCCGGACAGTAGCCCAGCAATTCGGACTCGGAGTCACTACGGTTGGCGATATCCTTAAGGAGTTCTGCCTCGCCATGGAGGCGGAATTGTTCAGCAAAGTCGTGTGCCTCGGAGACCGGCTTGGAGCGGTGAGTGTCATTCTATCCCCTTTGCCCTTTAAATTTTTTTTCTTGTTTGACAGGTCAGCAACGAAGACGCGATACACCCCACGCTGACATGCAATGGCTTATATTCTTTTCTTTCCCTTATTCCAGAGTATGGACGGGTTTGCCAGGCTTGGATTCCCGCATTGTTTTGCGGCCGTCGATGGAAGCCACATCCCTATCCGTGCCCCCGGGGGAAGCATAAAGGAGTACGGGAACAGGAAGGACTTTTGTTCTGTTCTCCTGCAAGGAACTGTGGACTTCTCCGGCCGGTTTATCGATGCCGAGGTGGGGTGGAGTGGCAGGAGGCATGATGCCCTTGTTTTCAGGGAATCGAACCTCAGGAAAGCCATGGACGAAGGGGTCTTTGTTCCAGGAAACCCCACCGCCACCATTGAGGGCGTGCGTGTGCCGGCGTTGGTGCTCGGGGACGGAGCCTACCCATTACGACGCTGGCTCATGACTCCCTACAAGCGGCCAAGGACAGACGTGCAGAGCCACTACAACCTCAGTCACTCCCGGGCAAGGAATGTAGTGGAGTGTGCCTTTGGACGTTTGAAGTCCCGGTTCCGTTGCCTGATGTCCCGACTCCATGTGCATATAGACAATGTGACTCCGCTGATCATCGCGTGTGTCATTTTGCACAACATATGCGAGGACAAGGGACATAACATCCCCTTCCCTGTGGATGAACCTGATCCTGTAGTCCTTGAGGACACACAAGACATCCCTGAAGCAAGGAGAAAAAGGATCTATGCTGAGGGGTGCAAGGTTCGGGACGCCATAGCCACCCACATCTACAGAAACAGGAGGCGTGTTTAATTGTTTTTCCTACTCTGTTGTTGAATAAAGTTTTGTGTTCTTTGTTTAACCTTGTCTTGTGCGGTTTGTGTACTTAGCCAGCAAAAAAACGGGGATTCTCTGGTCCAAAAGCAGTTTGACAGCCCTAAATGCTAACTCCCCACTGAAATTGACAAACACAATACGGAAGCGCTGAACGGGGAAAGTTCGGGGAGGCGGGTAGCCAGGAAGTATTGGCGACCCCTGTCAAACCGGAGGATCAATCCACTTATGTTCCAAGGAATAATTTTATTGGTGGGCAGCTTTGATACATTTAAAATAGGGGTGGTCGATCGGAGCAACGCACGTTCGTTCCCTAACCGTCATTCCGAAGATGCCGAAGCCACGGAAGGGCTCCTTCTGGCAGCGCGCCGAGGCTGAGGCACTTCTGGAGCTTGTGCTCCAATCGAAAAGTGTTGGCCGCCTTATGGCCAGCACCCACTGCCACACCAAGGGTGCTTACCTGGTGTTGGCATCAAAGCTGAGGGAGAGGGGCTATGTCCGGACCTGGGAGCAGGTCCGGACAAAATTTAAGAGGGTGAAGCTGGACTTCCTCAACAGTCTGGAACAGTGGGGGGGGGGGTCCCGCAGCCAAGTGGGAGAACGGTCTTCCACGACCAGATGGTGAAAATATGGGAGAAGGCTGGGAAGCCCCCCCTGGAAATGAGGAGGCATATGGGTGAGTGCTGCCCTCGTTGTGTTTTGCCCTTAAACATGCATGGAATGACTAGCTGCCTCTTTCCCCTACTGTCCCCAATGAAATTCGAGAAAGTATTTAGATGCTGTCAACCCCCTCTGACTTAGCCCGCCAGTACTGTAGAACCACTTTGGTTATGCGCTTTGACTCTAACTGTGGTGTGTCCACCAGCTGTGTTTCATCTCTGGTTTGTGTGCTTTTACTTATGATTTCTCTTTTTCTTTGCCCAGCCACACAATCACCATCCAAGCTAGCAAAAGCACCTGAGCGTGAGGAAGGGGAGGAAGAGGGACCTTCCACCTCAGGACAGGCTGCAGGTGAGAGTTTTATGTCTGTGAGGGAGACCCATGTGTGTGTACCCCCATGGAGCCATATGGGAGCCTGATGTGATGCTTCCATTTGAAGTGTGATTAAATTCTTTGTTTGATTTCTATAGCAGAAACTATGGAGGCAAGGCTGCGTGCCATGGAGGCCAGGGTTACTTCCTTAGAGGCTGAAGTGGCAGACCTGAAAGGGGAGATTGAGCAGCAAAGGCAGCAGAGGGAGGCGGAAGAACGTAGGTTATGTTCCCCACTGCCCAACTCTTCTCACACTGTGGCTAAGGCCACTAAAAAGTGTATGCATGTAAAATAAAAAAATTGGAAAATATGTCTGGCACTAATGTGTACTTTTTCTCCCTCCCCACACAGTTAAGAAGAAGGAGGACGAAGACCTGTTCCGCCGCAAAGTCAGGGGGACCATGGGACGGTTGTGCAGGAGAGTGAGGGAGATGGAAGGGGCTGGGGAGGGGAGCAGTGGGACCTGAGTTTTGTTTTCTGTTTGTGTTTTGGGGTGGGGGGTGTTGGGGGGGTTCCTAGTTACATTGCCCATTTTTCTATCCCTGTTAAATATATGAATTTGTTAAAAAAAAAGTTGGCTTTCTTGGAGGGTGGGGGTGGTGGTGGGGGGGTCCAAGTTACATTCCCTTGTTTTTTTCCCCTGTTGAACTGTTTTTGAAAATAAAATGTTGTTGTAAATTTCCTGAAAAAGACTCCAGTGTGACTCCTTACACTCGCACACCTTTCACCCCAAACTCCTAAAACACCTTTAACCTTTAAAACACCCTCCAACCTCCAACCCACACAACGGTGCCAGAATAGGCACAATCACGTGAGAGGGTACACAGAGACAGAGTCAAAAATATAAACTTTATTTAACAGACAACAGCAAACACAGATAACTAGACAAACTGGCCCAAACTAGGAGGGGGAGAACTTGTCCGCGGGTTTAACGATTCTCTTCCCGAGAACAGTCCTCCTTCTCGTTTGGGTCGAGGCATTCTGAGACGGGGTGGGTGGGGTGGGTGCTGGAGGTGGTGGGGGAGGTGTGGGTGGGGGGGGGACGTGCACGGTAATCTGAGGAGGGGTGGCCGCCTCCATAACCGCGACCGCCCTCTCCATCAGCCTCCTTATCAGTCGAACCTCCTCCACGCTTTCGCGTAGGGATTGGTTCGACTCTCTAAGGATGGCACGGAATTTTTTTCCCTCCTGGGCCACGAGGGAGAGCATCGCCTGGTCTGCGGCAGCGGCACGCCTGGACTCCTCCTGGCAGTGCTCCAGGATCCTTTCTCCCACACTAGTCAGGACGGAGACGCGCCGCAGCCTGCCGCGTTCCCTCGCCAGCCTCTCCTCAGCTTGGAGAGCACCTCTAGGTGGTGAGCCGGCTGGCTCGTCGTCTTCTGAAAGGACCTCTGTTGGCAAAAAAAGAGAAACAGAACTGTTAGTAACATCAAGACAGTCAAAACCCACCCTGGTGCACATGGTGGCCTTTCTTGGTTACATATTGTTAAACCAAGACTCAGAACAATGCCAGGGGAGCACATGGTTATTGTTTGTTTGCCCATGGTGGCCTTTCTTGGTTACATGTTAAACCAAGACTCAGAACAATGCCAGGGGAGCACAAAAATGAAAAGGAAGCACACAGTTATTGCACACAGACATTGTCCTGCAGCCATGGCTCGAAAGGAACAGTTCATGCACGCTCACCATCTTGGATCTGTATCCGCCTGCGCTGGGCAGGAGGTCCAGCCACCCCACGCTCCTCCTCCTCCTGCGTCCCGGGTATGAAATCTGAAAAAAGGGAAAAAAGAACATGATTTAGGACCAAAGTGTGGCAAAGCAAGCTTCACATCCTAAAGCAGCAACGTTGAGGGACTCTCTTCTGTCTCTTAGCAGTGCTGCTGCCCTGCACAAACAGAAAAGCACAAAGCAGTTAAACCCCCCCCCTTATTGCAACTGATACTTACCAACATTTGTTGACGCCCCGGAATCACTGTCCTCTGCCACCGCTGCTGGGGACTCGAGGACCACCGTCCCAGGCATCTGTGTCTCTGTGGACAAGAGCAGAAAATAGTGAAAAAGGAGCAAGCATACAACCTGAACCACACAGCAAGGTCCCAAAGTAGTGGCTAGAGCACTGCAGAAGGCCTATGGCTGAGGCATGCTGCAAAACTGTTTGGGTTGTTGGTTAAACACAACCGTTTTAAAAAGCCACCCAAAGCAATCCACAAACATCCTAGCATAGCATGCGTTGCAACGAACACAAGGCATACAATAGTGAAAAAGGAGCAAGCATACAACCTGAACCACACAGCAAGGTCCCAAAGTAGTGGCTAGAGCACTGCAGAAGGCCTATGGCTGAGGCATGCTGCAAAACTGTTTGGGTTGTTGGTTAAACACTACCGTTTTAAAAAGCCACCCAAAGCAATCCACAAACATCCTAGCATATTATGCGTTGCAACGAACACACGAGAAAACGATTCCCAAACGTCAGAACACACATTTGCTCAAAATGAAATATAAAATAAAAAGAAAATTACTTACCGGAGGCAAGGGGCGTTTGCTCAGGAACCTCCTCTGGCTCCCCAGGAGTGATGGCCATTAGGTCCAGCGTGACCAATTCCGCGGCTCATTGCTGGACGGGGGGTGGAGGCCGAAAGCTGGACGAGGTGCCCTCGCCGGGATCCTCCTCAGCGGGTGGTTCCTCGACCGGGGCAGCCGGCTTCCGAACCACCTTAAGGCTCCTCCCGACGCGCTTCGGCCTGCCGGCTCCTTCCCCGTCGCCGTACAGCGGGCGCTGCTCCTCAAAGTAGGGGCAGGTCACCTTCTCGTTGCCGGAACCCTTATTATGGTTCAAGGCACGCATATACTCCGCCCGCATTGTTTTAGTTTTGGACCGGCATTCAAGGCCGGTCCTGTTGTGGCCCAGGGCACGCATCTTTATGGCCACTTGTTCGAAGACCTCCCTATTCCTGTGCAAGGACTGGAAGGCGTCCTGGATTTTCTCTTCCGAGAAAATCGCGATCAGGTCCCTGATCTCCGCGTCCCTCCAAGTTGGGCCACGGCCGGTTGCAGGGACGGACGACGCTTGCGAGGAAGATTCCATGGTGCCTTCGCTAGTAGCTGAGCAAAATGGTGGTGCGAGGTGCAGGGTGCAACGGATCATATACCTTCCCGCACACAAAGACAAAGGGACTAGCCGGCTCCTGATTGGTGGAGGGCAGTAGGGGACACGCACATTGGCCACATGAGGTCACATGTCACGTTCAAAACTCCTCGCGCGGGAACAGGATCTGCTCCTAATGGCCAGATTAGCGCCTTTTGTTTGACTTCTCGCATGCGCTGATTCGTCCACACGCGGGAAGAGCAGTTTGAACATGCAGCGGGAGCCATTTTAGTGAAATGTCCGCCATTACAAAAACGCATGCCGGTGTAAAACCGAGAGCAAGTGCAGCGGTACACGACAGTTCCCCAATAATATTCACCAACCAAAGCATAAATCAATGACATGTAACTGGCGAACGTTCGTTGGCATGGTCAGCGTACAGTTTTTTAAAATGAACGGTGGACGGCGACTCCGCTTGCCGGAGGTCCAGCCGCCGATGGAAGGGGTTGTCCACACCCAAGCACAACCACGCACCCGGAACCACACAAAGACCCACTACACATAAACCGCCCCTCATGCTAGAATCATTTGTATTGAACCCCTCTAAGGTTAACAGGAGACTGCGAGCGGCGAATGTTCGTTGGCACGCTCAGAGGAAAGTTTTTTAAAATGAACGGCGGACGGCGACTCCGCTTGCCGGAGGTCTAGCCGCCGATGGAAGGGGTTGTCCGCACCCAAGCACAACCACGCACCCGGAACCACACAAAGACCCACTACACATAAACCGCCCCTCATGCTAGAATCATTTGTATTGAACCCCTCTAAGGTTAACAGGAGACTGCGAGCGGCGAACGTTCGTTGGCACGCTCAGAGGAAAGTTTTTTAAAATGCTCCCTGTACGTTGACTCCGCTAGTACTGGCCGAAGGTAGACGGGGTTTTAAGCTTTGGGCAAATGTTTGGAACGTGACGGTGTGTGCCACTGTGCTTTTGAAAAACTCTTGTGGTGTGGGCAGAATTTCCGAAAGTGATCGTGCTTGAAAGCCAGTCGCTGTCTCGTTGCCTCGTAGATCCCCGCTCGCTCGGAGAAAAAAAATGGCGGACAGTTCGCCGGAAGTTTGGAGGAAAGGCTCGGGAGGAGGGACTTTGAAGAAACCGCAACAATGGTAACGCACAAGTCTGTGGCGCTATTGTCGCAGATTGGTTGCAGGAGTGTATCGCTATCCGGAGGGTGAATCCACTTTTCTGGATTCCCCTAGAAGCGCTACAACGAAGCGCTTTTTGCGGGTCGGTTGCAGGACTGTTGCAGATTGTGTACGACGTCGTGGGTTATGGCAAATTAGTAGCGTTTCCAATTGGCAACCATCCTGCTACTTTGAAGCCGTGCGAAATGGCCCTTTGTTTTCACACTGCTTCCTTCCTTGAGGGTCCGGAATCCAGTCCGTACTCTCAACCGGTGCTGCCGCTGGTTTGTAGGAAGCTGCAAGGCAACTCCTAGTCCTCTTCGGCCCCTTATTTCTCCTCCCGACGCG
This sequence comes from Paroedura picta, assembly GCF_049243985.1. Lineage (NCBI taxonomy): Eukaryota > Metazoa > Chordata > Lepidosauria > Squamata > Gekkonidae > Paroedura > Paroedura picta. The sequence goes on along the minus strand of NC_135376.1, from coordinate 104,280,035 downwards.
CCGTTCGGATTGCGGTTCCGTTCCTAGTTCAGCCAGGAATCTAACCGCATATCCCTGGTTGGTGCCCATGCCTAGGGGATGGTTTGAGTGGGGCAGGGAGTGGTGTGAATGGAGTGGTGTGTGTGTGTGTGTGTGTGTGTGTGTGAGGAGGGGCTCCCTTAGTTAAGGTATGAAGGGGAAGTAGTGCACAGGTTGAAATAGATGTACTCGGGCTTGCAGCCGCCAGTTGATGCTGGCCAACCGAAGGCAGTGGAGGAGCCTGGAGGATGCCAGTGGAGGGAAGGGCAGGAGCCGTCCCTGCTTACCACGGGTTTTCCTTGTAGGGATACCCCGGGGGAGTTTTGATGAGGTTCTCCTGCAAGCCCTCAAGGCAGTTGTGGCCACTGAAAGAGGTGAGCGATGTTCCCCAACTCCTTCGCTTGCCTCTCTGCCCCTCCTGGTCCCCAGTGGGTGGGTTGGGCAAGGAGGGCTTGTGACCTGTATGCCAGCAACGGAGAAGGCAGTGTCTGGGAGAGCTAAACCTTGGGCTCACTGTGTGCTCTTTCGGGAAGTGGGAAGGGGAGCGGGCTGAGGTGGAAGGGGATCTGAGTTCTCAGACTGGCCTTGTAGACTTGTTGTCTGTTTCTTCAGCAGACTGAGGAAGCTTGCAGATCGAGGCCATCCAGAGAGGAGGAGAGCTGATCGGGAGAGGAGGGCCACGTGCGAAGAGACGGGGGAGCATCCAGAAGCATTCAGCCCCCTGTAATCCGTACAGAGGCGTAGGGACCCATCCTTCTTTTTCACAAAGAGGACTGGGGCAGCCAGGGGAGAAGTGGCCGGTCTGATAAATCCCCTGGCTAAATTCTTGTCCAAGAACTCCCTGAGCTCCTTCATTTCCCTAGGGCTCATAGAATACAATTTGGCTTTGGGAAGCGGCTCCCCCTTCTTCAGCTCAATTGCACAGTCTGTTTTGCGGTGGGGAGGTAGTTGGTCGCATTCGGTCTCTGCAAACACATCCTCAAACTCTCGATACTCCCGTGGGAGGGCAGGCACCCTAGCCGCCCCCACTGCGGCCACGGCTCGACAGCCCTGCGCGGGTTGGGGTCGCACATGCTGCTTGCAACTGGGTGATGAAAACTTCACCGTCCCTTTCTTCCACTTCACCGTGGGATCGTGTTCCAGCAACCAGTCCAGCCCCAACACACACGGAAATGCAGAGTGGGGCGCTACCAGGGGTTGGATCTGCTCCCAATGTTTTTCAATGTCCAAGTCCATTGGGAGCGTTTTCACGGTGGCCTCCCCCCCTGGGGCACATTTCCCATCCAGCTGAGTGATGGGTAGGGGCTCCCCCAGAGGTACCTTCCCCACCCCCAAAGTCTCGGCTAGCGCTGGGCTAACTAGGGTTTTGGTACACCCCGAGTCCACTATGCAACGAACCCCCATTTTTTTCCCAGAGTTGGGCTCTGTGAGAGTTGCGGGCAAGAGGATCAGGGGAGAGTCACTCACCGCACGTTTGCCCCTGCCGGAGACCTGCTGGCGGGGCGCCTTCACAGCAGGCCGTCTTCATTTCCCGACTGCTCCTCCGACTGTATTTCTTCATCCTGGCTGCTGCCTTCTGATTCCTCCACCACAGTCGCGGCCCCAGCCGGAGCAAGCAGGGACTTGGCGGTTTTCTTCGGGGCCACTTTCTTGGTTGTAGAAGCTTTGGCTGGGGTTCCCCCCGCTGGCTTGGCACTGGGCGAGGTCTTGGTTGGGCATTGGGCGAGAAAATGGCCAGCCTGGCCACAACCCAGACACAATCCCTTCTCCATGCGCCGAGAGCGCTCGCTCGGTTCCAGTTTAGCCTTGGGCTGGGCTTTCTTAGGGGTAGAGGTCTTTCCACCCGTTTTGTCAGCAATTCCTTTATATTCGGCCGCCCGCTCCAGACAGCTTTCCATCTCTCCTTCCAGCTGCACCCAACCCAACACGGTCAGTGGGTCTTCCAAAAGGAGGCACTTGCTGGACAAGTCTCCAGAGAGTCCCCCCACGAAAGCATGCACTCTCTGGGGCTCAGTCCAATCCGGCACAGCTGATGAAAGTTCCTTGAATTCCCTGGCGTACTCAGCCACCGTCATTTTCCCTTGCTTCAGGGCCTTGAGTTTCTTCTCCACCGTCTCCTTCTCGAAAGGCTCCACGTACATCAGGCGCATGGTTCTCAGGAAGTGATTGTAGTTATGGACGGCTCTCAGATTGTAACGATAGAGGTCCATGAACCACTTTGCCGCCTTTCCTTCCAAGCACTCCCCCACAAAACGAATGCGCTCCGCATCGTCATTGAAGGTGAACCCCATGTCCATCATGTAGGCTTGAAGATGCACCAGGAACGACGGGAAAGTTGACGGATCACCCGAGAACTTGGCTTTGAACTTGTAGGTGCTCCGTATCTCCACTCCCCTGAGATGGGGAGGCAGACGTCCCGGGCCCCAATCCATTGGAGCCCGCGCTCCTCGACCGACACCTCAACCAACTCCTACCGCTGCTCTCGCTGCCCCCGCTGCTCCAGCCGCTGCACCAGCCGCCGCCGCTGCTCCGTCCGCTGCCCCAGCTCCATCAGCAGCCACCGCTGCAATTTGTAATCCACCGGCTCCCGCGGCCAGTCCTTGGGCCACGACTTGACCCAAACCCTGGTGTCCCGCTCCTCTCCCACCATCGGCCCCACCAAGGCCGTCGTCTTCTTCCTCCTCCTGCAGCTGTGCTGCCACTCTCGCCGCCGCCAGGGCTGTGGCTTCGTGTCAGACGCACAGGAAACTCACAACAAAACTTATTCAAAAGAAAATAGTTTTATTGATTAGCACTATACGCATTGGACTGAAAGTCAAATCTGACTCGAAGCCAGATTTGCCTCAGCTTATCAATACATTTCTCCCGCCCAAAACTTGACAGTTCCCAAGGAGGGGGGTTAGTGAGGAAAGACATATGTGAAACAAAAACAGGATTCCTAACTCCCATCCTTGAGAGAGGTGACAACAACCCTGTGAGCCCATAACAAGATAAGGTTAACATAACATCGCTATTCTATTTTATTGCTTACAAACTACAAGGCCGGGGCTAGCAGGCGCCAGGCCCAATCAAGCAATATAACTGACATGGAGGAACTCAGGCTAATTTATGACAGAGATTCTACAATCCTGACATCCCTCCGCATTAAAACTAACTTCACTCCCCCACCTAGCCGGCATCTACCGGACGAGGACAATCAGGGAATGCTCGGTGGAAAGCCCGGAGAAGGCGGGGTGCTTTCACATTCCCAGCCTCAACCCACTCTTTGTCCCCAGAGGGGAAATCTTTCCAATCGACCAGATATTGAAGGCGACCCTTATGCAAACGAGAGTCTAAAATTTGGTTGACTTCATAGTGGGTGTCTTTGTCGATGTAAATTGGCACAGGCGTGGCTGGAGGAGGGTGCCACTCGTCCGGGACTGGAGCTCTTCGCAGCAGGCTGGAATGAAAAACCGGATGCACATTCCTATAAGTTTTTGGTAAAGCTAGCTCAACAGTCACATTATTAATCAGTTTTACCACCTTAAATGGTCCCACGTATTTTGGGCCAAGTTTCTTGGATTTCTGCTGGCACCTCAGGTTCTTAGTAGACAAGTAGGCCAGGTCTCCCACTTTCCATTCAGGTGCAGGTACTCTTTTCTTATCTGCTTGAGCTTTATAGGCTTGTTTTGCCTCCTTGAGGCTAGCAACAATTTCTGGCCAGCCTGTACTGATGGTTGCTGCCCATTTATTTATGTCAGGAGCCTCAGTGGAGCGGAGTTCCCAGGTGGGGGCTGCCACCAAATCAGTTCCATACACCACCTTGAAGGGTGATACCCCTGTTGAGGCGTGAACCCCATTATTGTAGGCAAATTCAGCAAGTGGCAATAAGGAGACCCAATTATCCTGCTGGTGATTGATAAAACAACACAAATATTGTTCCAGGATTTGGTTTACCCTTTCGGTCTGGCCATTTGATTCAGGGTGATAGCCCGAAGTGAGGGCTTGCTCCACACCCAATAGTCTTAAGAGTTCCCTCCAAAACTTGGAAACGAACTGGGGGCCCCGATCCGTCAGAACACGTGTCGGGATCCCGTGCAGACGTACCACGTGTTTAATGAAAAGAGAAGCCAATTTAGGTGCTGAAGGCACGCCCGTGCAGGGAATGAAGTGAGCCTGTTTAGAAAAAGCATCCACTACCACCCATATAACGGTGTTCCCGTGGCTGGGAGGGAGGTCCGTGATAAAGTCCATAGTAACATCTGTCCATGGACGAGAGGGGGTGGGCTGTGGTTGTAATAGCCCCTTTTTCTTGCCCCCAACCGGTTTTGAGGCAATACAAATGGGGCACCCCTGTACATATTTCTCCACATCTTTGCGCAGGGACGGCCACCAATACTGTCTCCTGACCAGGTGCAGAGTTTTTACGAAACCAAAATGTCCAGCAGTTTTTGCATCGTGGCAAAGTTTCAAAACCTTTCCCCTGACCGCAGCAGGAACAAAGAGTCTCTCGCCCTTAAAAAAGAGCCCCCCCTTCTCAGTCAGATCAGGGCGGAGGGAGCAAAACTCCGGATCTTGTGACATCTCCTTCTGGACCCAGCCCCCTGGGATGGGCGTATCAGTCTTTGTGTGGCTACGCGTCACGGCAGCCATCCCCAGTTGGGCGGGGGTGAAAACGGTATCTACCAATGGGTCTCGTTTGCTGTTGTACTGGGGCAGGCGTGACAATGCGTCTGCCAAAAAGTTCATTTTGCCCGGCAGATGCTTTAGGGAGAAGTTGAAACGGGCAAAAAACTCCGCCCATCTCATCTGCTTGGCCGAAAGCGAGCGGGGCTGCTTGAGTGCCTGAAGGTTTTTATGATCCGTCCAGACTACAAATGGGATCGCGGACCCCTCCAGCCAATGCCTCCAGGTGGAAAGGGCCAATTTTACTGCAGCCGCCTCTTTTTCCCAAATTGCCCAGTTGCATTCCGCCCCCGAAAATTTCTTCGAAAGATAGGCCAGCGGGTGTAATTTCCCGTCCTCCCCCTCTTGGAGGATCACGGCCCCCATTGCTACGTCCGAGGAGTCTACTTGTACAGTAAATTGCTTGGAAGGGTCAGCATGGGCCAGTACTGGTTCGGACGTAAACAACAACTTTAGTTTGTCAAATGCGTCTTGACAGGGGGGAGTCCAAAGAAGGGGCGCCCCCGGGCGGCTCGCTGTTTTTCCCCCTTGTTTGGTTTTCAACAAGTCAGTGAGGGGCAACGCCACTTTGGCAAAATTGGGGATAAAAGTCCTGTAAAAATTAGCGAATCCCAGGAAGCTTTGCAGTTGCCTCCTGGTGCGGGGAGTTCCCAAGCCAGCAAGTCGCGCACCTTGCCAGGGTCCATCTCAATCCCAGCCTGGGAGACTCGGAAACCCAAAAACTCCACCGCATCGCGGTGGAACTCACATTTAGACAGTTTAGCAAACAATTGGTGCTTCCGCAAGCGGCTGAGCACTTCGCGGACCAGATCAGCGTGACTCTCAACATTCTCTGAGTACACTAGAATATCATCAATGTAAACCAACACCCCCTGGTACAATAAATCATGCATAATTTCATTTATCATATTCATGAACACGCCCGGAGCGCCGGCGAGGCCGAACGGCATTACAGTGTACTCAAACTGCCCCAGGGGAGTATTAAAAGCCGTTAAATATTCGTGCCCCTTCTTGATCCGGACTCGGTAATAGGCTTCCCTCAAATCCAGTTTCGTGAAAATTCGTGCCTTCCCCAAGTGGCCCAATAAGTCTTTTATCAGGGGGAGCGGGTAGGCGTTGCAGGTGGAAACCGCGTTCAACCCACGGTAGTCAGTACACAAGCGCAGCGAACCGTCCTTCTTTTTTACAAAAAGGACCGGGGCTGCCAGGGAAGATGTGGCCGGTCTAATAAAACCCCTCGCCAGGTTTTTATCCAAAAATTCCCTAAGCTCCGCCATCTCCCGAGGGCTCATGGAATAAAGTTTGGCTTTGGGGAGTGATTCCCCTTTCTTCAATTCGATGGCACAGTCAGTTTTACGGTGGGGGGGAAGTTGGTTGCACTCCACCTCCGCGAACACATCGCCAAAGTCCCGATACTCGGGAGGGAGCGCTGCCCCCCCTGATCCCAAAGCGGCCACAATCCCCGAACTTGGAGGACCCCGCGGTCGAGCGTGCTGCTCGCAGGCGGGAGAGGTAAATTCCACAGTCCCTTCTTTCCATTTCACTAGGGGGTCATGTTCCTTCAGCCAATCCAACCCCAACACGCAAGGGAAGGCAGAGTGAGGGGCTACCAAAGGTTGGATTTGCTCCCAATGTTTTTTTATGTCCAAGTCCATTGGGCGCGTTTTCGCCGTGGCTTCCCCTCCGGGAGCACATTTCCCATCTAATTGGGTGATTGGCAAGGGTTCCCTCAGTGGCACCTTTCCCACCCCCAAAGTCTCGGCCAGTGCCGGGCTCACTAGGGATTGGGTGCACCCCGAGTCCACGATACACCGGACTCCCACTGTTTTCCCCGACTTGGGGTTGGAGAGCTTGGCAGGTAGGAGTAGCAAGGGGGAATCACTCACCACGCGTTTGCCCCTGTTGGCGGCCTGCTGGCGGGGCGCCTTTACAGCAGACCGTCCTCGTTTCCCGACTGCTCCTCAGCTTGATCCTCGTCCTCCAGCCCGCTTCCCTCCTCCGAGTCGTCCACTGCCGGCACGGCAGCCACTGGCACCAGAAGAGACTTGGCACTTTTCTTCGGAGTGGTTTTCTTGGCAGGCTGGGCTTTCGGCGGGGGGCTGCTCACGGCCCTCGGGGTCGATGCTGCTTTCGTCGGGCAGTGTGCGAGAAAGTGCCCCGCTTGGCCGCAGCCCAAGCACAGCCCCTTTTCCATGCGCCGGGTGCGCTCAGACGGCTCCAATTTGGCTCGGGGCTTGGCTTTCGCCGGGGTGGAAGTTTTCGCCACGGTTTTGCCTGCCAGGACCTGAACCATCGAGGCTCGCTCCAATCGATTTTCCATCTCTCCAGCCAATTGGACCCACCCTTCGACTGTAAGCGGGTCTTCCAGGAGGAGGCATTTGTCTGCCAGAGTAGGATTGAGGCCCCCCACAAACGCCAGCACGCGTTGGGGTTCTGTCCAGTCCGGTACAGAGGAAGCCAGCTCTTTAAATTCCCTAGCGTACTCGACCACTGACAACTTCCCTTGCCGGTGAGCCCTGAGTTTTTTCTCCGCAGTCTCCCGTTCAAACGGTTCCACGTACATCTGGCGCAGGGCCCGCATAAAGTGGTTGTAGTCACGGATGGCTTGGGGGTGGTAGCGGTACAAGTCCACGAACCATTTGGCAGCTTTGCCTTCTAGGGCTTGACCCACGAAACGCACCCGCTCAGCGTCGTCCTGGAAAGTGAACCCCATGTCCATCATGTAGGCCTGGAGGTGCACCAGAAACGTAGGAAAATCGGAGGGGTCCCCAGCAAACTTAGCCTTGAATTTATAGGTGCTCCGCATCTCCACTCCACGGAGGTGGGCAGGTAGGCGCCCTGGGCCCCAATCCGCCGGGGCCGGGACCAGGGGTCTTGCGCCACGGCCAATGCCTCGTCCTCTCCCCGCGGCCACTCTTGCTCGTTCCGCTACCCGCGCCGCCTCTGCTGCCCGCGCGGCCGCCACCGCTGCTTCGCGCGCCGCTGCTGCTGCCGCCGCCTCGGCTCCCGCCACGTCCGCCGCCGCCGCCGCTGCTGCCGCCGCTGCTGCTCCCTCGCCTCCATCCGCGCCGTCCCCTCCGGCTCCATCGCCACCCGCGCCGCCTTCGTCCTCTCGCTCCTCGTCCTCGTCTTCTCTTTCCCTCTGCGCTCTCGCTCGAGCCGCCGCCTCCGCCTCGATCTCTAGCTGCGCCCTGGCCCTGGCCACCGCCTCAGCATCCGCCGCTGCTTGCGTGTCCGCCATGCCGTGTTCCCGCAGTGCAAGCCCACCGCTCGCTCTTCGCACACTGGTATCGTGCGCACCACCACCGAGCACTTCCTTCAGCAGGCGTTGTGTTCGGCGTTTCTCCTCCGGATCCAGCCGACCCGAAAGATCCTGCAGCCAGTTAGTCACCCTGTCCAGCTTGTACTGCAAGTCCTGTGTCTCACCCACAGGCTCCAGTGCGTAGCTAGGCAGTCCCAGGTGCTCCGGCCACCGTTCATCCCCAGTAGGGCGGTCGTATTTTGACAATCGCCTGCGCTGGGTGACGTGTCGTTCCAAAAATTCCTCGGGCCCCGGGGTTGTTCCCGAGATTGCCCGCATCATGCCCGAGCTGTGCGGCCCAGCACCAGCGCCGTCGCCCTGGGAGAGGTCCCAATCCAGGCCATCTCCCTGCTCAGAAAAAGTATGTCCCTCGCCCTGCATTTTGCAGGTGAAAGGAGTTGTGAGATTTGACTTGATGTCAGACGCACAGGAAACTCACAACAAAACTTATTCAAAAGAAAATAGTTTTATTGATTAGCACTATACGCATTGGACTGAAAGTCAAATCTGACTCGAAGCCAGATTTGCCTCAGCTTATCAATACATTTCTCCCGCCCAAAACTTGACAGTTCCCAAGGAGGGGGGTTAGTGAGGAAAGACATATGTGAAACAAAAACAGGATTCCTAACTCCCATCCTTGAGAGAGGTGACAACAACCCTGTGAGCCCGTAACAAGATAAGGTTAACATAACATCGCTATTCTATTTTATTGCTTACAAACTACAAGGCCGGGGCTAGCAGGCGCCAGGCCCAATCAAGCAATATAACTGACATGGAGGAACTCAGGCTAATTTATGACAGAGATTCTACAATCCTGACACTTCGGCTTCGGCGGCGGCATTCATCGCCGCCTCCTCGCGCTCCCTCAGGGTGGGAAGATCCCCCAGCCTTTGGCCGCCGGGCTCGCGGAAGTCTACTTGCAACTCGCGCAGCAAGCGTCTTGCCTCACGCTGCTCTTCCGGATCCAACCGTCCCGATACATCCTGCAGCCAGCTGGTCACCTTGTCAAGTTTCTGCTGCAGCTCCCATACCTCGAGGGTGGACACCATCCCTTGGCTGGGCACCCCCATGGGCAGTTGATCAGGCCACTGCTCATCACCCGTCAGGCGGTCGTACTTTGACAGACGCCTGCGTTCGGTGATGTGCCTTTCCAGGAAATCTGCATGACCCGGGGTCGCATCTCCCAAGGCTCTGACCATGCCCGGACTAAACGAGCCCGCGCCGGCCACTTCGCCCTGAGAGAAGTCCCACTCCAGGCCCTCTTCCTGCTCAGTATAGATATTGCCTTCGTCCTGCATGTTGGCAGGCGAAAGGTGTTGTGAGATTTTACTTAATGTCAAGCGTTGAAAGAACTCACAACTAGCTTCTTAATAATAAGAAAGCTTTATTGAGAAGTACTACAAACATCAAGACTGGCGATGTCAAATCTGACTTGAAGGCAGATTTGCTTCCACTTATCAATACGATTCTCCCACCCAAAACTTGAAAGTTCCCAAGGGAGGGGAGAAGGAGAGAAGAGACACAAGCAATTAAAAACAGTGATACATTCTCATGGCCTTGACTGTTCTGCACGGTTGATAGCGAAACCAGGCCCAGCTGAGAGGCCTCAACAAGTGATAAGAGTTACAACAACATATATTTCACTTTCTACTGTTAGCGTGATTACAGGACCTGGAGCAACCAGGCGCCAAACAATATAACTGTCATGGAAGAACTCAGGCTAATTTATGGCAGGGATTCTAACAATCCTGACAAGGACCAACCTTGAGAAGGAGGGCACAGTTCTTTTAAAAATGTTTTAAATGTTTTAAATGTTTTAATGTTTAATGTTCAAGTTTACACTTGTTTTTATTAAAGTTTATATTGTATTGTTCTTAAAACCTCTCCATATTTCTTGAGTAAATGCTAACATGATACTTGAGTGTACATGGATCCATAGGTGGGGAGAGACGATCACCAACTCAAGAACACATGAAGGGTTATGGTTTTTGGTTTATAATATTACTAGTAATCAAGCCCACTGTACCTGGAATACAGCGGGAGCTAGCGGGGCCGCGTGTGGCCCATGAGTCGGCAGGCCGCAATTGCCGGCGTGGCGGCGGCCTGACGCGTCGGAGGCGCTTTGCGCCTCCCGATGTGTCAGGCCGCTGGCAAGGGGGCAACTGTGAGCCGCGCTGTGCACGGCTCGCAATTGCTCCCTTGGCGGTGGGGCGGCAATCGGAGAGCCCAATCCCTTGGCGGCGGGGCGGCAATCGGAGAGCCCAATCCCGTGGCGGCGGGGCGGCAATCGGAGAGCCCAATCCCTTGGCGGCGGGGCGGCAATCGGAGAGCCCAATCCCGTGGCGGCGGGGCGGCAATCGGAGAGCCCAATCCCTTGGCGGCGGGGCGGCAATCGGAGAGCCCAATCCCTTGGCGGCGGGGCGGCAATCGGAGAGCCCAATCCCGTGGCGGCGGGGCGGCAATCGGAGAGCCCAATCCCTTGGCGGCGGGGCGGCAATCGGAGAGCCCAATCCCTTGGCGGCGGGGCGGCAATCGGAGAGCCCAATCCCTTGGCGGCGGGGCGGCAATCGGAGAGCCCAATCCCGTGGCGGCGGGGCGGCAATCGGAGAGCCCAATCCCGTGGCGGCGGGGCGGCAATCGGAGAGCCCAATCCCTTGGCGGCGGGGCGGCAATCGGAGAGCCCAATCCCGTGGCGGCGGGGCGGCAATCGGAGAGCCCAATCCCTTGGCGGCGGGGCGGCAATCGGAGAGCCCAATCCCGTGGCGGCGGGGCGGCAATCGGAGAGCCCAATCCCGTGGCGGCGGGGCGGCAATCGGAGAGCCCAATCCCTTGGCGGCGGGGCGGCAATCGGAGAGCCCAATCCCGTGGCGGCGGGGCGGCAATCGGAGAGCCCAATCCCTTGGCGGCGGGGCGGCAATCGGAGAGCCCAATCCCTTGGCGGCGGGGCGGCAATCGGAGAGCCCAATCCCGTGGCGGCGGGGCGGCAATCGGAGAGCCCAATCCCGTGGCGGCGGGGCGGCAATCGGAGAGCCCAATCCCGTGGCGGCGGGGCGGCAATCGGAGAGCCCAATCCCTTGGCGGCGGGGCGGCAATCGGAGAGCCCAATCCCGTGGCGGCGGGGCGGCAATCGGAGAGCCCAATCCCTTGGCGGCGGGGCGGCAATCGGAGATTGGGCCCTCCCATTGTCAGTCCAGAGGATTTCCAACTTGGATCCCAGGACCAGCTCCCTCTCTCACTGGAGGGATGGTAGGGCCTCAGGCTGAACACAATGAGATTAGAATTGATTATACAGGATGTCCACTGCTGCCTGTTACATTGTTTTTTACTGTTAACAGGGTAAATTATGGGAGTTTTATTGTATTTTTAATATTTTATCATGTAAACCGCTATGAGAACAGCTGGGGAATGGCAGTATATAAATCTAAAAATAAATACATACATACATACATACAAGTCCATACTCCTAAGCACTACACAACAATACAATACAATACAATGCAATACAAAATGGCATCCACAATACAAAACAAAAATCAGTTCTACAAGTCAACAAAGCTGTAAGGAAAAGTGCAGCAGGCAAGGGAGCAGCAACCACAGAAGAGCAAAACCAGTGACGTCCACCTCTTTAACCTGTGGGTCATCTCCACAGACAAGAACCTGGCTCCCCGCTCAGTGGTCTCCGGGCAACCATCAGCTAGCAGCAGCTCAAGAGCCCTGCCCTCCGAGACATCAGGGGAAGGTCAAAGGGGGGAGATCAAGTCAGAACGTTGGTTGTTATACAAAGAGGCAAAGTGTGCAAACGCACCCCTCTCTCCCTCCCCCGTTCTCATGGCGGGACGCCAGGAACCTGAGTGCCCACCATACAACTCTCAAGCACCTTTGCGCTTCTCGGCCTTCCTCCACCCTCTTCAAACAGGGCGGGCTAAGACGGGGCTTTGGCAGCTGGTTCCACGTCAACCAATCAAGAGCATGGATCACGACCATCCCCCAACCTTATTAAATCCGGGTGGACTAAGGCGGGACCGTCAATGCTGCAAGACATGGAAGACCTCCAGAGGCTTGTTTTTGCGATCCAGATCCTCCTGCAATGCATGCAGACTTTCATGGCTCTCTGCAGAGCGATAGAGGGGATCATGGTGGAGGGCCAGAGCTGTGATTACATGCACCATAGGTTGAGGAACCAGACAGACCTATGGTTGCGCATTGTGCATACAGCCCCTTGGCAATGGTTTTCTCTTGCATGTGCCCCCATCCCAAAAAGGTACTGGGTGTACCCTACAGTCACGACTTCACAGACAACTTTGTGCCTGGCATTTGGGAAGAGGAGCAGTGGTTTTCGAATTTCAGAATATCTAGGGAGACCTTTATGAAGCTAGCCAACACCCTACCCCCTCGCCTACAGCCTTCCACAACTGTCATGAGAGAACCTATTTCGGTGGGAAAGAAGAAGAAGAAGAGTTGGTTCTTATATGCCGCTTTTCCCTACACGAAGGAGGCTCAAAGCGGCTCTCAGTCGCCTTCCCTTTCCTCTCCCCACAACAGACACCCTGTGAGGTGGGTGAGGCTGAGAGAGCCCTGAGATTACTGAAGAAGAAGAGTTGGTTCTTATATGCCACTTTTCCCTACACGAAGGAGGCTCAAAGCGGCTCTCAGTCGCCTTCCCTTTCCTCTCCCCACCACAGACACCTTGTGAGGTAGGTGAGGCTGAGGGAGCCCTGAGATTACTGAAGAAGAAGAAGAGTTGGTTCTTATATGCCACTTTTCCCTACACGAAGGAGGCTCAAAGCGGCTCTCAGTCGCCTTCCCATTCCTCTCCAGAAAATGTCTGGCAGTAGCAATCTGGTATTTGGCTATCACCACGACCTACAGGGACGTCGGCCACCACTTTGGCATCGGCCGAGCAACATGCTGGAAGTTTGTCACTGCATAGAGATCAAGCTGTTGAGGAAGACGGGCTGTTTTGGTGACAATGTAGCGAGGGTGAAGAATTATTCTCTGCTTTAAACATAAAAGACTTATCTAAATGGCATGTGCCTCAATGGCCCACTCGGGTGACACCGTGGGAGTCCACACCGTGGAGCTTCAAACGGCCAGGATAGCAAAGATCGTGCTGCTTATGAAAAAAAAAATTCCAACAATGCAGATCCTGGGTGGGTTCATGAACTATGGATCCCCAAAACGCGTGGGGGCAGTAGAAGATGGTACCCACTTCTGTATACGGTCACCTCGAGGGAGAGCCAACGAGTATAGAAACTGTCCACCTTTGCGGAGGAGGGTTGGAGGGGCCGCTGCCAGGATGCCCCTGTTTTCAGAGACTGGGTTCTGCCGGGCCATGGAGAATTGGGGGGGGGTCCACATTCCTGGCCATCCAAGGAACACGGGGGGGGGGCAAAGGGTCCGTGATGCCCTCGCCAGGCCCAGGTTCGATGGCAGGCGGGAATAATCTTAATCCTCTCCCAGGAGCGAATAGATCTGGAGCAATGAGCAAGGACATCAGGCACATTCCCGATCACCCAGAAGAGGATCATGGTACTTGGACGGAGCCCATAAGTTTTCCTGCGTTTTCTATTCCTCTTGATCATGTTAATGTTAATTGTTGGACACGGTGAGGTCACCCCTTTATAAAAATAATTCTATGTAGCTTTTGCATCAATAAAGTAAATTTTTGTTTGACTGGTTTTTGTCTCCAATTCTTTATTAACCATGGCCTGGTGTAAAGAAGCAACAATTAACTTTCGCCATGAACAGGGGGAGGGAGAAGTGGGGATGGACCAGAGGGGTGAGGGGAACGAGCTCAGGGGAGGGAGGGGTGGGGGCCCTTTGGAACGAGAAGCCCAAGGGTGCTTTAAAGTTTTGGGCTGTGCGCTCACTTTCCTGGCAGCCTGCCGTGAACAGAGGGGCAACAAAGGGACATGCATCACTCGTTCTCTGTCCTCACCCCAGCGCATTTCACAGCTGCAACTGTTTTTTATTATATGATGTTCCATGTATCCCATGAAATTCCATGTAAACTGCCCTGGGCCGTATGGGAGGGCAGTATAAAAATCTAATAAAATAAATAAATAAATGATCATATTATATTATATTATAAGGTAAAAGGTAAAGGTATCCCCTGTGCAAGCACCGAGTCATGTCTGACCCTTGGGGTGACGCCCTCTAGCGTTTTCATGGCAGACTCAATACGGGGTGGTTTGCCAGTGCCTTCCCCAGTCATGACCGTTTACCCCCCAGCAAGCTGGGTACTCATTTCACCGACCTCGGAAGGATGGAATATAATATTATATTATATTATATATTATATTATACTAGTAAGCAAGCCCGCTGCAGGGGAATGCAGCGGGCGCTAGGTGCTTACTTGAGTCGTCGTCGGCTGCAGCGGCGGCGGGCTGGTCGGCGGCAGGCTGGTCGGCAGCGGCAGGCTGGTCGGCGGCGGCGATCTTCCGGCGGCGGTGATCTTCCGGCGGCGGCGGGCTGACGCGGCGAGAGGCGCTCTCGCCGCGTCAGCCCGCCAGGCAGGGAACCCCCGGCAGCCGCGCTCCGCGCTTTGCCACAGGCGGTTTAAAGATTATATTATTATATTATATTATATATAATTTAATTTATACCCCACCACTCCCTTCTAACTCTAAAATTCTTTGATTCTATGATTCCATTGACTGATTCTCTCTCTGACCTTGGAGACCAGGGTCAGTGACTGCATCTGGAGTTAACTTTCAATTGAGAAGGCAGGAAGGCATGATCTGGAAGCACCTAAATCTGGGATCAGGGACGCTGGGGGACAGTAGATAAGGGGTGACTGACCTAAGGTGTGTTAGTCTTAGCAAGGATAATGCCTGTTGCATTATACTTCCAATAAAGATATTCTTCGCTCAACAAAGTCTGCTTATTGGGAAACCTCACATTTAATCTTAGCAAGGGATTGGAGACATCCTGCTTCATTTTTTTCCGAAATAAAGAGATTTTCTTCAACATTCTGTTTATTGGAAATATCAACTGGAACCTCACAAAATAAGAAGAGTTGGTTCTTATATGCCACTTTTCCCTACCCGAAGGAGGCTCAAAGCGGCTTACAGTCGCCTTCCCATTCCTCTCCCCACAACAGACACCCTGTGGGGTGGGTGAGGCTGAGAGAGCCCTGATATCACTGCTCGGTCAGAACAGCTCTATCAGTGCTGTGGCGAGCCCAAGGTCACCCAGCTGGCTGCATGCGGGGGAGCGCAGAATCGAACCCGGCATGCCAGATTAGAAGTCCGCACTCCTAACCACTACACCAAACTGGCTCTCGAATGCGGTGTGTGGCTAGGCCTTTTCTCTTGTTAGCCTGGAGAACATATGATTGAGGACCAGTGTTGCTTCTCAGCATATATGTCTCGATGCGACACTTTGAGGGGGTGATGACCCGTGTCCGAGGCTTGACTGTTTCCTGTACATTGCAATCCGAAGCTATGGACATGACCTTTGATAGGACAGTGAATATTGGTGACTAACCAAAAAAAATCATGAGTATCTGTGCTTTGCAATCACATTTTTGTGCCTTGGCTCTACCATAAACCAGTGTAGCTATGATTTTTGCATTGCTATCAGTAGTTATTGAACATGAGATGTGATTAGGCAATGAATATAGCGCAACCAAATGTAAGGATCTCAGGATCTATGGTTTGGAAATAGGGTTTTTTTTTTCTTTTTGGTAGAATCAGCATTTTAGTGCAGTTGGGTCCATGGACATTGTATTCAGTTGGATGACCCAATTCATGAGGGTCCATACTTCAGAATCATGTTATTGCAAAACAGTGGCAAAGCAGTGGATCCATTATTTTTGTTTTTTTCTCATTTGTTGGTATGGAAATAAGTGACTGATAGTGAGTCTGGACTGAACTAACACAAAAATCCTGAGGATCCATGTTGTGGAATTATGAATTTGTGCCATGATGATACCACAAAGCAGTGGATCCATGATGTTTGCATTGAAATCTGTGCCTACAGACACAGTAGGTGAGCTGGTGGTGAGTTTGAGGTGACCCAATGTGCAAATTCTTAGGATCCATGAGGATCAGTTTGGAACTTTTTTGCACCATGATGGAGGTAGAGTTGTGGATTTAGAGATTTCTGAGATACAAACTGTGGCCATGCCACGATAAGATGATGATTTAAGGATGACTAAATCCCCAAATCCAGAATATCATGGCGATATTCCATAGTATGGTTCCAGCACCATGAACCTGCAGTTTTTTGGGGTGTGAAATGCAGCTATGGACATGATATGTGATTTGATGATGAGTTTGGGGTGATTGAATGCAAAAATCCTAGGAATCCATGAAGATCCATGTTGTTGCACACTGCAGGCGCCACAAAGCTGTGGATCCATGATTTTTTTAGTGCAATCTGTGGCAATGTGATCTGACGGTGAGTTGGGGATGATGTAATGAAACCTTCCTGAAGATCCATGCTTCAGACTGTATCGATGGGATGTGGTGGTGCCATGAAATTTTAAATCCATGCTTTTTGTGGCAAAATCTGTAGTTACAGACATGATTTGTGACAGTGGTGTATTTGGGATAACCCAAAGTAAAAATTCTAACAATCCACAAGTATCTCAAATTTGGAACCATGTTTTTGCACCATAACGTCACACAGAGGCTGTGGCTCTGTGATAAAATCTGTGGTTATGGACATGATATAAGATGTGATTTTAAGGTTTGGAGCAAAGTAATGCAAAAGCCTCAAGGACCCATGAGAATCTGTGCCTAGAAAAAACGCTTTGGTGATGTGGCAGTGCAACACAGCTGTGGATGCATGACTTTCAGGTGCCATCAGTGGCTACGCACAAGAAATCTTGTCTGATGGCTTGTTGTGACCCAAAGCAAAAATCCTACGGATCCATGGGGGACCCACACTTTGGAACCATGTATTTGCACCATTTTGGCACTCTAGGATCACCTGATATTTGTTGGGAATTCTGTGGCTATGGCCATTGAACATGAGTTGATAAGGAATTCGGGATAACCTAACACAAAAAATCCAGAGGATCCACAAAGATCTGTGCTTTGGAACCTTGTTTTTTGTCATTGTGTCACTACAAAGTTGTGGATCTGGTTTTAAGTAGTTGGATCCCAGTGAAACTGATTTGAATTGGTTTTGTCTGCTCTAAACAGTTTTGATCTGGTTTAAGAAGAGTTGGTTCTTATGTGCTGCTTTTGTCTACCTGAAGGAGTCTCAAAGCAGCTTACGTTCGCCTTCCCTTTCCTCTCCCCACAACAAACACCCTGTGAGGGAGGGGAGGCTGAGAGAGCCCTGAGATTACTGAAGAAGAGTTGGTTCTTATATGCCACTTTTTTCTCTCCGAAGGAGCCTCAAAGCTGTTTCCAATCACCTTCCCTTTCCCCTCCCCACAACAGGAACCCTGCGTGGTGCGTGAAGCTGAGAGAGCCCTGAGATTCCTGCTCAGTCAGAACAGCCAAAGGTCACCCAGCTGGTTGCATGTGGAGGAGCACAGAATCAAACCCAGCTTGCCAAATTAGAACTTCACACTCCTGACCACAACTCCAAGTTGGTTTCAGACCAAGTTGATCAATCTAAACCAGTTTGATGTGGTTTTTTGTCTTTCTGTTCACACCATTCTGAACCCGTTTGATCCATTCTAAATTTAGCAGTTCTAAGAAATAGGGACCTTGCGGACACTGGACATGGAGGAAAACCAGGCCTCATTCCCCATCAGTCTGCTGTACGTAGACTGATGCCGTCTCTGATGCGATGGCATAAACATTTCCCAACTAGAAAAATAAGTAAGAAACAGTACAAATTGTCAAACCTACAGCATATGGAAGATCTTGGTTCAAATCCCCAGCCTCCTATGGAAGCTCACTGGGTGATCTTGGGCCAGTCACTCCCTCTCAGCCTAACCTAACCTGCAGGGTTGTTGTGAAAATGAAATGGGGTTGAAGCCAGTTATATATGCCACACCATAACCTAAGCATGACAGCATGAAATGTTCTAGTTCCTTGTTTAAACAGTTAAGCTGTCCAGTGGTTCATATGCTATCTGTAACTGCTCGGGGAGCGGTATACATAATTGGGCAGGGCCAGTCCAGGTTAGACAAGGACAGACAAGCGTTCTAGCCAGGATAGAAGAGGATGCTGCGTTGGGTGGCTCCCACAACGGGCGGAAGGCAGTGGTGGCCCCAGTTCTCCAGCAGCAGCACTGCCTCCTG
Source organism: Paroedura picta (assembly GCF_049243985.1). NCBI lineage: Eukaryota > Metazoa > Chordata > Lepidosauria > Squamata > Gekkonidae > Paroedura > Paroedura picta. The sequence continues at coordinate 104,261,844 of NC_135376.1, read as the reverse complement.
TCATGGTGCAGCGCTGCTGGGACCTACCACTCTCGGCAGTCTCCCGCTGCTGGGATGGTCTCGTCGGCAGCAGGGTGTGCGCATCTGCGGTGCCACGGGTTCTGGCGGGCCCTTTTGGGTGGCGCCGCTGAGCACTGCCAGCGGGCATGTGTAGCAGCAGAGTGGCGGAGAGACGTCTGCTCCAGCAGCCAGGTGCGCCTGCAGCCAGGCGGCCGAGGGAGGTAGGGTGGGGCGCTTAGTGGCCGTCCCAATCAGGTTGTGGCCAGTCTGGACACTATCCGGAGGCCGGACACGTTCTACCCCCTGGGCAGATTCCCAAATATTTACGAGAACCATGGATAAGGATACATAGCAACTAGACTAGAATAGTCTTTTAAAAGCTGCCTCAGAACCTTATCATGAGAAAGTAGAGAACTTAAAAAATACAGGACAGGACGGCGAGATTCTGAGCTCCCACATAGCCGTGATTGGCCTTCAGCCAGCAGGTACATCCTATTTCAAACACAACGCTGTGTGGGTTGGCTGCCTCTACCACATCCAGCCTTCAGTTTCCTGCCGCAGCTTCTGGACAGGTCCTTCCAGCACTAGGCAAGGAACAGGTCAACATGGGGGCTGTGAATTTTATCCGAAGCCAGTGTGGTGAAGTGGTTACAAATGGTGGATTCTGAACAGGAGAACTGGGTTTGAGTCCCCATTCCTCCGCATGAAGCCAACTAGGTGACCTTGGGACAGTCAGACAGTCCAGAGCTCTCTTAGCCCCACCTGCATCATAGAGGAAAGGATGGCAAGACTCCCTTGGGTAGTGAAATGCAGGGCATAAAAACCAACAGTACTTGTGAAACAGGGGCTCCACGGAGTGTGCCACCTGATGGGAGACTCTCATGTGTGCTGAGTCAGCCACGTACCCAAAGATGGGCATTGTCCAAAACATTCGGAATGGCCGCTGTTTCTCCATACGCCATGTTGACAGAGTTGTAAGCATATACAGACAACAGAGTAGTGAGGGGTGGTTATTGTAGCTGTGACCTATGGGGCAGACAATGGTTGAACAGTGGGTTCCTCACAGTTCATAATAATCTGTTCATTATAATCCCCCTTCCAAGCAGTTTCTGCCTCCCAGCAAGGAGATGAGGCAGGTGCCAACTGGTAACTCCCCTCCCATCCTTTCCATGGATCATGCTGGTTTTGCTCATAGTGACGCTGCCACAAGCCTGGTGGATGTGCCTGAATGTTAAATTGCCAAATTGCCTGGCAAAAGCGCTTGCAGGAGCACCGGTGCGCTTGGGACCCTGGTCCTTAGTGGGCTGGGTGAAATGAGGTGTGTCTACCCAGGATCATGTCCTGCTCCTGAGTAGTTCCTCGTTGCATCTTCACAATGCAATGGCAGTTGCTGAGGGTGGATGAAGCTTTGCTGTAAGAAGCAAGGGCTGCATCCCATCGCCGGATCTTACGGCCTCCTGTAGGCTGGGGACCCCTGATTCTGTCTCAAGCCCAGTAAGGCAGTAGCCTCAAGAAGGAAGCCAGATGGCTGAGATGCCAACAGTAAGAGAGAGCTGGGAACTGCAAGAGAAGGGCCTGGCTCAGGGGTAGAGCATCTCCTTTGTAGGGTGTCCCTGGAAGCTCCAGTTTAAAGGATCAGGTAGTGATGCACGGGAGGGATCCTGAAGTCAGTGCCAGCCAAAGCTTTAGGATGCTCTGGGCTGATCCTGCATTGAGCAGGGGGTTGGACTAGATGGCCAGTATGGCCCCTTCCAACTCTAGGATTCTATGAACAATCAACGTTGACCTTTGTAGACCAGTGGTGTGATTCACTATCAGGCACTTCATAAGACTATTCTGGATGGGATCACACTTCCTTAGAAACTCAGAGCTGCAGCTTGGGTGTGTCTCCCAGCATTTGATCAGCTCTTCCTTTAAACGGTTGGGAAGTGTTTCTTCCCTTGCTCCCCCCAAGGAACATGGTTATCATGTACAACTCCTGGCTTTTCTCTTACCTTTCCAAACACGCTTTGCTACGAAATGTCTGAAAAGATGGCAGCAAAACCTTGATAGTTGCCATTTGGGTGGTAAAGTTCAGACTCTCCAGTCTCATGTATGCAGCAGCCATGAGCCCCACCTGGACGAGGTTGCGTTGTTGTTTTTTTAATTTGCAAAATGGTTCTAGCGTTATGACGTTAGAGCAATCTTGATGCCAGGTTTTCTGATTTCCCATGTTTTCTAGCCTCTTGTATTTACAGAGTTCTGCCGTTCTCTGCCTTTCTATTTCTCAACAAAAACGGCTAGGACGTTTTTCAAAAAATGAAGGCTGGGAATGCTCAGAACATGATGATGTCAAAGCAAGAGTCAACTGCTGATTTTGCAAACAGCTTGAAAAAGGCCCAGCAGTGCAGGGAGTTGCTCCTGCCAGGCAGGGGGAGGAGGACAGGAAAACCTCCTACGCGCAGTGGGTTAATTTTAACGCTATTTTCATGTTTTCATGCCCACTGCGTTGAGTGGAGCGGCAGCATAAAAATGTTTTCAATAAATGTGCGGTAGCTCTATCAACAGCAGCAGGAATAGAAATATCATTAACAAACTCATCTGTGTTTGGGGAAGAACTTGTGTCTCCTTTACCCCTGATTTTACACACCATCCAGCTTTCATGAGAGCATACCCTCCCTTTGCCAGTCCCCCACAACCAAATCCCAAAATCTGTAAAGAAAGACAAAAGGCCAAGCATTGTGCTCACAGGGATTGTGCAGGGCAGGATAAACATCTGACAAAGGCTCCAGTGCGGATATCAAGGTCCCCTCCAACCGATGGCTGATGGCCAACGCAGAGGCAGGCGCTGCAGGTTGGGGTGCTGAGTTGGAAATGAGCTCAGAGCCGGGGGGGGGGGATTCTTTCCCCCAAAATAGAATTCAAATGAACAACTGCATTTACTTTACCAAAAGGCAGTCAACAATTTATACCATGACAATAACTGAATACATCTTGTAGGAAGTTGGTGTGCCTGTCGGGGGGGGGGGGGTCACACGGCCAGGGGTGGGCAGGGTGGTTCTGGTCCCTCATACTGGCCTATCCACAGTGGCATACTGGCAGGGGCTCAGGTTGGAGGGAGCTGAGTAGCTGAAGTTGGCATGTTGCTTTGCCTTCAGCCTTAGGCTCGCCAGGCTGGAGTTGCACGTGTCCCTGTACATGTAGGGGCTGGCAGTGGAGGCAGCATAAGGGCAGGTGCCGGAGGAAACGGAGGAGGAGCTCAGGCCGGGACTCCCCAGGCTGTTGAGGCTGGAGCTGGGCACACCAGTCACTGTGGAGGGCACCATGGAAGAAGGCACGGGCATGGACCCAATGGAGCTGGGGGTGGAGAACATGGGCTGTGAGGAGAGAGGGCTGACATTCATTGAGTTGAAGAAGGGGAAGCTCTTGGCTGACAGGCTGCTGGTCGCCAGGCTTTTAGAGGCCCAGTTGTTGTAGGAGTAGCCACTGTACATCTCCTCGTAAGGTTGCATCAGTCCATTGAACTGGGCTCCAAAACTGTTCTTGCAGAGCTCTGCCTGCTGGTTTCTTTCTCGCTTCCTCCATTTGGCTCGCCGGTTCTTAAACCAAACCTACAAGAGAAAGGAGAAGGGAAGTGATCCCGGTCAACATTCCCAGACAGCAGGAGAGGGAACTGCGCTTGCTTCAGGCGGCTCTTTCTGGAGATGCTGAGAATGCAGGGTCACTTTGCACAGACCTGTGAGAGACCCTGGCTTGCATTTCTCCATTGCCACAAGAAACACGGAAACTGTACGTGCTCAGACACCAGCTATCCCTTCTCCTTTAACAATTTATAACTTGGGAGGAGCTGGCAAATAGGCTTTCTTGGATGACACTTTTATTCATTTTGGGCTTGAGGTTTTTAGCTTGTGTCTAAGCAGTTGGGATATTGTGACTTCAATTGGCTGGTCTTGTACATAATCCATTGCAGCTAGCTGGGGTACGCCCCAAGTGTCTGATATAATTCTATTTATCTGACTGATATGCCACCCTTCTGCACAACAAAAGGAACAACAATAATGTAATTAAAATTAAGACTTTATAAAAACGTTTAAAACCACATTTCACAACCACCACGAGCAGCATCATAGAGCTATTGCTTCTAGCATAATTTCCATTCAGTGATGTTTTCATTTCAGGGGGTTCATTATGGGGGGGGGTGTTGACTGGCCCCCAACTGGAAGGGGCCTCTGGGCTCATCTAGTTCAGTCCTTAAGTTGGGCCAGCCACCTCATGCAGTGCAGGGCCATGGAGACTATTTGAAGCAGAGACAGAAGGCAAGCCAGCCCTCCAGCTCTCCCGCTGTGATCTTCACCCTGCATCCCAGAATCAAGACCCCTGATTGAGGAAGAAGAGTTTTATGCCCTGCTTTTCTCTACCCCAAGATGTCTCAGTGCAGCTCCCCTTCTGCACCCCACAACAGGCCCCTTGTGAGGCAGGTGGGGCTGAGAGGTTGCCCAGCTGGCTGCATGTGCAGGAGGAGCAGGGGATCAGGGCAAGGTCTCTAGATTGTGATCCACTACCACTCCATGCATGGAACAGCAGCCTGGGAGAGAGAGAGCTGCAGGGACAGGAAGGACAAGGACAGGAAAAAGAGGGAAGGACGTATCCCCTGGTCTGTTGGTTGGTTCCCTGATGCAAATCCTCTCTCCCCATGCCTTTGCATTCTTACCAGGAAGGAAAGCAAAATGGGAACTCATCTGCCTGCGGAAGTAAACACCGTTAACTGGCTTTCAGTTTTATGCTGACATGCCCCCTGCAAAGCAGGGTCCTATGGGAGGTTGGTATAAACATCTAATAAGTAAGTAAGCAAGTAAATAAAGGGGACTAGCCCAAGGGGCGTCTTATGTGGGAGGGGAGTTGGGCACAGCTCTCTGCAGTTGTAATGACTACAATCCCTGGCTTCAAGGGGAAAACAAGTATTCACTTTCTGAGGGTTTAACTAGATTTAGCAACAGCCAAGCTGTGTGTTTAACCCATTATTTGCTATAAAGCTCAGGAGAGCAGAGGATGGAGTCCAACTGAAGAAGCAAAAGGAACATGGAGATGCAGAATGTGTAAAACCAGTTGGGAATGGTTTTATTTTATTGTGGGGGGTTTTGATGTTGTAACCCACTGCAAGCCCACTTGTGGGGGGTTTTGATGTTGTAACCCACTGCCAGGAACGGCGGGTACTAAATCCAATAATAACAACAACAACAGCTCCTGCAATTGCTTCTTACCTCCCTGAGGCCTTTCTTCCCAAAAAGGTTTTCCCCATATGGGCTGAAGGCAAACTGGAGCTCAACAAAGTGACCCTGGGGGACTGTAAGGACGTACGCTTGTCAAGGGATGGTTATTAAACTCCTTACCTACGTACACCCTCGATCTTAAGACAGAATCCCCTTCTATGCTGCCATCTAAGCTGGTGCTCCAATATGAGAACCATAAGCCCTTGAGCAGGTTCCCTGGACAGGGCGGTACAGAAATCGCCATCCTTTTAACTACTTTTTAACACAGGCCATAATCTATGGAATGCCTTGCTCTGGCTTGAAAACAGGAGACTCATGAAGGTAGCTGAAAGGCAGCCGAGCAGGAATTCTAGTTCTCTCTCCACATCTCCATGAGGCCACTGCAGGAGGTTCGGCTGGTCTGGTGTCCTGTACTCTCTTGTCCTTAGCAGCTTTGGCTAAACTAGTGCTGCAGTCCATTCTATGTTCTACAGTGATGGGAGTTCCTGAAATCTGGTTCTGATTCAATGCAAAAATGATGCAACCGGCTTGGCCGGTGCTTGACTATCTCCAGATATTGCACAGACAAGACAAAACAAACAAACAAAAGTCATAGGCAGCTCTGCTGAGCTGCACAAAATGCAAAACTAAATCCATGTAAGACCTTTTTGTTAAGGGCCGATCAAAATGCCCTGACCTGGACAGCCCAGGCCAGCCTGAAGTCATTAGATCTCAGAAACTGAACAGGGTCCAGCCCTGGCTGTTATTTGGGTGGGAGACGGCCAAGGAATATCCGGGTTGTGATGTGGAGGCAGGCAGGCAAGGGCAACCCACTTCCGGACATCTCTTGCCTTGAAAATCCTACAGGGAAGCCATATGTCAGCTGGGTCTTTCCACAACCAAAAAGATGCAGAACATTGTACATTCTTGTTCTTGGAAATTTTGCTGTAGCATTACAATTGTCCAGCAGCAATAAACTGAGAAAAATGAACACATGAGTCTGATTTGAGTCTTAGCAATCGGTGAGGTTTGAGTCATTGCTTTTAGTAAGAAAAATCCATTTGTAGGAAAGATTCTTGATTGTAAAGTACAATGATGCTTTATTCCAAACAATCCTTGCTAAGATTAAAGTCAGGTGACTTCTGCTCTGTTTTAACCTTTAGCCTGCTAGTCCTTCTGAGCACAGAGTCCGAAAGGGTGTTTTCCCTCCAGTCACATTCCAAGAACTAGAGGTCGCATTGTCATAGAGACTGGGTCGAACAGAGACTCCCCCCCCCCCACTAACTCTCTGCTGTGATAATTCACACCTAAGACCTCTAGGGTAATCAACTGCATATACAGAGAACCGAACCAGCAATAAAAGGACAGCTTGGGATAGCTGGCAAATGGCAAAAACAGGGATGGTTTTTCCATTTATACAGAATCAGCCTCTTGGTCCATCCCGGTCGGTACTGGACAGGTGGCAGTTCTCCACAGTCTCCGATCTTTCCCATCGCCTGGTGCCTGATCATTTCCACTGAAGATGCCACCAAGGGAACTTGGGCATGCCCAGCAGACGCTCTACCACTGAGCCCCAGTTGTGCTCCCAATTATAACCTACAAGGCATCCCTTAAATCCCATGTTGGCAGCTTCTGTATTACCCAGAATGCTCTATGAGACAGGGAAGGGGGGATAGCACATGCTTGGTATGCAGAAAGCCCCCTTTACTCCAAAGTATTCTCATTCCACTGAAGCCAATGGCTGCAGGATGCAACTTTGTGTGTCTGTGACCGGCACAGCTGGAAAACCCAATAATTAAAAGGGTTTTCTGTTGCTTATTTTCCTCAGAAAGAGGGAAAATGAGGAATATTTCTCTCACTCTTGCTTTGGAAGGTTGCTTTGAAGCTCCCTGATGCGGAATGGGCACTGGGAAGCATCAAAAAAATCAGAAGCATGAGAGAGTGAATTCACGACAGAGATAAAAATTACTGCAGCTATCTTCTTTTTTTTTTTTACAAAGTTTCAGACATCTGGAAAGGAAACAAATCTATTTCTTATACCCAGCTGTATTTGGACAAAAATGCCAATCTCTCCTTGGAAATATTATGGAAGATGAGAGCAAACTACTTCCATATCATATACTCTTCATATACTCTGGCATATAATCATTTAGCTGATTGACATTTGGCTATTAAACAAAATCAGCCAGTCTTTTCTTGATTATATTCCACAGTGATATATTCCATTTGTGATAGAATACTACCATCTAGTGGATATCTGAGTAACTACACGTTTAGGATTATTAATTCACCTGGAGGATTACAAAAAATGTTATTTCCTGTTTGTTGATGATATACACATTTTAAATTTTACAACAAGAAAATATTAAGCTTGTGCAAACACCTGAAAAGCCAAGTATGGACTCTTTTCAGAATTTCTGACACAAATGGACCAAACTTGGATCAGAGACTGTAAATTCGATACTAGTCTTCAATTAGACAATAGACTCCAGTGCCTAGAAGAGTCCTTTAAATCCAGGCCATCAGAAGTGAAAGAAGATATTTAGAGATCTGAGAACATAAATTTTCTCCCAGAAGTTCAGTCCTTTAAAGAGAAGAATTGAACATCAACATAAAGATGGAGGTGGTCAATACACAACTAGAAACAAAGATAATTTGGTGCTATGGAACTCAAACAGAAGGAATATTTTTTAAGACTGAGAAGTATTACAGAAAATATAAGACAAAGAGTACTTAAACGCTTTTGCAGAATTCTTGGGACTCCTGGGTGAAGACATGGAAATGGAAATGGATTCTGTTTATAATAGAGTGAATTCCACATTTGCAACTATGAGAAAAGCTCCATGAGACACACTGGTTCGTTTTGTGAAGAAGTCAACTAGAAACAGAATCCTACAGCAACATCCCAAGACGGATCTCAAGATAGACAACAAGGATGTGATTTCTGAAAGAAATCTCACAAAGAATTTCAGAGAAAAGGAGAGATAAACATTCTTACAGATAACGGGTGAGGTGCCAGACAATTGGAGGCAGACAAATGTTGTCCCCATCTTCAAGAAAGGGAAAAAGGAGGATCCGGGTAATTATCGACCCCTCAGCTTGACATCTGTAGTTGGCAAAATTTTGGAACAAATAATCAAACACACAGTCCTTGAACAGCTGGAACTGAGAGCTGTGATTTCTAAGACTCAGCATGGGTTTCACAAGAACAAGTCATGTCAGACCAACCTTATCTCTTCTTTCGAGAAAGTGACTACCTTGCTGGATCAGGGGAATGCCGTGGACATAGTTTATCTGGATTTCAGTAAAGCTTTTGATATGGTTCAAAATGATATTCTTGTTGACAAGTTGGTAAAATGCGGTATGGATCCTAATTCTGTCAGGTGGATCAATAACTGGTTGACATATCATACCCAGAGGGTACTTGTTAATGGTTCAGCATCTTCTTGGAAAAGAGTGACAAGTGGAGTACCCCAAGGATCTGTCCTGGGGCCTGTGTTGTTCAACATATTTATAAATGATTTGGATGAGGGATTAGAGGGGGTACTTATTAAATTTGCAGACGATACCAAACTGGGAGGGGTAGCAAACACAACTGAAAACAGCAACAGAATACAGGATGATCTTGATAGGCTCGAGAAGTGGGCTAAACTGAATAAAATGAAGTTCAATAGAGACAAATGTAAAGTTCTGCATTTAGGTTAGAAAAACCAAATACACCAATATAAGATGGGGGAGACTAGTCTTGGCAGTAGCATGTGCGAAGGTGTCTTAGTAGACCATACATTGAACATGAGTCAGCAGGGTGACCCAGTGAGTCAGTCAGTCAGTCAGTCAATCAGTAACCTTTTATTGGCATAAAATATGTATAAGACATATAAAAATAGGGTTTAAAATTTCAACAAAATAATCATAGAATCATAGAGTTGGAAGGGGCCATACAGGCCATCTAGTCCAACACCCTGCTCAACACAGGATCAGCCCTAAGCATCCTAAAGCATCCAAGAAAAGTGTGTATCCAACCTTTGCTTGAAGACTGCCAGTGAGGGGGAGCTCACCACTTCCTTAAGCAGCCTATTCCACTGCTGAACTACTCTGACTGTGAAAATTTTTTTCCTGATATCTAGCCTATATCGTTGTACTTGAAGTTTAAACCCATTACTGTGCGTCCTTCCCTCTGCAGCCAACAGAAACAGCATCCTGCCCTCCTCCAAGTGACAACCTTTCAAATACTTAAAGAGGGCTATCATGTCTCCTCTCAACCTCCTTTTCTCCAGGCTGAACATTCCCAAGTCCCTCAACCTATCTTCATAGGGCTTGGTCCCTTGAATAAATAAAATAGGCCATGAGGTTACATAACCAAACAGATCTTAAAATGATTAAATAAACTATGAAAGATAAAATACAGGGTAGGCAGCATATTATAAAAGCATCTTAGTTAAAACTCTGGCAACTAAAATGGTTACCTCTGGGTCTTTGTCAGAGAGCAGAAATTGCAAGGTCATAGATTCACTTACAGAAGGCTTGTTTCCCAGCAAAGCAACAAAGCTGTCATCCCGACACTGCTCATATAAGGGGCAATCTAACGAAATGTGTGAGACAGAGTCAGGGCAGCCAGAACCACACGGACAGAGTCTCGCATGGTATTTGATACGGTGGAATCTTCCCTCTAAGACCTTTGAGGGGAAAGCATTCATTCGTGCCAGGAGAAAAGCTCTTCTCAGGGGTGGGACATCAAGAAGATGCAAATATGTAGACATAATATTTCTCTGCATAGTGGGGGTGACTCAGTGGCTAAAAAGGCAGATGGGATTTTGGGCTGTATCAAACGGAGTATCGTGTCCAGATCACGGGAGGGGATGGTACCGCTTTACTCTGCTCTGCTCGACCTCACTTGGAGTACTGTGTTCAGTTTTGGGCACCCCAGTTGAAGAGGGATGTTGACAAACTGGAATGTGTCCAGAGCAGGGCAACAAAGATTGGAGACCAAGACATATGAAGAAAGGTTGGGGGAGCTTGGTCTGTTTAGCTTAGAGAGGAGATGACTGAGAGGGGATCTGATAACATTCTTCAAGTATTTAAAAGGCTGCCATATAGAGGATGGACCAGAGGGACAGACCAGAACGAATGGGATGAAATTAATTCAAAAGAAATTTCATCAAAACATCCGGAAGAAGTTCCTGACAGTTAGAGCGGTTTCTCAGTAGATCAGGCTTCCTCAGGAGGTAGTGGGTTTCTCCATCTTTGGAAATTTTTAAACAGAGGCTAGATAGCCATCTGACAGAGAAGCTGATTCTGTGAAGGCAAAGGGGTGGCAGGTTACAGTAGATGAGCGATTGGGATGTGAGTCTCCTGCATAGTGCGGGTGGTTGGACTAGATGACCCGTGAGGTCCCTTCCAACTCTAGTATTCTCTGATTCTATCATTAGATTTAATTGGGCTAGAGATGAAGTACAATAATATTTTAATAATATCCATGTCAGAACCTGCAGTCTCTGCCATTATTTAGGGGTGTTGATTTAGGAGGATATTTAGAGTGCTAGCCCTGCAGGGGTTGTAGTCCATCTGTCCTCCTTGCCTTATATTCTTTATTGCCCTCATGCTCCTTCCTGCATTCTTCCCCTCCTCCCCCCCCCCCCCGTAACTCTCACCTGGGCGCTATCCATCTTCACTCCCCTCCGGAACGCAACCTTAGGATCCTGCTATCGAGTGGATTCTGGGGTGGGGTGGGGGAGCGGGGTTGGATTTATATGTGGTGACCCAGAATTCTTGCCTCAGTTTCAACAATGCCTTGTTGAATGAAATCTTTGGCTTCAAGTCAAAAGTTTGCTTTTCTGGGTAACGGAAGGTCTTCACAATCAACTAATGCAAACCTAGACTGTAATGTAAAAGATAAATGATGTCTGTTCTTTTTCTTATAGTCTTTCATAACCTTTCTGTTCTATATATTAAAAACAAAACTCTTCAACAAATAGCCTCATATGGCAGGGACTGTGAGAAGATCTTTCCCTGCCTGAGATGCGGGAGAGCTGCTGCCAGTCAGAGCAGCATAAGGCAGTTCCACCTGAGCTCGGAAGGGCCGTGGCTCAGTGGCAAGGATGTGTGCAAAATGTCCTAAGTTCTGCTGGCAGGAGCAGAACTTGGGGCACTCCTGGGGCCAAGGCAGATGTGGTCCACTGTTGTGGTTGGATCCAGCCAAAGGCACAGCAGGCCTGCTGGCCCAAAGGGACCAGTGGTCTGACTTGGCACAGGGCAGTCAAATACAAACAGGTGCAGCATCGGCCTGCCACAAGAGCCCCCAATCATATGCTTTTATGTGGCTTGTTCTCCCCCACTGCCCTACAAGCTCTGGCCATATTCAGGGAGAGAAGGCACTATACCCGGACTCTGGCTTCAGTCAAGTTGGTCCAGATGGCGATCTCTTCGCGGGTGCTCATGTCAGGGTAACGGTTCCGCTGGAAAGTGGCTTCAAGTTCTTGGAGCTGTTGGCTAGTGAAGTGAGTTCTCTGCCGGCGCTGCTTCTTTTTCAGGGAGCCATCCTCAGGGTTGGAGTCATCCGTCTGGTTCTGCTGGGACTTTTCAGTGTCTGCAAAAGGCAAGGGCAGGGGAATCCATCACTTGTCTTTCCAATGGTGCAACCTCCCCAGTGGCCAGCATACTTGCTTGTGTGGAAGAGTGTCATACCATGGACGAGAATGCTGGAAGGGAAGGGAGCATGTGAAGGGTGGGCGCTACTCAAACAAGAGCTGTTGCATGCTCAATCAATGACTATCCCAGAAAGACGAAAACACTGCAGGAGCTCTAAGAAGCCTATTTGGATGAACAGAGAACTTCAAGAGGAACTAAGAAAGAAAAGGAAAATGTTCAGGAAATGGAGGGAAGGACAGAGCTCTAAAGAAGAGTACCTACAGGTTACTAGGCACTATAGATCAATCATCAGAAAGGCCAAAGCTGAGAGTGAGCTAAAATTGGCCAGGGAAGCCCATTGTAACAAGAAAAGATTTTTCAGTTACGTGAGGAGCAAACGTAAAGTAAAGGAGGCAATAGGCCCACTGTTGGGTGCAGATGGACAAACTCTAATGGAAGATGCAGAGAAAGCAGAAAGGCTTAGTGGCTATTTTACATCTGTTTTTTCCCACAGGTCAAAGTGTTTAGGCACATCTAGAGATGGCTGTAGCCAAAGGATAGTGTCTGGGTGGCAGGTTAACATGGATAGAGAGGTTGTCGAGAGGCATTTAGCTGCACTGGATGAGTTCAAATCCCCTGGGCTGGATGAAATGCTCAATTCCTACTTCTCAATTTTCTCTTGTGAGGGGTATCAACCTGGCAAAATCATTTACTGTGACGAGGGATGGGAGTAGTCCATAAACAGTTTATTTAAATGAAACCAAATCCTCTGGGCCAGATGAATTGCATCAAAGGGTACTAAAAGAACTTGCAGACATAATTTCTGAGCCTCTGTCCATTATTTTTGATAATTCTTGGAGAACAGGTGAAGTGCCAGAAGGTTGGAGGTGGGCAAATATTGTCCCTATCTTCAAGAAGGAGAATAAGGAGGATTCGATTAACTACCGACCCATCAGCTTGACATCTATAGCTGGCAAAATTTTAGAACAAATCATCAAGCAGTCAGTCCTTGAGCAGCTATAGCAGGTGGCTCTAATTACTAAGAGTCAGCATGGCTTTCTCAAGAACTATCATGTCAGAGTAAACATATCTCTTTTTTTGAGAAAGTTACTACCTTGCTAGAACAGGAGAATGTTCTGGACAATGTTTACAATGATTTCAGTAAGGCTTCTGATAAGGATCCGCATGATATTCTTATCGTATCACTGTTAGGTGGATCTAGAACTGCTTGACAGATGGCACCCAAAGGGTGCTTGTAAATGGTTTGTCATCTTCTTGGAGAGGAGTGATGAGTGGAGTACCTCAGAGAGCCAGTTTGGTGTAGTGGTTAGGAATGCGGACTTCTAATCTGGCATGCCGGGTTCGATTCTGCGCTCCCCCACATGCAACCAGCTGGGTGACCTTGGGCTCACCACGGTGCTGATAAAACTGTTCTGACTGAGCAGTGATATCAGGGCTCTCTCAGCCTCACCCACCCCACTGGGTGTCTGTTGTGGGGAGAGGAATGGGAAGGCGACTGTAAGCCACTTTGAGCCTCCTTCGGGTAGGGAAAAGCGGCATATAAGAACCAACTCTTCTTCTTCTGGGCCCTGTGTTGTTCAACATATTTATAAATGATTTGGATGGAGGAATGGAGGGAGTACTTACTAAATTTGAAGATGATACTAAACTGGGAGGGGTAGCAAGCATGCCAGAATCAGGATACAGGATGATCTTGACAGGCTGGAAAACTGGGCTAAAATGAATTTCATTAGTCTTGGAAGTAGTATGTGCAAAAAGGATCTAGGGGTTTTAATAGACCATGCACCGAAAATGAGTCAGCAGGGTGAATCGGTGGTTAAAAAAGGCAAACAACTGAGTCAGACAACTGAGAGCACGTGGAAAGAGCTACTGGGGAGTGTTGCTGCTGACCAGGTGAGGCTATTGTGGTGCTGAGTGGGGTGATTGCTGGGAGGATTAAAAAGGGCTGCTTCTTGCCAGAGACGCAAGCCTTTGGCGCGAGCCGAAGGGCGAGAGACAAAGGGCTCTTGGCCTGGGGTTCTTGGCCTAGCAATTAGAATCAGTAGATTATATTTCCCTAGTAGTTGCACTGCCTAGATGTTACAATGGACCTCCAGGACACTCATCCCATCATCTGCAGTGAGTGTGACATGATTGCCTTCCTCCCAGAAGACAAGATGGACTACATCTGCCCCAAGTGTAAGCTGGTAAGACTTTTGGAGGAAACAATTAGGGGATTAGAAAACAGATTACTCTGACCCAAATTAAGAAAGGGGAGGAGTTCATAGACCAGAGCTGTGCAACTCGGAATAAAGAGGATACAACCAGTCCTGAAGAGGATAAGGGGATTGATCTCATTACGTAGCCTCTGCAGACAGTTCGCAAAAAGACTCAATGGCGTAGAGCGAGACGGTTCTTGGGGCCTTTGGAACTCCAGAATAGATTTCAGGAACTTGCAGAGGAGGTACAAGTGTCAATGAGGGAAGAGGCCCCAAAACAAAGTCTAAGACAAAGTGAAGAGGCCACAGAGATAGAAGGAAATGGAGTTGAGAAGAAAAAAAAAGTACTGGTAATTGGAGACTCCCTGCTAAGAGGAATGCATTGCCATGTGGCTGAGCCCGACCCCCTAAACCGAGAGGTGTGTTGCCAGGGGCAAAAATTAAAGACGTTTCACAACGGCTGCCCAAACGCCTCAAATCTACAGATCGCTACCCATTTGTGATGGTCCATGTGGGAACAAATGACATGTCCGTGAATACCATTGCTACTATTTAAAAAGACTATAAAGATCTGGGGAGGAAGTTCAAGCAAATGGGGGCACAAGTTGTATTCTCTTAAATCTTGCCTGTCAAGGGAAGAGGAATGCGTCGGGAGAGGAAGATAATGGAGGTGAATCACTGGCTGCGTAGTTGGTGCCGGCAGGAGAGATTTGGTTTCTGGGACCATGGGATAGGCTTTCTTGAGGAAGGCCTACTAGCACCTGATGGACTGCACTTATCGAAACTGGGGAAGAATGTGTTTGGCAGGAACCTGGGGAGATTCATCAGGAGAGCTTGAAACTAAAGCCACTAGGGGAAGGAGACGATCAACATAGGGAGTGTAAGGAAGGAGATCGATCGGGGGCAGACCAACCGGCAAGGCCAGCTCATAGGGAACCAAAAGTAAAAGGATTCAGATGCCTTTATACTAACGCCTGAAGCATGGGCAATAAGAAGGAAGAGCTGGAACTTCTCATGCTGATGGAAAGGTATGATCTAGTAGGCATCACAGAAACTTGGTAGATTGATTCTCATGACAGGAATGTAATACTGGATGGATATGAACTGTTCAGAAAAAACAGAATAGATCGAAGAGGTGGAGGAGTGGCACTATGTGAGGAAAGGGCTTACCTGTCAAGGAAATTCTAGTGAAGGAGAGTATAACTACAGTGGAAAGCATCTGGGTGAAAATAAGTGAGGGGAAAACAAACAGTGTGATGGTTGGTGTCTGTTACCGACTGCCTGACCAACGAGAGGATGTCAATGCTGCACTTTGTGAGCAGCTTGAGAAAATATCCAAGCGGCAGGACCTTGTCATCATGGGTGACTTCAATTTCCCAGATGTGTGCTGAGAAATAAACTCATAGAATCATAGAATCAAAGAATCATAGAGTTGGAAGGGGCCATACAGGCCATCTAGTCCAACCCCCTGCTCAACGCAGGATTAGCCCTAAGCATCCTAAAGCATCCAAGAAAAGTGTGTATCCAACCTTTGCTTGAAGACTTCCAGTGAGGGGGAGCTCACCACCTCCTTAGGCAGCCTATTCCACTGCTGAACTACTCTGACTGTGAAAAACTTTTTCCTGATATCTAGCCTATATCGTTGTACTTGAAGTTTAAACCCATTACTGCGTGTCCTTTCCTCTGCAGCCAACGGAAACAGCATCCTGCCCTCCTCCAAGTGACAACCTTTCAAATACTTAAAGAGGGCTATCATGTCCCCTCTCAATCTCCTTTTCTCCAGGCTGAACATTCCCAAGTCCCTCAATCTATCTTCATAGGGCTTGGTCCTTTGGCCCCAGATCATCTTCGTCGCTCTCCTCTGTACCCTTTCAATTTTATCTACGTCCTTCTTGAAGTGAGGCCTCCAGAACTGCACACAGTACTCCAGGTGTGGTCTGATCAGTGCCGTATACAATGGGACTATGACATCTTGTGATTTTGATGTGATGCCTCTGTTGATACAGCCCAAAATTGCATTTGCCTTTTTTACCGCTGCATCACACTGCCTGCTCATGTTTAGTTTACAGTCCACAAGTACCCCAAGGTCTCGTTCACACACAGTGCTACCTAGAAGCGTATCCCCCATCCAGTAGGCATGCTTTTCATTTTTCTGACCCAGATGCAGAACTTTACACTTATCTTTATTAAATTGCATCTTGTTCTCATTTGCCCATTTTTCCATTGTGTTCAGATCTCGTTGAACTCTGTCTCTATCTTCCGGAGTATTTGTCAGTCCTCCCAATTTGGTGTCATCTGCAAACTTGATGAGTAGTCCCTCCACCCCCTCATCTAGATCATTAATAAATATGTTTAAAAGTACTGGGCCGAGCACCGAGCCCTGAGGTACCCCGCTACTCACCTCTCTCCAGTCTGATGAAACACCATTGACAACAACTCTTTGAGTGCGGTTCTCTAACCAATTCCCTATCCACCTAACTATCTGAAAATCCAGATTGCAGTCCTTCAACTTATCCATCAGAACATCATGGGGAACCTTGTCAAAAGCTTTACTAAAATCCAAGTAAATGACATCAACCGAATTTCCCCGATCCAGCAAACCTGTTACTTGGTCAAAAAAGGAAACTAGGTTGGTCTGGCAGGACCTGTTGGAGACAAATCCATGCTGACTTCCTTGGATCACCAAATTGTCCTCCAGATGTTTGCAGATCGCTCCCTTTAATATCTGCTCCATTATCTTCCCCACAACAGAGGTCAGACTCACTGGTCTGTAGTTTCCTGGGTCATCCTTCCTCCCTTTTTTGAAGATCGGAATAACGTTTGCTCTTTTCCAGTCCTCCGGGACATCTCCAGTCCTTAAAGAGGTTCCGAAGATGATGGACAAGGGCTGTGCAAGTTCTCTGGAAAGTTCTTTGAGTACTCTCGGGTGCATTTCATCTGGACCAGGGGATTTGAACTCATCCAGTGCAGCTAAATGCCTCTCGACAACCTCTCTATCCATGTTAACCTGCCACCCAGACACTATCCTTTGGCTACAGCCATCTCTAGATGTGCCTAAACACTTTGACCTGTGGGAAAAAACTGATGTAAAATAGGCACTAAGCCTTTCTGCTTTCTCTGCATCTTTCGTTAGAGTTTGTCCATCTGCACCCAACAGTGGGCCTATTGCCTCCTTGACTTTACGTTTGCTCCTCACATAACTGAAAAATCTTTTCTTGTTACAATGGGCTTCCCTGGCCAATCTTAGCTCACTCTCAGCTTTGGCCTTTCTGATGATTGATCTACAGTGCCTAGTAACCTGTAGGTACTCTTCTTTAGAGCTCTGTCCTTCCCTCCATTTCCTGAACATTTTCCTTTTCTTTCTTAGTTCCTCTTGAAGTTCTCTGTTCATCCAAATAGGCTTCTTAGAGCTCCTGCAGTGTTTTCGTCTTTCTGGAATAGTCATTGATTGAGCATGCAATAGCTCTTGTTTGAGTAGCGCCCACCCTTCACATGCTCCCTTCCCTTCCAGCATTCTCGTCCATGGTATGACACTCATCATGTCTCTGAGTTTATTAAAGTTTGCCCTACGAAAATCCAACATCCGCGTCTGGCTACAAGCTTCCTTGGCTCCCCATCTCAAAAGGAATTCTATGAGGACATGGTCACTTCCCCCTAGGGTCCCCACCTCCTTCACCTCATCCACCAACTCTTGCCTGTTGGTCAGTATTAAGTCCAGTATGGCTGAACCTCTTGTGGGTTCATCTACCATTTGATAAATGAAATTGTCAGCCAGGCAGGTCAGAAACTTGCATGACTGAGGACGCTTCGCAGAGTTAGTTTCCCAGCACACATCTGGGAAATTGAAGTCACCCATGATGACAAGGTCCTGACGCTTGGATATTTTCTCAAGCTGCTCACAAAGTGCAGCATCCACATCCTCTCGAAGCGTCCTCTGCGAAGCGTCCTCAGTCATGCAACTTTCTGACCTGCCTGGCTGACAATTTCATTTATCAAATGGTAGATGAACCCACAATGTATGACTGCGAAAGTTGGACCATAAGGAAGGTAAAGGTAAAGGTAAAGGTATCCCCTGTGCAAGCACCGAGTCATGTCTGACCCTTGGGGTGACGCCCTCCAGCGTTTTCATGGCAGACTCAATACGGGGTGGTTTGCCAGTGCCTTCCCCAGTCATTACCGTTTACCCCCCAGCAAGCTGGGTACTCATTTTACCGACCTCGGAAGGATGGAAGGCTGAGTCAACCTTGAGCCGGCTGCTGGGATTGAACTCCCAGCCTCATGGGCAAAGCTTACAGACAGCTGCCTTACCACTCTGCGCCACAAGAGGCTCTAAGGAAGGCTGAGCGTCAAAAAATTGAGGCTTTTGAACTCTGGTGCTGGAGAAGACTCTTGCGAGTCCCTTGGACTGCAAGGCGAACAAACCGGTCAGTCCTAGAGGAGATCAACCCTGACTGCTCTTTAGAAGGCCAGATGCTGAGGATGAAACTCAAATACTTTGGCCACCTCATGAGAAGGAAGGACTCCCTGGAGAAGAGTCTAATGCTGGGAGCGATCGAGGGCAAAAGAAGAAGGGGACGACAGAGAATGAGATTGCTGGATGGAGTCACTGAAGCAGTCGGTGTGAACGTAAATGGACTCCGGGGAGTGGTAGAGGACAGGAAGGCCTGGAGGATCATTATCCATGGGGTCGCGATGGGTTGGACACGACTTCGCACTTAACAACAAAATGAACCCACAAGAGGTTCAGCCATACTGGACTTAATACTGACCAACAGGCAAGAGTTGGTGGAGGAGGTGAAGGAGGTGGGGACCCTAGGGGGAAGTGACCATGTCCTCATAGAATTCCTTTTGAGATGGGGAGGCAAGGAAGCTTGTAGCCAGACGCGGATGTTGGATTTTCGTAGGGCAAATTTTAATAAACTCAGAGACATGATGAGTGTCATACCGTGGACGAGAATGCTGGAAGGGAAGGGAGCATGTGAAGGGTGGGCGCTACTCAAACAAGAGCTATTGCATGCTCAATCAATGACTATCCCAGAAAGACGAAAACACTGCAGGAGCTCTAAGAAGCCTATTTGGATGAACAGAGAACTTCAAGAGGAA
Source organism: Paroedura picta (assembly GCF_049243985.1). Lineage (NCBI taxonomy): Eukaryota > Metazoa > Chordata > Lepidosauria > Squamata > Gekkonidae > Paroedura > Paroedura picta. The sequence continues at coordinate 104,242,667 of NC_135376.1, read as the reverse complement.
CTAAGAAAGAAAAGGGAAATGTTCAGGAAATGGAGGGAAGGACAGAGCTCTAAAGAAGAGTACCTACAGGTTACTAGGCACTGTAGATCAATCATCAGAAAGGCCAAAGCTGAGAGTGAGCTAAGATTGGCTAGGGAAGACTAGCCAGGGATTCATGGCTTTTTTTTTGGGGGGGGGGGTATCATCTGAACATGGAATTGGATTCACTGTGGGTGGTAGGTAGTTGTGAATTTCCTGCATTGTGCAGAGGGTTGGACTAGATGACCTTGGAGTTCCCTTTCCATGATTCTAGTTGATTATGAAGGTATAGGAGAGGAACCGGCACTGGCAAGGCTCTGTAGGCCAGGTAGAGGAAATACATGCTTGATGCCTCAACTACTTCAGTACATTAAACTTATTCCCTCCTGTAGGGCAGTTCAGATGGTCACTGCGAGATCGAAAGCTTTTAGAATTGCCTGCTTCAATTTCACAGAATCCCCTCTATGAACATGCTAGGAAGGCTTCCAATTTGGCTGGCATTTTGAAAATTGCATAGGATTATTCAGGAACATTTTTGACACGCCTCATTTTAAAGAAATTGTTTTAGTTTTGTGAAGAGTACGTAGCATTGTATGTTGTTTTTATTATTCCTGTAACCCACCAGGAGTCCTGGTTTCTGAGAAAAGTGGATTAAAATCCTTGAAGCAGCATTTTAAAGTTCTCTTCCTACAGGCAGTGGTGAAAGTTGGAATAAAGAAAGAAAAGAAAGAAATTATTGTGACAGTACCTCTGAGCTTATGCGAAGGGTCTTTCCTTCACTGCTGAGCAACAGACTTCTCATGTCCTCCCTGATCTCCATGTTTTCCCAAATTGTGTAATCTCTCCCCTCTGACAGCCACCAGACTATACATCCCCCACACTAATACTATCATTGGGATTTCTGCTCAAGTAACTTGAGCATCTGACTGAAAAGTTATAGCTTATGGAGGAACTCAGTCACTGAGAAACCTTATCCTGGTACTTCAAGTGTGACATATCCCTTGCGGGTTAAGGGAGCAGATCAAACACACAGGTTAACTTTTCCTCCTATATTTGAAAGAAAGGCTGATAAGATTGAGCTGCAGATCAATGATTTTGAGCTCTTCAATTACAGAGAGAGAATCACAGAATCATAGTTTGAAGGTAGCTCCAGGGTCATTTAGTCCAACCCCCTGCAGAATACTGGAAATTCATAGCTGTGATTTTTGAGAGCTTCTTTCTAATATATATCCTTCCTTACTATGTTGTTCAAGGCCGCTGATTGAAATCAGCCACTTTAATTTGGACATTAAAATCTATAAAATCACTTTGTTGTTGTTAGGTGCGAAGTCGTGTCCGACCCATCGCGACCCCATGGACAATGATCCTCCAGGCCTTCCTGCCCTCTACCATTCCCCGGAGTCCATTTAAGTTTGCACCTACTGCTTCAGTGACTCCATCCAGCCACCTCATTCTCTGTCATCCCCTTCTTCTTTTGCCCTCGATCGCTCCCAGCATTAGGCTCTTCTCCAGGGAGTCCTTCCTTCTCATGAGGTGGCCAAAGTATTTGAGTTTCATCTTCAGGATCTGGCCTTCTAAGGAGCAGGCAGTGCTGATCTCCTCTAGGACTGACCGGTTTGTTCGCCTTGCAGTCCAAGGGACTCGCAAGAGTCTTCTCCAGCACCAGAGTTCAAAAGCCTCAATTCTTTGACGCTCGGCCTTCCTTATGGTCCAACTTTCGCAGCCATACATTGCAACTGGGAAGACCATAGCCTTGACTAAACGCACTTTTGTTGGCAGGGTGATGTCTCTGCTTTTTAGGATGCTGTGTAGATTTGCCATAGCTTTCCTTCCCAGGAGCAAGCGTCTTTTAATTTCATTGCTGCAGTCCCCATCTGCAGTGATCTTGGAGCCCAGGAAAATAAAATCTGTCACTATCTCCATTTCTTCCCCATCTATTTGCCAGGAATTGAGAGGGCCGGATGCCATGATCTTTGTTTTCTTGATGTTGAGTTTCAAGCCAACTTTTGCACTCTCCTCCTTCACCCGCATCAACAGGCTCTTTAGTTCCTCTTCACTTTCTGCCATTAGATTGGTATCACATAAATAATGTTCAAATCACTACCGATTTTTAAAAGAAAGCTGTTAAAATTCATAAATAAATACTGGTATATTGAATACATTTCCATCAATCCGCTAAGACAGATGTCCCCCGCACAACCTCTTAGGAAGCTTAGCAGGAAAGCAGAGAGAAGAACTGGACCCACTTGCTAAACCTCTGGAAAAGGTGGGGGAGCGGTTGCGGTAACTGTCAACAGTGATGCCTCTCGAGCTGGGCTAGAGGCTGAAAGTAGCTCTAGGAAGAGGGCAGGGTATATTTATGGCCCCAAAGAGCTCCTGCAACCTGAGAAATACTTTATGTTCAAATAATTTGTTAGTGTACTGTGCACATGTGTCTCATGCGCTATATAATGGAATACACAGCAGAAGCATTTTTATTTATGAAATCTGTTGGAATGCAATCAGCTAGTTATTTGGTCCAAGTCTACCCTGAACGGATGGTCTTTCTACACTGCAAGGTCCTGGCCATATGCTCAAGAGAGACACCTGGCCCCAGCCCAAGAACTGCAGGCTCTATCAAGAAACCCGTCTGAGCTGGATGAGCCTCTGAGAAACTCAGAGGCTTGGCTCAGGTGGCACCACCCACTTTCTCAGCCTTTGTGCTCAGAGACTGGCAGAGAGAGAAGGAGAGAGCCACATTGCTTCTTTGTGCTCTGTCTTAGAGTCTCCATTTTGCAAGCATGGAAAGACTATCAGGTAACTTTCCAAGTTTTTGAGGCCTTGATCTGGTGAGAGATCAGATTAGAGAGCATTATATATGTTTATATAAATATTAGCAAGTAAACTTGTTTTATAGCCTCTATCCAATGTTCCTGAGTCCTCTTGAAGTTTCTGTCTGGATATTAAGGTAAACACTTAAACAGCATCCTCTCAAAGTGTGCCAAAGAGTGGGATCCTTGCAGCTGGGGAATGGCAACTTTCTTTTTATATCTTTTGCCCTATATATCTTTTACATCTATTGTCTGAGAGGACAATAAAGTGGGTGCAGAGCTGGTTTAGATTCACCAAGCTCTTCCCACTTGAACAGTGGTAACCAGAGATGGTTCCCAATATAACAAAGTCATTTATATAGAGGACATACTGGGTAACACAGATTTTAAGAACCTAAGCACACACCCAGAAGACAGAATCCAAGATTTCTCAATGTCTTTACATGGACTACTTTGCTAGTGCCGTGCCCCTGCTAGTTGTCTCCACCAGCTATGAGTTGCTAAGCTAATCTCCTACAGATGCCAATGTGGCACATCCATGTCCATGTCCAGGGAAGCCAGGTCATGAGGAAGACAATCTAGAGAGTAAGGTCTTACCACTGTGCTCCTGCCCTTTGCAGCTGTGCTCATGGTGAGGAGTCCCAGCCTCAGAGAGGGAGAGCGCAGGGCTGTGAGCTTCAGAATCATCCAACAAATTGAACTCCATTACTCTTGGACGGGTGTTGGGGAAGAAGTGCTGTAGGGAAATATACAGGTGAAGAGTGAGTGACAGGCATGTTCATCTCACTCAGTAGGGCTCTTCTCTAAGAAAAAGAAGGAGGAGAGTTAGTTTTTATACTCTGCTTTTGTCTACCAGAAGGAGTCTCAAAACAGCTCTGAGGAAACTGCTCTGTGATAATAGCACTATCAGGGCTGTGATGAGCCCAAGAGACACTGAGCTGGCTGCATGTGGAGGAGAGAGTAATCAAACCTGGCTCACCAGATTAGAAGCTGCTACTCTTAACCACTATACCCAGCTGGTTCTAAGGAAATACCTATGCGTAGGCTGCACATCAGTATCACAACCCTATGCGCACTGACTCCAAAGTAAATCCCACCGTATTCAAAAAGTCCCAAACCAATAGCTGTCTGTCAAAGTATCATAAAACTGTTGAGTTACTTTTGGTTGGTCCCGATGCCTTTTACAATCTTTTTTTCTGTAGACCATGATAGATACTTGCAGTCTGTGCTCTGTGATGTTTACTCTCAGGGAAACAAGCAAACAGTGGAATCCTAGCACACTTTACTAAAATAGAGAGAGAGAGAGAGAGAGAGAGAGAGACAGACAGAGAGAGACAGAGAGAGAGAGAGAGAGACACTTGTTTAAAAATTATTGAGCTGAAAACCTTAGAAAATATGAAACAGATTGATTCTGGTAATTACTTTCTCCGAGAAGCTCCTTCTCTGAGTATTTCGTATCAAGGCACCCACACTGAGCTTTGGCTGCTCACCTGTCCAAGGAAAGCTATAACAGAAGGCATGTTTGTCTAGCTCGTACCTCTTGATGCATGTGTTGGCCTAGCTAGGGACCTTCCAAGGGAACTCAATCTGCACCTCCTTCTATTGCTGTGGTTTGTGCACCGCTGCTGAATTAAGCAGAAGCACATGGCTATTAATTCCTTGGATTATAACTTGATGAAGATGCCTTGAGGAAGCAGCAGATGGAATGTCTTTCAAATGTTTGTATATGATAATTTCCCCCTCCCTGGCAGCATATGACTGCGTCTGCCAAGGGCAATTTCCTCTCTTCCAGGGCCTGGCTGCGTACAGCCCAGTTCTAAAGTCTTCCCTTTCAGGTGCTAAAGGAGGTAGCCCAGAGATAGCAGGAGGTAGCAGGACAGAACAGGCCCTTCTCTGCTCATTCCAGCAAAAGGGCATGTTTTTACCTCACGAGAAGTATAAATTCTGCACCTTCTGTCCCACGAAAAGCATGTGGCACTAGCTGACCATTCAGGGAACGGGCCATTGAAATCATTCCCTTTCTCCTATGAGATGCCACTCCTGGTCAGCCACAAATATACCCCACGGCTATAAGTGGGCCTTAAACGTCTGACTTGACTCAAGGGCAGCATCGACTTAACAGCTGTGCCAATACAACTAGGTGGGCTGGTGCTGCTGTTACGCCATCCTACAGTACCAGTCCATCATGGGAAGCTAACCCAACACCAAGCCAGCATGGCGGTTCAGTGGATGCCATTCTTCCTCCAAGGCTGGGGACAGAGGGCGGCACGTGGGGAATCTCTCAGCGCCATGCCCTGATATGTGGGGTTCCACAGGGAGTGATTCTCTCCCCAATATTGTTTACACTTCTATATGCACCCCCTTGCTAAAGCGCCCCTTGCAGATGTGGCGCTTTGGGCAAGGGTGCCATCAGTTTGCTGATGACACCCAGCTATGTCGGTTGACACAGGGCTACGCTTGAGGCTGACTCAGAAATGCCAACGGGTCCAGAATGTGGTGGGACGAGTCCTTATGGAGTGCCCATGTACAACCGGTGCTTTCTCAGCTGTACTGGCTCCAGGTTGGAGACCAAATCAGCTGCATGGTTCTGGTTCTTACCTTTAATGCCCTTAATGGTCTGGGACACCCATATTTATTTATTTTACAATGTATATACCGCCATTCACGAGGGGTCGTCTTGTGGAGGTTTACAAAGTCCAATAAAATATGATAAAATCCCCATAAAATCCCAACAACTGCAACAACGACAACAGATGGCGGCTCACTTAAAAAATATTCTAGCCCCAGAGACTTCCAGTCCCGCTGTGCAGCCAATGAGACCCACTGATGGTCATTAAGTGGATGGCCCGGGGGTGTAGCTGTTAATATAAATTCAAACTAAAATTAAAATTCGGGGAGATCCACCATTCACAACTCCAGTCGCCACCTTCTTTAGTTTCTGACCGTTGGATAGTGTAAGATTATTTATATTCCTTTCTCCATACACAGAACTTGAGTTGGAAAGGACCTCCAGGGTCTTCTAATCCAACCCCCTGCACATGCAGGAACTCATAATCACCTGCCCACACACAGAGACCCCAATTACATGTCCACATGACCCCTCCACCAAAAGTCTCCAGAATCCAGCCTGGCCTGAAATTCACCTACCATCCCACAGTGGTGATCAGCAATTCCTTGGGTATGCAAAGAAGGGCATAAGAGACAAACACTGGCACATCCCTTCCTGCCCACCCACTCACAATTGGCATAAGTTCATAAATCAGCATTTCTGTCAATGACTATCTAGCCTCTGCTTAAAAATTTCCAAAAAAGGAGAACCCACCACCTCCCAAGGAAGCCTGTTCCACTGAGGAACCGCTCAACCTATCTCTCACAACGGGAGAATTCCCCGAGGGATTGAAAGAGGCTGTGGTACGCCCACTGTTGAAAAAAACATCTCTAGATCCAAGAGAGCCTAATAATTATCGACCCGTCTCGCACTTAGCGTTTCTGGGGAAGATGATAGAAAGGGCAGTCACAAACCAACTGATGGAATACCTGGAAGAAGCTTCGGTCCTAGACCCATCCCAGTCAGGCTTCCGGCCTGGCCATGGGGTAGAGACAACGCTAGTCGCCCTGATTGGATGACCTCCGTCACCAGTTGGACTGAGGTGGGTCGGCACTGCTGATATTACTAGACCTCTCAGCAGCGTTTGACACAGTCGATCATGAGCTTCTAGCTCTCCGCCTCATCGATGCCGGAATACGAGGGACAGCCCTTCAATGGCTGATCTCCTTCCTCCGGGATTGTGGACAGAGGGTTGCAATAGGAGAGAGAACATCAGACCACCAACAACTTACTTGTGGAGTCCCACAGGGAGCGGTCCTCTCTCCTATCCTTTTCAACATCTTCATGCGCCCTCTTGCACACCTGGTACAGAAGTTTGGGCTGGGTTGCCATCAATATGCAGATGACACCCAGCTCCTCCTCCTGATGGATGGCCACCCTGACTCTCCCCCAGAAGCATTAGCCAGCTGCCTAGAAGCAATGACGGGATGGCTCAAGCAGAGTCGTCTGAAGCTCAATCCTTCAAAGACGGAGGTCCTGTGGCTGGGTAGGAAGGGCCCATGTGAGGAACCACATCTGCCTGCCTTGGATGGTGTGCAGCTCTCTATGGCTCACTCCGCCAGGAACCTAGGCATGATTCTGGACACTTCCCTCACAATGGAAGCCCAGATCACAAAGGTAGCGTGGCTGGCATTCTACCATTATTATTATTATTATTATTATTTATTTGATTTGTATGACCGCCGCTCTCGGAAACCGGCTCGCGGCGGTTCACAACATTTTAATACAATACAATATATTAACCATTAAAATTCCCCATTAAAACCCCATTAAAACAATGACTAAGTCACAATGATGGCGATTAAAACTATTCCCGTACAGGCCCACTGGATGAGCAAAAGGGAACGGAGGATAATTGGGCATAGGATGGAACACTCTGGGGAACCAGGTCAGTTTAGTACTGGCCTCCCCCCTCCGGGGAGAGGGGTCCGATCTTAGCCCCGGGCCATCACCCGGCCTTAGACAAACGCCTGGCGGAAGAGCTCCGTTTTGCAGGCTCTGCGGAACTCAGAGAGCTCTGACAGGGCCCGCAGCTCTTCAGGGAGCTCATTCCACCAGGTAGGGGCCAGGACCGAAAAGGCCCTGGCCCTTGTCGAGGCCAGGCGTGCCTCCCGGGGTCCTGGGATCATCAGCAGATTCTTACCCGCAGAGCGAAGTGCCCTGCGGGGGGCATAAGGAGATAGGCGGTCCCTCAAGTATGCAGGACCCAAGCCGCGTATAGTCTTAAAGGTTAGTACCAAAACCTTGAACCTGATCCGGAAACAAACTGGCAACCAGTGCAGCTGCTTCAGCAGAGGCTGAACATGGGACCTCCAAGATGATTTAGTGAGGACCCGTGCAGCTGCATTCTGTACCAGCTGTAACTTCCGGGTTAGAGACAAGGGTAGGCCCGCGTAGAGCGAGTTACAGAAGTCTAATCTAGAAGTAACCGTTGCATGGATCACAGTGGCCAGGTGTTCCGGGGGCAGGTAGGGCGCTAGTAGCCGAGCTTGGCGTAGATGGAGAAACGCCGTCCGGGCTACCTTAGTGACCTGGGCCTCCATGGAAAGTGAGGCATCCAGAATCACTCCCAAATTCCTGGCTTGGGGCACAGATGACAATTGTACCCCGTCCAGGCAGGGAAGACGCGCTTCCTGTTCCTGCTCCCTTCGGCCTAGCCAAAGGACCTCCGTCTTGGAGGGGTTGAGTCTCAGGCGGCTCTTCCTGATCCATCCAGCCACTGCTTCCAAACAACTGGCGAATTTTTCTGGGGGGAGATCTGGCCGGCCATCCATCAAGAGATAGAGCTGGGTATCATCAGCGTACTGGTGACACCCAAGCCCATAACTCCGTACCAGCTGAGCCAGGGGACGCATATAGATGTTAAATAACGTGGGGGAGAGCACCGCTCCCTGTGGCACCCCACATGGGAGTGCAAAGGAGTCGGATAACTCCTCCCCCACAGCGACCCTCTGTGATCTGTTCTCTAGAAAGGAGGATAGCCATTTAAGAGCCACCCTTCCAATCCCAGTATCAGCGAGGCGGTGAACCAAGAGCTCGTGGTCAACCACATCAAATGCGGCTGACAGGTCTAATAGCACGAGAATGGCCGACCCGCCCCGGTCCAGCTGGCGCCGGAGATCATCTGTCAGGGCGACCAGCACAGTCTCCACCCCATGGCCAGGACGGAAGCCAGACTGGTATGGATCAAGGGCCGAAGTTTCCTCCAAAAATGCTAGGAGCTGGTCCGCGGCGGCCCTCTCAACCACCTTGCCCAGGAATGCAAGATGCGATACCGGGCGGTAGCTGGCGGGGTCCCGCGGATTCAGCGATGGTTTTTTCAGAAGAGGGCGAACCACTGCCTCCTTGAGCCGCTGAGGGAATTCTCCCGATGTAAGGGAGAGGTTTATAATCTCCCTCAGGGGAACACCTATCCGTGGGTCGCTGATCTTAAGCAACCACGACGGACAGGGATCAAGGGGGCAAGTGGTCGCCCTCACCGACCCTAGCAATTTGTCCACTTCGGATAAAGAGAGCCGCCTGAAGCCATCAAACCTGATCCCCCGCAACGGCCACGGAGCTTCTAGTTCACGAACTGTATCAACTGTGGCAGTAAGGTCACGACGGAGCGACAAGATCTTATCCGCAAAATAGCTCGCAAAAGCCTCGCAGCCTAGTTCCAATTGACTACTATTTTGATGCCCTCCTTCGAGGGCAGTAAGGGTCCGAACTATCCTAAATAATTGGGCTGGGCGAGAGCTAGCGGACGCGATTTCCGCAGCAAAGTAGTCACACTTTGCCGCTTTCACCGCCATCTCATACGCCCTCATAAGCGTGCGATGAGATGTTCTTGTAGCTTCGTCGCGGGTCTTCCGCCACACTCGCTCTAGCCGTCTCACCTCCCTCTTCCTCTCCCGAAGCTCCGCGGTAAACCACGGGGCCTGCTTGAGGCGAGGGCGGAGAGGGCGCTCAGGAGCTATCTCGTCAATGGCGGCCAACAGGCGGGACTGCCAGTCCTCCACCAAGGCCTCCAACGAGACACCGGAGGGCATCGGGTCCCGCAGAGCATTCAGGAATCCTTCGGATTCCATAAGTCTCCGTGGGCGGACTAAAATGTGTCCGTCACCCAAACAGGGGAGGGGTGGCATCCGTAGGCGAGCCTTCAGGGTATGGTGGTCAGACCACGGAACGATGTTGTTAGCCACCAGATCGATCTCAACACCAGCACCAAAGATCAGATCCAGGGTGTGGCCAGCCTGATGAGTGGGACCAGCAACAAATTGCGAGAACCCCAGTGTCGCCATGGCCGACACCAGGTCCAGGCCAAGTCCTGGAGCCGACGAATCCGCATGGACATTAAAGTCCCCCAAAATTAATAATTTGGGGAACTGCAATGTCCAGGCGGCCGCCGCCTCCAGCAGGCCCAGCAGGGCATCGGGCGGGGCAGTGGGTGAACGGTACACCGCCCAGATGGCCACGTTCTCGACCGATTCCCACGTCAGGCCGACACATTCAACTCCTGGGATCGATGGTGCTGGGAGAGCCCTGAAGGCATAGCTGTCCCGGACTAGGATCGCCACCCCACCCCCCCTACCATGGAGCCGGGGCTGATGAAGGACCGAGAAGCCGGGTGGCGCAAGATCTTTAAGGGCGACTGTTTCACCTTCGCGCACCCAGCTCTCGGTGATGCACGCCAGGTCTACCCCATGCCCTGCGAAATAGTCCCGCAGGGTTGAGGATTTGTTCTTGATCGACCTGGCGTTGCATAGCATCAGCACCGGCTCCGCCCTAGCCCTCTCTCCTACAGATTTGGGGATGGGACGGAGGTTTGAAGGACAGCGAGCACATCGACCAGGCCACCTACCGTGTTTCCACGGTCGGGGCCTTTCTGGACCTGCGTGTGCCGCTCTCCCATCTCTGCCAAGCCAAGCTACTAGTGCCCTACCTGGCCCCGGAACACCTAGCCACAGTGATCCATGCGACGGTCACCTCTAGACTGGACTTTTGTAACTCGCTCTACGCAGGCATGCCCTTAGTCTTGACCCAGAAACTACAGCTGGTTCAAAATGCAGCGGCCAGGATCCTCACTGCAACACCGTGGAGGTCCCACATCCGGCCCATTCTCCATCAACTGCAATGGTTGCCAGTTGAATTCCGGATCAGACTAAAAGTTCTGGTAATTACCTTCAAGGCCATACGCGGTCAGGGCCCAGTGTACCTGAGGGATCGCCTCCCCACCTATGCCCCCAAAAGAGCACTGCACTCTACTGCTACCAACCAGCTAAAGGTCCCTGGCCCTAAAGAAGTCCGCGTGGTCTCGACCAGGGCCAGAGCATTCTCTGTTCTGGCCCCCACCTGGTGGAACGAGCTCCCGAAGAAGATCAGGGCCCTGATGGAGCTTAAACAGTTCTGCAGGGCCTGCAAGGAGGAGCTCTTCTGCCAGGCATTCGGTTGAGACCAGACACAACCAACAGCAACCAAAGGGCCCCTGCTCCCCACCCACCCCCCTCAGAACACGACCTACACACTCTAGACCTGTTTGTATGTTGCAACATTGTATTGTTTATTGGTTATCTTTAACCGCTCCTGCGCCTGCCGATTGGGCCCTCCAATTGTCAGTCTGCCAGCAAGGGACTTGCCGGCAGACTGATGAATTGGGAGGCACAAAGCGCATCCTGATCCGCCCCTCTCCGATGTCGGCCGCATGCAGCCGAACGCCACCATTACCTGCCTCGGCACAGAGAGGCCAGGTCTCTGCCTGGCTGCGCATCCAGGAGGAGCCGACACCGGCGGCCGCGACGATGACTGCAGCCACAGCCCCCACTAGGATGCCTCGCCGCCGGCCTGTACAGCCAGGGGTGGCCGGTGACTGCGCCCGGCGGCGGCAGACGCAGTGGCGGTGGCGGCGCCACACACTAAAAGCACAGGTCGCCCGCCGGCCCACACACTCAGGAGCGGCTGGTGGAGGACCCTCCGGGAGCGGCGGCGCCAGCCCCAGAACATCGCTACCATCGCCTGTGTTCCAGCCTCCAGCTCGCCCACCGCTATCTGCTGCCTCGCACACACCCACTTAGGTAGGCGGCGGCATGGGTGGGAAGGAGGCGGCGGCAGCTTACAGCCCAGCCCACGGCCGGTCTTTGGTGTGGGGACGGGCCCGGGAAGCCGGAGAGTCGCCCCGCCCAACTCACGAGACCCGCTAGCGCCCGCTGTATTTACAGTACAGCTGGCTTAGTTTCTAGTACAATTATAATGCTATATATGTTTACAATTATCAGTTATTATTGCACAGTTATTCAAATGTTTTATAGACTGTTCCATGTCTTGTTCTTATGTTATTATGTAAACTGGCCTGAGCCCCCGGGGAGGGCGGTATATAAATATAATAAATAAATAAACAAACAAATAAAACTGTCAGGAACTTCTTCCAGAAGTTTAGCCAAAAATTCCTTTGAATTAATTTCAACCCATTGGTTCTGGTCTGACCCTCTGGGGCAACAGAAAACAAATCCGCTCCATTTTATATATAACAGCCCCTCAAGCATTTGCATATGGTTATCATATCACTTCTCGGTTGTCTTCTCTCCAGGTTAAACCAACCAAGTTCCCTCAACCTTTCCTCATATGACTTGGACTCCAAACCCTGCACCATCTTCATAGCCCTCCTATGGATATGCTCCATGTTCTCTAAATCTTTCTTAGAATCATAGGGTTGGAAAGAATCTCCAGGGTCATCTAGTCCAAAGTTTAGAGCAGAGTTGCCTGAAACTCAACCCCTCCAAGACGGAGTTCCTGTGGCTGGGCCAAAAGGTGACAGATCAGGAAGTGCACCTTCCCACCTTGCCTGGGGTTCCTCGGTCAGGAACTTGGGAATGGTCCTGGATACCTTCCTGTCTATGGAGGCCCAGATCATGGGAGTAGCACCCATGACATTTTTCCATCTACTCTAGGCAAAGCTACTAGCAACTTTTGCCTGTCTCCAATCTTCTGGCACTTTACCTGTTCTCTAAGAATTGTCAAAAAAAATGGATAGAGGCTCAGAAATTACATCTGCAAGTTCTTTTAGTACCCTTGGATGAAATTTATCTTGCCCAGAGGATTTGGTTTCATTTAAAGAAGACATCACCCTACCAACAAAAGTGCGTCTAGTCAAGGCTATAAACTTCCCAATTGCAATGTATGGCTGTAAAAGTTGGACCATAAGGAAGGCCGAGCATCAAACAATTGAGGATTTTGAACTCTGGTGCTGAAGAAGTCTCTTGCGAGTCCCTTGGACTGCAAGGCGAAAAACCTGGTCAGTCCTAGAGCCTAGAGGAGATCAGCCCTGCCTGCTCCTTAGAAGGCCTGATTCTGAAGATGAAATGCTGGGAGCGATCGAGGGCAAAAGAAGAAGGGGGCGACAGAGAATGAGGTGGCTGGATGGAGTCACTGAAGCAGTCGGTGCAAACTTAAATGGACTCCGGGGAATGGTAGAGGACAGGAAGGCCTGGAGGATCATTGTCCATGGGGTCGCAATGGGTCGGACACGACTTCGCACCTAATGACAACAATTTAAGGCAGGAATAGGCCTGCAGGTGCCACCCCTCCTAGGCACAGAAACCACAAGGAAACTCACTCATGATTAGGGAGGGGGGCAGAGGGGGGCCAATGGAAGCGGCCAGGTCCCTAGCTTGTGGCCAAGTCCATTAAGGCAGGAGGATCCAGAGCTTCCACGGATCCCCAAGGGTCCACAGACTCCTGGTTGGGAATTCCTGCACTAGTGGCACCACAAGAACGATCGGGCTGTGTCTAGCTCTTTGTTTTTCTCTCTGGCCAATCTCTGGTTTCACAACATTGCACAAATCCATCCCTTCCTCTCTGCCCCCAGACAAAAACTGGCTTTCTGGTCATCTCTTGCTTTTGTCTGCTATAACCTCTTGTTCTATAGTCTTCTGTTGTCACACGTCTGTCCAGTGCTCTGCCATCACTCGTGAATTTGAAGACATTAAAGGTAAAGGTAAAGGTATCCCCTGTGCAAGCACCGAGTCATGTCTGACCCTTGGGGTGACGCCCTCCAGCGTTTTCATGGCAGACTCAATACGGGGTGGGTTGCCAGTGCCTTCCCCATTCATTACCGTTTACCCCCCAGCAAGCTGGGTACTCATTTTACCGACCTCGGAAGGATGGAAGGCTGAGTCAACCTTGAGCCGGCTGCTGGGATTGAACTCCCAGCCTTATGGGCAAAGCTTCCAGACGGTTGCCTTACCACTCTGCGCCACAAGAGGCTCTTGAAGGCATTACGTTTCAATAATTCATTTTCTTCTTCCCCCTGCAATGACTCGGATAAAAAAGTCTTAATTATATATTGCCTTATGTCGGACCAGAACCAATAGCTTTAAATCAAATTCGCCTTGCAGTCCCTTGGACTGCAAGGCGAACAAACCGGTCAGTCCTAGAGATCAGCCCTGACTGCTCCTTAGAAGGCCAGATCCTGAAGATGAAACTCAAATACTTTGGCCACCTCATGAGAAGGAAGGACTCCCTTGAGAAGAGCCTAATGCTGGGAGCGATCGAGGGCAAAAGAAGAAGGGGACCACAGAGAATGAGGTGGCTGGATGGAGTCACTGAAGCAGTAGGTGCAAACTTAAATGGACTCCGGGGAATGGTAGAGGACAGGAAGGCCTGGAGGATCATTGTCCATGGGGTCGCTATGGATCGGACACGACTTCACACCTAACAACAACAAAAGAAACATGTTTATGGACTATCCTTACAGTGATCCTAGGCCACAACTTCCCTCCCTCCTTCCATTATATGATTTTGCCACAAAGAGCACAGTTCCCCTCGCAAAAAAAGGCTGTGGAGAAGTTGGAATTGAGCAGTTCAGCCCTCTCTATCATCTGGTTACAATATCATTTTTTCTCGCCACACGCCTGGAGTATCGCTGTGAGGTGCGCTGAACATTGTTCCCAAGATGCTACCTGTTGGGCTAAAGCTACTTCCATGAATGCCAGGGTCACAAGGTGGGATCACACGGTCATAAAAAGAAATTATTTTTGATATTGGTACTTAAATTAAATAGGTTACACATTGGTTATTTGTTTATATTCTTCCTTGTTTATAAGGCCCTCCTTCCATTTCCTAAAGAGTCATTTTACCACTCAGTTCTTTTGAAAACTATTTATAGAGCCACAATGGGTTTTTTAGGTTCCTCCCAAATTTACTTTTCAAGAGAATTGTCTGTGATTGTGCCTTCGGTATTTGACTTTTGAAAAACTGCCAACTTTCTTGGGCTTCCATTTCCTTACATTTTTCTAACTATGGGATTCTACGCAACTTTAAGTTTGTTAAAATTTGTTCTTAAGTCCAGCCTGTATGTGTCATTACGTACAGCTTCTCTCTTCCCCAACAGGATAAAGTCCGAAATCACATGGTCACTACTACCAAGCGTACCCACAACTTTTACCTCATAATGAGGTGACAATCGAGTCTAAAATAGCGGACCCCTGGTTTCCCCTTCCACTTTCTGGGAAATGAAGTTGTCAGCAAGACAAGACAAGAATTAGTCGGACCTTTCATTTTTAGCAGAGATGGTCTTTTAACAGGTATCTGGGTAATTGAAATCCCTTAGGACCACTAGGTCCCATTTCCCCTTAAACTTTGTGATCTAGTCTAGAAGCATCTCATCCAAGTCCTCTGCCTGGCCTGGGGGTCTATAGCAGACCCCCACCATCATACCACTATCATTTCCTACTCCTTATTTTTTACCCAAAGACTCTCAGCTGAACTCTCATGCTCAGACACATGTATTTCCTCACAAGTCTATATTTATTTAACATAAAGTGCTACTCCCCCCCTCCCCTCTTTATTTGTCTGTCTTTTAAAAATAAGTTGTACCTCTCAGGCCTATTATCCCAGTTGTGAGAGTTAACCCACCGGGTTTCTTTAATGCCTATTAGATCATAGGCACCTAAAGGTCCCCTTCCTTTATTAGGAGTTCTAGTTCTTCCTGCTTGTTTCCCATACTCTGTGCATTAGTGTAGAGGCAGCACAGTCATTCATACATGTCCCCCAGGCTTTCAGTTTTTAAACTTTCTTGTAAGTTAATAGTTCCCTTCTTATGTGCCATTCCCTTTAAATCTGCAGTGTTCTCATCTACAGATCTTCCTCGAACGAGGCTTTGAACATATGTCTTGCTCCCCCATAAGACTTAGTCTCAAGCCCTCCTTACCAGGTCCACAAGACTCTTTGCAAGTTTTTACCATCCTTGTGAGGTGCAAATCACCTCATCACGGTAGCATGATCCATGGTCCAAAAACCCAAACCTTTCCCAATGACACCAATAACGTTGCCACTAATTTATCTGCATTGGCCTTGGCCTTTAATAGGAAGAACCAATGAAAACACAACCTGCAGCCATCTGCCTATACAGGGAGAATTTATTGGACTTTTCAAGATGTGCCTGTAGATAGTGAATCTGGACCACAGGAACAAGGGCTATTCCCCCAACTCATCCAAAGCTCAGGAGATGTTTCAAAGTCCCCTGTGGATGAGATGACTAGCTCTTCTGCACCCCAACATATAAAGACTAGGAGATACATGCCGGGCCAGGTGAGGCCGGGCAAAGCAGCCAATGGGGAGACGCGCGAATGGACACTCAGAGGGCCCAATCAGGAGCCGCTTTGCTCCTGATTGGGCCCTCCGAGTTTTTATCCCGGACAGGGCCCACCCTTTCTCCGCCCACATTGCCCTTAATCAATTATTACTACCACTCCGCTGGAGCGGTTAAAGTTTGGTGTTCAGTTTAATTGTAATTTACAAACTAAGCTGGCATAAGTTGAAAGTTCTAGCATTGACAGGTGTCCCCCCCCACATTGTTATTTTTTGTGAATGGCTAGAAACTACAGGTTACCCCCCCTCCCCCGTATTGGGTTGACAGATGTCCTTCTCTCACAGACTCTACTGCTCTTGTGGTTCGGTTTCTTTGTTGTAAAGTGAAGCTGACTTTCTCGCCCTATCACTGACAAATCTTTTGGCCCCAAAGCATCACCTCTTTGCTTCTGAGAAGAGGCTGCCGTTTGGGGGATTGATGACATATCCTGTCACAAGAGCTACTAAATATAACAAGGAGATGTATGACATGTGTGGATGAACAGAGAACTTCAAGAGGAACTAAGTGACAACCTTTCAAATACTTAAAGAGGGCTATCATGTCCCCTTTCAACCTCCTTTTCTCCAGGCTGAACATTCCCAAGTCCCTCAACCTATCTTCATAGGGCTTGGTCCCTTGGCCCCAGATCATCTTCGTCACTCTCCTCTGTACCCTTTCGATTTTATCTACGTCCTTCTTGAAGTGAGGCCTCCAGAACTGCACACAGTACTCCAGGTGTGGTCTGACCAGTGCCGTATACAATGGGACTATGACATCTTGTGATTTTGATGTGATGCCCCTGTTGATACAGCCCCAATTGGCTGCATCACACTGGCTGCTGCATCACACTGCCTGCTCATGTTTAGTTTACAATCCACAAGTACCCCAAGGTCTCGTTCACACACAGTGTAACCTAGAAGCGTATCCCCCATCCAGTAGGCATGCTTTTCATTTTTCTGACCCAGATGCAGAACTTTACACTTATCTTTATTAAATTGCATCTTATTCTCATTTACCCATTTTTCCATTGTGTTCAGATCTTGTTGAACTGTGTCTCTACCTTCCGGAGTATTTGCCAGTCCTCCCAATTTGTTGTCATCTGCAAACTGGATGAGTAGTCCCTCCACCCCCTCATCTAGTCTAGATCATTAATAAATACGTTGAAAAGTACCGGGCCGAGCCCCGAGCCCTGAGGTACCCCGCTACTCACCTCTCTCCAGTCTGATGAAACACCATTGACAACAACTCTTTGAGTGCAGTTCTCTAACCAATGTCCTATCCACCTGACTATCTGAAAATCCAGATTGCAGTCCTTCAACTTATCCATCAGAACATCATGGGGAACCTTGTCAAAAGCTTTACTAAAATCCAAGTAAATGACATCAACTGAATTTCCACGATCCGGCAAACCTGTTACTTGGTCAAAAAAGGAAACCAGGTTGGTCTGGCAGGACCTGTTGGAGACAAATCCATGCTGACTTCCTTGGATCACCAAAGTGAACTCCTGCAATGTTTTCGTCTTAGAGCTCCTGCAGTGTTTTCGTTTATCCATCAGAACATCATGGGGAACCATATCAAAAGCTTTACTAAAATCCAAGTAAACGACATCAACCGAATTTCCACGATCCAGCAACCCTGTTACTTGGTAAAAAAAGGAAACCAGGATGGTCTGACAGGACCTGTTGGAGACAAATCTATGCTGACCTCCTTGGATCACCAAATTGTCCTCCAGATGTTTGCAGATCGCTCCCTTTAATATCTGCTCCATTATCTTCCCCACAACAGAGGTCAGACTCACTGGTCTGTAGTTTCCTGGGTCATCCTTCCTACCTTTTTTGAAGATCGGAATAATATTTGCTCTCTTCCAGTCGTCTGGGACATCTCCAGTCCTTAAAGAGGTCCCGAAGATGATGGACAAGGATTCTGCAAGTTCTCCGGAAAGTTCTTTGAGCACTCTCGGGTGCATTTCATCCGGCCCAGGAGATTTGAAGTCATCTAGTGCAGCTAAATGCCTCTCGACAACCTCTCTATCCATGTCAACCTGTCACCCAGACACTATCCTTTGGCTACTGCCATCTCTAGATGTGCCTAAACCCTTTGACCTGTAGGAAAAAACAAATGTAAAATAGGCGCTTTCTCTGCATCTTCCATTAGAGTTTGCCCATCTGCACCCAACAGTGGGCCTATTGCCTCCTTTACTTTGTTTGCTCCTCACATAACTGAAAAATCTTTTCTTGTTACAATGGGCTTCCCTGGCCAATCTTAGCTCACTCTCAATTTTTCACAGTCAGAGTAGTTCAACAGTGGAATAGGCTGCCTAAGGAGGTGGTGAGCTCCCCCTCACTGGCAGTCTTCAAGCAAAGATTGGATACACACTTTTCTTGGATGCTTTAGGATGCTTAGGGTTAATCCTGCGTTGAGCAGGGGGTTGGACTAGATGGCCTGTATGGCCCCTTCCAACTCTATGATTCTATGATCCTAGTTCCTCTTGAAGTTCTCTGTTCATCCAAATAGGCTTCTTAGAGCTCCTGCATTGTTTTCGTCTTTCTGGGATAGTCATTGATTGAGCATGCAATAGCTCTTGTTTGAGTAGCGCCCACCCTTCACATGCTCCTTTCCCTTCCAGCATTCTCGTCCATGGTATGATACTCATCATGTCTCTGAGTTTATTAAAATTTGCCCTACGAAAATCCAACATCCGCATCTGGCTACAAGCTTCCTTGCCTCCCCATCTCAAAAGGAATTCTATGAGGACATGGTCACTTCCCCCTAGCGTCCTCACCTCCTTCATCTCATCCACCAACTCTTGCCTGTTGGTCAGTATTAAGTCCAGTATGTCTGAATCTCTTGTGGGTTCATCTACCATTTGATAAATGAAATTGTCAGCCAGGCAGGTCAGAAAGTTGCATGACTGAGTACGCTTCGCAGGGTTTGTTTCCCAGCACACATCTGGGAAATTGAAGTCACCCATGATGACAAGGTCCTGCCGCTTGGATATCTTCTCAAGCTGCTCACAAAGTGCAGCATCCACATCCTGTCATTGGTCAGGCGGTCGGTAGCAGACACCAACCACCACACTGTTTGTTTTCCCCTCACTTATTTTCACCCAGATGCTTTCCACTGTAGATATACTCTCCTTCAGTAGAATTTCCTGACAGGTAAGCCCTTTCCTCACATACTGTGCCACTCCTCCACCTCTTCGATCGATTCTGTTTTTTCTGAACAGTTCATATCCGTCCACTATTACATTCCAGTCATGAGAATCAATCTACCAAGTTTCTGTGATGCCTACTAGATCATACCTTTCCATCAGCATGAGAAGTTCCAGCTTTTCCTTCTTATTGCCCATGCTTCGGATGTTAGTATAAAGGCATTTGAATCCTTTTACTTTTGGTTCCCTATGAGCTGGCCGTGCCGGTTGGTCTGTCCCCAATCGGTCTCCTTCCTTACACTCCCTATATTGAGTGTCTCATTCCCCTTGTGGCTTCAGTTTAAACCTCTCCTGATGAATCTCCCCAGGTTCCTGCCAAACACATTCTTCCCCAGCTTCGATAAGTGCAATCCATCAGGTGCTCGTAGGCCTTCCTCAAGAAAGCCTATCCCATGGTCCCAGAAACCAAATCTCTCCTGCCGGCACCAACTATGCAGCCACTGATTCACCTCCCGATGGATTCCTCTTCCCTTGACAGGCAAGATTGAAGAGAATACCACTTGTGCCCCCATTTGCTTGAGCTTCCTCCCCAGATCTTGATAGTCTTTTTTTTAAAGTGCGATGGTATTCACGGACATGTCATTCATTCCCACATGGACCATCACAAAAGGGTAAAAAAGGTAAAGGTATCCCCTGTGCAAGCACCAAGTCATGTTTGACCCTTGGGGTGACGCCCTCCAGCGTTTTCATAGCAGACTCAATACGGGGTGGTTTGCCAGTGCCTTCCCCAGTCATTACCGTTTACCCCCCAGCAGCAAGCTGGGTACTCATTTTACCGACCTCGGAAGGATGGAAGGCTGAGTCAACCTTGAGCCGGCTGCTGGGATTGAACTCCCAGCCTCATGGGCAAAGCTTTCAGACGGCTGCCTTACCACTCTGTGCCACAAGAGGCTCTCACAAAAGGGTAGCGATCTGTAGATTTGAGGAGTTTGGACAGCCGTTGTGAAATGTCTTTAATTTTGGCCCCTGGCAAGCAACACACCTCTCGGGTTAGGGGGTGAGGCCCAGCCACATGGCGATCCATTCCTCTTAGCAGGGAGTCTCCAATTACCAGTACTCTCCTTTTTTTTTTCTTCTCAACTCCATTTCCTTCTGTCCCCGTGTCCTCTTCACTTTGTCTTAGACTTTGTTTTGGGACCTCTTCCCTCGTTGACACTTTCACCTCCTCTGCAGGGGCCTGAAATCTATTCTGGAGCTCCAAAGGCCCCGAGAACCGTCTCGCTCTACGCCGTTGAGTCTTTTTGCGAACTGTCTGCAGAGGCTCCATAATGAGGCCAATCACCTTATCCTCTTCAGGACTGGTTGTATCCTCTTTATTCCGAGTTTCACAGCTCTGGTCTATGAACTCCTCCCCTTTCTTAATTTGGGTAGGAGTGATAATGTTGTCTTCTAAACCCCTAATCCTTTCCTCCAAAAGTCTTACCAGTTTACACTTGGGGCAGATGTCGTCCATCTTGTCTTCTAGGAGGAAGGCAATCATGTCACACTCACTGCAGATGATGGGATGAGTGTCCTGGAGGTCCATTGTAACTTCTAGGCAGTGCAACTACTAGGGAAATATAATCTACTGATTCTAATTGCTAGGCCAAGAACCCCAGGCCAAGAGCCCTTTGTCTCTTGCCCTTCGGCGCGCACCAAAGGCTTGCGCCTCTGGCAAAGAGCCGCCCTTTTTAATCCTCCCAGCAATCACCTCACTCAGTGCCACAATAGCCTCACCTGGTCAGCAGCCACACTCCCCAGTAGCTCTCTCCAAGTGCTCTCAGTTGTCTGAGCTCTGCCTCCGGCAAAGAGCCGCCCTTTTTAATCCTCCCAGCAATCACCCAGCAATCACCTCACTCAGTGCCACAATAGCCTCACCTGGTCAGCAGCAACACTCCCCAATAGCTCTCTCCACGTGCTCTCAGTTGTCATGAAAACCAGAACAGTGTTTGAACAGTTGACAGTGATTTTTAACAGAACAACAATGACAATCCCTGAGCAGGTCAGATTTGTCAAGTCATGGAAGGGCATCTGGGGAGGGGGCAGCAGATGTTTCAATCAGTTGACCTCACGCAAATGCTTGGTGGAGGAGCTCCCTTTTGCAAACCCTGCAGAATTGTGGGAGTTCAGGCAGGGCCCTGATCTCTTCAAGGAGCTTGTCCACCAGGTGGGGGCCAGGACCGAAAAGGCTCTGGCCCTTTTTGAGGTCCACCATGCTTCTTTGGGGCCAGGGATCCACAGCCAGTTGGAGGTGGCGGAGTGTAAGGCTCTTTGGGGGGTGTAGGCAGGGAGGCGGTCTCTCAGATACACTGGCCCAGACCGCGTATGGCCTTGGTTATTATCAAAACCTTAACCTTAATCCAGAATTCAAGTGGGAGCCAGCCAAGTTGTTGGAGAGCCAGCCAGATATGGGATCTCCATGATATCTGGAGAGACCACTGTGTAACTTCAGATGACTCTCATTAGCTGAAGTGGACAGGATTCTAACAGCAACAAGGCCAATGACTTGCTCACTAGACCCATGCTCATCTTGTCTCTAAAAAAGAACGGATATAAGGACCAGGGCCCCCACCAGGAGATTAACAACCTCTCCCTTGCAATGGGACAATTCCTGGAGGGGCTAAAAGACGCAGTGGCATGCCTGTTCCCTGCCTTGTAGCCTCCACCGGAACCCCACAAATGTTCCTCCAGGGGTGGTGAATGAGCCCATCCTAAGGTGCAGGATTCTTGGGAGGGGGTTGTAGACACACTAGAAGGGGCCAAGGAAACCTACAAAAAATGGGTGGATCAAAAGTGGTCCCCGAATCCAACCTTTAAAGCAGGGGATAGGGTATTTATCTCCAGAGTAATCTAGTCCAAACCCCTGTGCAGTGTAGGAACTCACAACTACCTCCCCACCCACAGTGACCCCAATTTCATGCCCAAATGATCCCACCCCCCCACCAAAAATCTTCAAAATCCAGCCTGGTCTGGAAGAAATTCACCTACTATCCCACAGCATCTTATCTGTCTCTTCAGAAACCTATATGCAGGTCAAGAAGCAACAGTGAGAACCAGGCATGGAATCACTGACTGGTTCAAAACTGAGAAAGGAGTTTGGCAAGGCCAAACTGTCGCCTTGCCTATTTAACTTGTATGTGGAGAACATCATGAGAAAGGCGGGTTAGATGAGTCACAAATTGGGATCAAGATTGCAGGGAGAAATATCAACAACCTCAGATATGCAGATGATACCACTCTAATGGCAGAAAGTGAAGAGGAACTAAAGAGCCTGTTGATGCGGGTGAAGGAGGAGAGTGCAAAAGTTGGCTTGAAACTCAACATCAAGAAAACGAAGATCATGGCATCCGACCCTCTCAATTCCTGGCAAATAGTCCCTTGGACTGCAAGGTGAACAAACCGGTCAAACTTTGGCCACCTCATGAGAAGGAAGGACTCCCTGGAGAAGAGCCTAATGCTGGGAGCGATTGAGGGCAAAAGAAAAAGGGGAAGACAGAGAATGAGGTGGCTGGAAGGAGTCACTGAAGCAGTCGGTGCAAGCTTAAATGGACTCTGGGGAATGGTAGAGGACAGGAAGGCCTGTCCCAATGGGTCGGACACGACTTTGCAACTAACAACAACAACAATCCCACAGCAGTCATCAGGAATTCCCGAGGTATGCAAGGAAGGGCCACAAGAGACAAACAAAGCACGGTTCCCTTCCTGACCACCCACTCAAAATCTTAGCATTTGTCAGATGACTATCTTGCTTCTGCTTAAAAACTATATTTACATACACTGATTCCACTGGAAAGTTCCCCAATGATTGGGAAAAGGCAGTGGTGATACCCCTTTTTAAAAGAGGGAAGATCCCACCAATTCTATGATTCTATGCAACAGGTACAACTTGTGATAAAGATCAGCACAGTCATGATTCATCTACAATGGCTTGCAGTCCATCTTTCTGAGATTAGCAAGTGCTTGCAAACAGAGCATGATGAACCAACTCCCAAATAGTAAACGAGTTCTGCTCCTATATCCACTGAAGCACGGGTTTCGCAAGAACAAGTCATGTCAGACCAACCTTACCTCTTTTTTTGAGAAAGTGACTACTTTGCTGGATCAGGAGAATGCCATGGACATAGTTTATCTGGATTTCAAAAAAGCTTTTGATACGGTTCCACGTGATATTCTTGTTGACAAGTTGGTAAAATGCTGTATGGATCCTAATTCTGTCAGGTGGATTGGTAACTGGTTGACAAATCGTACCCAGAGGGTATTTGCTAATGGTTCGGCATCATCCTGGAAAAGAGTGACAAGTGGATTACCCCAGGATCTGTCCTGGGGCCTGTGTTGTTCAACCTATTTATAAATGATTTGGATGAGGGATTAGAGGGGATACTTATCAAATTTGCAGATACTAAACTGGGAGGGGTAGCAAACACAACTGAAGACAGAATCAGAATACAGGATGATCTTGAAAGGCTCGAGAAGTAGGATAAACTGAATAAAATGAAGTTCAATGTAAAGTTCTGCATTTAGGTAGAAAAAATCTTGGCAGTAGCATGTGTGAAAAGGATCTAGGAGTCTTAGTAGACCATACATTGAACATGAGTCAGCAGTGTGACTCGGTGGCTAAAAAGGCAAATGGGATTTTGGGCTGTATCAAACGGAGTATCGTGTCCAGATCACGGGAGGTGATGGTACCGCTTTACACTGTGGCAGGTGACAGTGGATGAGCGAGAGGGTTGTGAGTGTCCTGCATAGTGCAGGGGGTTGGACTAGATGACCCATGATGTCTCTTCCAACGCTATGATTCTATGATGCAGCTGTGCCTTCCAACATAGCATGTGCCTGCACATGACTACTAAAGGGCCCTTTGCTCTCCTTGCACAAGAGAAGAAGGGGATATAGATCAGCTATAAAAAATGAATGAAATCCAAGACATTTGGCTGCTTACCTCCATGTCACAGTTATTCAAGAAAATAAATTCAAAAGCAGACATCTACATGGAACTTTTCAATTCCATTGCAACAACAGCACTGATTCTATTTGTTCTGTTGAGACGAATTCCTTTCACATTGACATGTTCAATTATTTTAACAGAAGATTTAGGAACCACATAGTCCTGTTCACAATTTACAGTGAATACATATGGAACCATAGAATCACAGAGTTGGAAGGGGCCTCCAGGGTCACCTAGTCCAACCCACTGCAGAATTCAGGAAACTCAAAACGACCTGCCCAACCACTCACAATCTGCCTAAGTTCATATAATCAGCATTTCTGTCAGATGACCATCTAGCCACTGCTTAAAAGCTTTCAAAGATGGAGAACCCACCACCTCCCGTTGAAGCCTGTTCTACTGAGGAACCACTCTAACTGTCAGGAACTTCTTCCGGATGCTTAGCCAAAAATTCTTTTGAATTAATTTAAAGCTATTGGTTCTGGTCCGACATAAGGCAATATATAATTAAGACTTTTTTATCCGAGTCATTGCAGTGGGAAGAAGAAAATGAATTATTGAAACGTAATGCCTTCAAATTCACGAGTGATGGCAGAGCACTGGACAGACGTGTGACAACAGAAGACTATAGAACAAGAGGTTATAGCAGACAAAAGCAAGAGATGACAAGAAAGCCAGTTTTTGTCTGGGGGCAGAGAGGAAGGGACGGATTTGTGCAATGTTGTGAAACCAGAGATTGGCCAAAGAGAAAAACAGAGCTAGACACAACCCGATCGTTCTTGTGGTGCCACTAGTGCAGGAATTCCCAACCAGGAGTCTTGGACCCTTGGGGATCCGTGGAAGCTCTGGATCCTCCTGCCTTAATGGACTTGGCCACAAGCTAGGGACCTGGCCGCTTCCATTGGCCCCCCTCTGCCCCCCTCCCTAACCATGAGTGAGTTTCCTTGTGGTTTCTGTGCCTAGGAGGGGTGGCACCTGCAGGCCTATTCCTGCCTTAAATTGTTGTCATTAGGTGCGAAGTCGTGTCCGACCCATTGCGACCCCATGGACAATGATCCTCCAGGCCTTCCTGTCCTCTACCATTCCCCGGAGTCCATTTAAGTTTGCACCGACTGCTTCAGAGACTCCATCCAGCCACCTCATTCTCTGTCGTCCCCTTCTTCAAGGGGATCTTCCCCTTCTTCAAGGGGATCTTCAAGGGGATCGTCCCCGATCTTCAAAAAAGGGAGGAAGGATGACCCAGGAAACTACAGACCAGTGAGTCTGACCTCTGTTGTGGGGAAGATAATGGAGCAGATATTAAAGGGAGCGATCTGCACACATCTGGAGGACAATTTGGTGATCCAAGGAAGTCAGCATGGATTTGTCTCCAACAGGTCCTGCCAGACCAACCTAGTTTCCTTTTTTGACCAAGTAACAGGTTTGCTGGATCGGGGAAATTTGGTTGATGTCATTTACTTGGATTTTAGTAAAGCTTTTGACAAGGTTCCCCATGATGTTCCGATGGATAAGTTGAAGGACTGCAATCTGGATTTTCAGATCGTTAGGTGGATAGGGAATTGGTTAGAGAACCGCACTCAAAGAGTTGTTGTCAATGGTGTTTCATCAGACTGGAGAGAGGTGAGTAGCGGGGTACCTCAGGGTTTGGTGCTCGGCCCGGTACTTTTTAACATATTTATTAATGATCTAGATGAGGGGGTGGAGGGACTAATCAAGTTTGCAGATGACACCAAATTGGGAGGACTGGCAAATACTCCGGAAGATAGAGACAGAACACAATGGAAAAATGGGCAAATGAGAACAAGATGCAATTTAATAAAGATAAGTGTAAAGTTCTGCATCTGGGTCAGAAAAATGAAAAGCATGCCTACTGGATGGGGGATACGCTTCTAGGTAGCACTGTGTGTGAACGAGACCTTGGGGTACTTGGGGATTGTAAACTAAACATGAGCAGGCAGTGTGATGCAGCGGTAAAAAAGGTGAATGCCATTTTGGGCCGTATCAACAGAGGCATCACATCAAAATCACAAGATGTCATAGTCCCATTGTATACGGCGCTGGTCAGACCACACCTGGAGTTCTGTGTGCAGTTCTGGAGGCCTCACTTCAAGAAGGATGTAGATAAAATTGAAAGGGTACAGAGGAGATCGACGAAGATGATCTGGGGCCAAGGGACCAAGCCCTATGAAGATAGGTTGAGGGACTTGGGAATGTCCAGCCTGGAGAAAAGGAGGTTGAGAGGGGACATGATAGCCCTCTTTAAGTATTTGAAAGGTTGTCACTTGGAGGAGGGCAGGATGCTGTTTCTGCTGGCTGCAGAGGAGAGGACACGCAGTAATGGGTTTAAACTTCAAGTACAACGATATAGGCTAGATATCAGGAAAAAGTTTTTCACAGTCAGAGTAGTTCAGCAGTGAAATCGGCTGCCTAAGGAGGTGGTGAGCGCCCCCTCACTGGAAGTCTTCAAGCAAAGGTTGGATACACACTTTTCTTGGATGCTTTAGGATGCTTAGGGCTAATCCTGCGTTGAGCAGGGGGTTGGACTAGATGGCCTGTATGGCCCCTTCCAACTCTATGATTCTATGATTCTATGATTCTTCTTCTTTTGCCCTCGATCGCTCCCAGCATTTCATCTTCAGGATCAGGCCTTCTAAGGAGCAGGCAGGGCTGATCTCCTCTAGGTTCTAGGACTGACCAGATTTTTCGCCTTGCAGTCCAAGGGACTCGCATGAGTCTTCTCCAGCACCAGAGTTCAAAAGCCTCAATTCTTTGACGCTCGGCCTTCCTTATGGCCCAACTTTCACAGCCCTACATTGCAACTGGGAAGACCATAGCCTTGACTAGACGCATTTGACTAAACACATTAAATAGGCAGGCCTATTCCTGCCTTAAGTGTCCTCCTTGAGCCTGCCTATTAATGCAGGTGGTGCTGTCACGTCTGGTGAAATATCACTTTTGGGGTGTGTGGCAGGGAGGCATGGCCACTGGCCGATTTCTGTGAAAAAATTATTATTATTATTATTATTATTATTATTATTATTATTATTATTATTATTATTATCTTTCGATTTATTGCCCGCCACTCCCTTACGGCTCGTGGTGGGTTACAACATTTTAAAAACCCCAATAAAATCCATTAAAATCCCTCAACAACAATTACAATATAACATTATCGGTTAGCAAGCTAACCTGGCAAGATAGGCTAATCAACCTCCCCCTCCTACTACAAGCAGGTGGAGAGGGGATACTGATGGTACTAATCCCCAATCTCAATCCCGGGTCCCGGGTCCCCAGGGGGGGGGGGGATAGATGTTAGCCTCAGCCTCAACCGTAAACCTGGCGGAAGAGCTCCGTCTTGCAGGCCCTGCGGAATGATGGAAGATCTTGCAGGGCCCGCAGCTCTCCTGGGAGCTCATTCCACCAGGTAGGGGCCAGGACCGAAAAGGCCCTGGCCCTGGTCGAGGCCAGGCGTGCTTCCCTGGGGCCGGGAACGACCAGCAGATTTTCTCCCGCAGAACGTAAGGCTCTGCGGGGGGCATAGGGCGATAGACGGTCCCTCAGGTATGTGGGTCCCAACTCGCGTAAAGCCTTGAAGGTTAAAACCAAAACCTTGAACCGGATCCGGGCAGCAATTGGCAACCAGTGCAGCTGCCTCAGCACTGGCTGAATGTTGGCCCTCCAAGGTGTACCAGTGAGGACCCTGGCAGCTGCATTTTGCACTAGCTGGAGTTTCCGGACCAAGGAGAAGGGAAGGCCCGCGTAGAGCGAGTTACAGAAATCTATTCTGGAGGTGACCGTTGCATGGATCACCGTGGCTAGGTGTTCGGGGGACAGGTAGGGCGCTAGTAGTCGGGCCTGGCGAAGCTGGAAAAATGCCTGGCCCGCTACTCTTTTGACCTCCGCCTCCGAGGTCAGGGAGGCCTCAATGATCACACCCAAATTCCTGGCCTGGGACGTGATGGTAAGGTGCGTCCCTCCCAGGGTGGGTGAACGCGCTTCCTGTTCCCGCCCCCTACGTCCCAACCACAGGACCTCCGTCTTGGAGGGGTTGAGTTTCAGGCGACTCTGCTCGAACCATTCTGTCACCGCTTCCAAACATCCGGCAAATGGTTCCGGGGGAGAGTCCGGGCGGCCGTCCATGAGGAGATAGAGCTGGCTGCCATCAGCGTACTGGTGGCAACCCAGCCCAAAACTCCGCACCAGCTGGGCCAGAGGGCGCATAAAGACGTTGAACAATGTGGGAGAGAGGACCGTGCCCTGTGGGACTCCACAAGGAAGTCTGTAGGGGCGCCAGACCTCATCTCCCATTGCTACCCTCTGGGTCCGGTCCTGGAGAAAGGAGCGTATCCAGCGTAAAGCTGTGCCCCGTATCCCCGTTTCGGCGAGGCGGTGGACCAGTAGTTCGTGGTCCACGGTGTCAAAAGCGGCCGACAGGTCCAGAAGAACCAGCACTGCCGACCCGCCTCTATCCAGCTGGCGACGGAGGTCATCCAACAGGGCGACCAACACCGTCTCCACCCCGTGGCCAGGTCAGAAGTCAGACTGATATGGATCGAGTGCCGAAGTTTCTTCCAAGAATACCAGGAGCTGGTCTGCCATGGCCCTTTCAACTACCTTGCCCAGGAATGCCAAATGCGACACCGGGCGGTAGCTGTCTGGGTCCAGCGGGTCCAGCATGGATCTTTTCAGGAGAGGGTGAACCACTGCCCCCTTCAGCTGCCCAGGGAACTCCCCGGAATCCAGGGAGAGATTGATGATATCCCTGAGCTGGCCTCCTATCCTCTGGCCACCTCCCTTGAGGAGCCAGGATGGACAGGGATCAAGTGGGCAAGTGGTCGCCCTAACCAAACCTAGCAACTTGTCCACTTCGGGTAAAAAATGCTGCACTATTATGAGAGGAAGGCCTTGGGGAAAGATTACTAGTCTTGGACACACAGAGAAGAAATATTGGACAAGCCATTGGACAGAAGGAGGGGGGAAATCCAGGGACAGAGAGGGTTGTCATGATCATGCAGGCGGTACCAAAGGCTGAAGATTTATCCGGGTTATTTGGCTCAGTGGAAGAGCCTCTGCTTTACATGCAGAAGGTCCCCAGTTCAATCTCTGACTTCTCCAGTTAAAAGGGCCAGGTAGGGGCTGACTGATCCTTCGCCACCTTGACTCAAACAGGGAGGTTGAAGAGACTTGTCGGTTGTGTGGGTATTTTGCACAAGAAGGCAAGGTTTCAGAACAGAGCCCTCCTGGGCGCCCTTCCAGCTCTCGGGCCCATGGCAGTTCTCTCACACTCCCGTCCAGGCTCTGCCTCCTCATCAACCCTTGCCTTCTGCCAAAATACCCTTCCGTCCCGGAGTCCCTCCTCCCTCCTCCCTAACCCTAAACGTCCTCAAACGGCTCCAACTGGCCTCAGCTCCTGCTTCCAGACACTGAGCCCGTGCCTGCCCACGGGCCCTTCCAGCTGTCACGGGAGTCCCCTTGAGCCGCAGCAACAGTGCCTGTTTGTTTTGGCTGGCCCTGCCCCCTCCTCCAGTGTTCTGCGGTCTTTGGACGTCTTCCGGGTGGGGCTTGAGGCACTGGGAACATGCTGCTGCTGCTGGTGCTGCTGCTGGTGGTGGTGGTGGTCTCTCGCTCCTCCTGTCCCGGTACATTCGTCTCTGCAGGGCTTGGCACCCCCAACAGTGGCTGATGTGAAAGGCCTCAGCCGGAGACTTTGGCAAGTTGCTGCCAGCCAGGGCTGACAATTCTGTTGTTGATGGACCAAGGGTCTAAGTCAGAACCAGGCAGCCTCCTGTGAGGAGGTCTCCCAGAGATGGGATGCAGAAGGCAGCCCAGGACTGTGTCGGCCTGGAGGAAAACATGGGAACATTCAAGGACCCACTGCCCTTGCTTCCCAGACTTTTCCTTCCAGTTTTTCTGATGGATAATTTGTAAAATTTAGGGGACAATGAAAGACACACTTTTCTTCTTTTTGAATTAGTGCAAAACTATTTAAGACAAGATTTTACTCACTCACATGTGTATCATAAAAAATTTTGTGTAACACAATCTGTTCCCTTAGATAAGGGTTAATTTCTATGAACGGCAACATATGTTATCATACGAAAGATATGCAATGTGCGTGAGTCAAAATAATATGAAGAATATCCTAGGGGGGCATTGGGGGGATTTCTAATTAGCATATTTAGATAGGAACTTCCTTGTGTTTCTTGATTGGCTCAACCGGAGACTTCCTGCTCCTTTCAGTACACTTCCTCCCAGCCTGCCTCCAATACAAATTGGACAAATCAAGACCACAGAACAGTTAGACAGTTAGTAATCTCTCTCCCCTTTATATACAAGGGGTTGTTTCTCTGCTCTGGTTTGGCCTCACTTGGAATACTGTGTTCAGTTTTGGGCACCCCAGTTGAAGAGGGATGTAGACAACCTGGAACGTGTCCAGAAGAGGGCAACAAAGATGGTGAGGGGTTTGGAGACCAAGACATAAGAAGAAAGGTTGGGGGAGCTTGGTCTGTTTAGCCTGGAGAGGAGATGACTGAGAGGGGACCTGATAACCATCTTCAAGTATTTAAAAGGGTGCCATATGGAGGATGGAACAGAGTTGTTCTTTCTTGCCCAGGAGGGATGGAATCGGAAAAACGGGATTAAATTAATTCAAAAGAAATTCCTTCTAAGCATCCGGAAGATGTTCCTGATTGTTAGAGCGGTTTCTCAGTAGAACAGGCTTCCTCGGGAGGTGGTGGGTTCTCCATCTTTGGAAATTTTTAAACAGAGGCTAGGTAGCCATCTGACAGAGGGATGAGTGATAGGGATGTGAGTGTCCTGCATAGTGCAGGGGGTTGGACTAGATCATAGAATAATAGAGTTGGAAGGGGACTCATGGGTCATCTAGTCCAACCCCCTGCACTATGCAGGACACTCACATCCCAATCGCTCATCTACTGTAACCAGTCACCCCCTTGAACCTTCACAGAATCAGCCTCTCTGTGAGAGAAGGGAAAAGTATCTCCCCCGTCAATGCTGTTTCTGAAAGGAGTGGTTGCTGAAGCACACAGACTGTCACCAGTCTTATCAGCACCAAGGCTAGAGTTGGGACTTCAGGAAATAAGAAAGGGAAGATGCCCACCACACATAGCCACAGATGGGGGGGGGAACACTATTTTTTTAGATTGGAATAGTGCTGGAATGCAACCAGCCTTTTTTTGGGGGGGGGGGAGTTCACAATGGAAGTGATGCTATGGAGCAGGGGTAGTCAAACTGCGGCCCTCCAGATGTCCATGGACTACAATTCCCAGGAGCCCTTGCCAGCATTCGCCAGCGAATGCTGGCAAGGGCTCCTGGGAATTGTAGTCCATGGACATCTGGAGGGCCGCAGTTTGACTACCCCTGCGTATGAACAAGGTTGGACACAGACTGGAAAAGCCCGGATGTCTACATTTCCGCATTGGCCAGCCCCAATTTAGACGCCACTTCAAAAAGTGAAAACCGGAATTCAAAGGATCCCTTTGCTGTGGGGCAAGCGAGGGGGGCAAATTCAGTCTGTGCCCGAAAAGGCAAATTTCAGTGCAGAAATGGGCAAAAAACGTAACCCTAAACAAATGCAAATCTGAGCCAAAATCATAGTGAAGAAACAGTCTAGCACTCATATTTGTTCCTAATATAATTTTGGACCATGAAAATGTACTCATTAGAACCATTCTGGTTCTTTGGAAAGGCACAGTCTTCTGCCAAGACTGTCACTTAAACTTGCATTTTATTAACAGGACCAATATGGAACTTTAATATGTATAATTTTATTTCAACCAAGGTACGAAATTTACGTAAATGCTAAATGTATGATCACATTCCTGTGAATTACCTCCTTCCCAAGAATCCTGCAAGAATTTGACTCTACAGTTAGCTGAGAAAGGATTCTGAATAGCTTCCATGAGAAACCGTAAGGGATTCATCCATGGGGCAAAACCACAATTCCTTACTTTACAATTAAGTTGGGTATTGCCCGATTTCTTCTCCACCGCATCCTTCCCTTGCTGAGATGCAGGATTTGATCTTTGGAGCCTCTTTCCTGAGTCTCCCATTAACGGATGCCAGGGTGGCAGCATCTAGAACATCTGTTCTCAGTGGTTTGGTCTTGACAGGGCACACAGTCAAAACATCTGGACAAATTCAAGTAATGAAGCAAGAACCCTGGTGGGAAGGCTGACCAATTTAAGGAAATACAAAACAACCAAAGACCCGTCAGCCGAATGACTCCAGGGAAAGAAGGAAACAAACTGACTATGCCAGTTCAGACTACTCAACGAAGATCTTTAATAAGTAACACCCAGCCAAAACGAGCCCTAGAAGAACTGCTCATTTTCGAGAATACCTTTAACACTCACTCCCTGCATATTTTTTCCCTTGGGTCTGCCAAGAAACTAAATCCTGGGGGAGAATACAGGAAGTACTTGCTTGCAAAATACAGAAACCAGAAGACCAGTCCGAATGGTGGGTTGAATCCTGTCTGTACCCAGCAGAATGCAGAAGTCTCCCTCATCTTGCGCTGTGATTTGAAGTGCTCCCTGGTTTAGCACATGGCAAAAGGAAGGCAGAGAAAAAGCTAAGGGTGGCTTCCCATGACACTTTTCAAAACTCCTTCAAAGGAAGTCAAAGATACTACGCTTCACTGCATTTCCTACGTGCAGAGACCAAAATGGCAGTAACAGATGCTGAGTATTCTCTAATACTTGGCCTAAGCACTAAAACAAACCTCTTACTCAAGTAATAAGAAAGAGAAAACTGGTCAGCCTTGCCATGTAGGTCTGGAGAGCCTTGTCCAAGCACCCAGGAGGGGAGGGGGTCCAAACTGGGTTGGACTTCCCAGTCCACACAAGGGCACTGCATAGAAAGACCGTTGGGACGGGGGAGATGCTTTTCCCTTCTCTTGCAGAGCTCCAGGAAAGGCAGTGGTGAAACAAACAATTTGAAGCTTAGCTTTACTTTCAAGGACCTCAGGAGGTGTAACTCTGCTTAAGATGACACTACAGATGTAGCACTGCTCTACGTCCCTACGGCATGAATGCATTGATGGGACTCTTTCTGTGTGCTGTCAGCCACTCTTCAGTCAATTTGCAATGAAAACCAGCCCCAGTCATGAGCGGAAAAGGACTGCTATGGGATGATTAACCCTTTCACCTCTCAGAATCATCTCTCTGCTTCTCCCTCTGCAGGGAAAGAGGGCTGCTCCAACGTGGCCCTGAGGCTGGGGACTCCAAAGGGTCCTCAGCCAGCCTTAAAGAGAGTTTGGTGATGGGAGGGATCGAGAACTGTATGGGCAGCCACTGGACAGCACTAATGTCCATGCCTGAAAGCGGGGGGATCAGGACTGAGGTCAGCACGGTCCACCAGCTGAGGCTTCTTGCCGGCCGAGACGCTGCCAAGGGCTGAATCCCTCCCGAGGGGCTCCAGTGCCCCTTTCTGGCAGAGAGGATTTGCAACCCCCTTGAGTGGGAGCGCACTTCAGCCTCAGACCCTGGAGAGCAGCTGCCAGTTGAGGAAACAATACTGACCGGAAAGGGGGGGGGGGTCTGATTCGGCATTTCAGGAGGAAAACAGTCCTGCAAACCCCCAGGACTGCCAAGCTGTGAGCATCTTCTCCCAGAGACGGTGACACCCTTCCAGCTTTCCTTTCTGGTGTAACAAGGAGAGCCCCCTGGACCACCAGTGAAGGAAACGGGAGGCAAACACACTTTTCACAGCAAACGGGTGGCGATCCCCAAAGCGGTTTATGTCATTCTCCCCTCCACTGTTTTACCCTCACAGCAACCCTGTAAGGTAGGGGGAGCTGGACAGGCCCAAGCAATCCTGCAGAGTCGAAATGTTTTCAACAGTCATCGTTTAATGACACATGTTCTTTGAGTCTTTCTAAGCATCTTACTGCTAGCCCATGCTTACAATATTAGTAGTAGTAGCAGTAGTAGCAGTAGTAGGAGGAGGAGATTTGGCCACTAAGTCACAGCAGACCTCTGGTTACCCTGGGTGGGGGGAGTTCAGGACAAGAGATGAACCAAGGCAGTTGGCCATCGCCTGCCTCTGCCTTCTATACTCTCATTTCTGGCTCGTGGTGGGTTACAGATCCGCCTAGAGCAGGGGTAGTCAAACTGGGGGTGGGGGAGGCGGGACGGTGCTTGAAGCTGCCCCCCCCCCCTGGGCTGCTCAGCGACTTCACGGGGCTTGGCTCTGACTGGGCGACCTCCACAGAAGCCCAGGCTCTCTAGGCCAGGTGTGGTCAAACTGCAGCCCTCCAGATGTCCATGGACTACAATCCCCATGAGCCCCTGCCAGTAAATGCACTGTCCCCGCCTCCCCCACCCCCAGGGACAAGCACTTGCCGGCCTTCCGAGAGGCAAGGCAGGGGACCAGGCGATGCTCACGACCTGAAAGAGCCCCCAAGTGGCTTCCCCCCTCCCCACAGACCCTGAGAGAACCATTCTGGGAGACGAGCGAGTTTCATTACCAGCAGGAAAGCCCCTTGCACAAAAAGTACTCCGGGCGCTGCCAGGGTCTCCCCCCCCCCTCCCTCCCGGCGGTTTGGGGCGGGAAGAGCCCTCTCCCCCCTGGACCCGGGCAGCCCTGCTCGGAGGAGGCTTGGCGCAGGGGAAGCGCTAGCGGGGCCAGGCTCCCTCCCCCGCCCCGGGCAGCCCTGCCGAGGCCAGGCCAGGCCCGGCGGGCTTGCATGGGGAGCACCGTTGGGGGCGCCCGCCCTCCCGCCCTCCCGCCCGCCTGCAGTCCCAGGCCCTCCCCCTCCCGCCCAGCTCCCGCCGGAGGGACACCCCGTGTCTTTATGGGGGTCCCCTCTGCCCCCGGCCCGGTGGCTCCCGTCGGCGAAGCCTTCAAGCACGCCTGGCAGGAGGAGGAGGAGGAGGAGGAGGAGAGAGCCGGCCGCTCTTCAGCCAAGCCGCCCTCGGCGCAAAGATCCGGCGCAAAAAGCCGGCGGGGCCGAGTGGCCGTCGGAGCGCGGCGGTCCGGATGCCTAGAGCCAGGGGCGGGCGGGCGGGCATGAGCCTTCCCCCTGCGCGCCCCAGCCCCAGCCCGGCGCCCAGGCACCCAAGCCCCCCCCCCCCTCTCCCTCCCGCGCTCCTCGCAGTCCGCCTCCCCGGCGCCAGCCCGCGCCGCTCCGTCGGAAGCGCCCGGCGGCCTAGCGGCGCCCGGCAAACCCAGCGGCCGGCCAGCCAGCCAGCGACTCGCCCCGCAGGCGCGGCCCCCTCGAGGCTTCTTCCCAGAGAGCGGCGCGCGATCTCCTCGGGGGCAAGCAGGCGCGGATCGCCAGGCGCGCGGCACGCGAGAAGAGCTCCGAGACGCCGCCGGGAATCTGCGCCGGGCGCCGCGCGGGGCTCCTCTGCGCGGCCAGAGCGGCTGCCTCCCGGGGCCGCCACCCCCGGACGCCTTGCCCTGCCGGAGGGAGCCGTCGAGAAGCGGCAGCCGCACGCCGCACCTGACCCCCCCCCCCCGAAGCGCCACTCACCGCCACGGGCCGCCTCCCGGGGGCTCTCCGTCGACGGCCCAGCCCGGCCGCCCGGCCCCACGGGCACCTCGCCCTGCCGGCGGGAAGTCGACGGCTCCGTCGCGCCCGGGACCGGACACGCCAGGCCGGCAGGTCGGAGCGAGAGCGGCGCACCAGTCCCGCCGCCTCGGACTGCGGCCCCGCCGCTCGGCCCATTGGCTTTATGGAAGGGGCCATCGGCGCGCCCCGCCAGCTGCCCGCGAGCCACGCGCGCCCAGCCCCGCCCAGCCCCGCCTCCTCCCGCGCCGCTTGGCCCGGGCCGACGGGGCGGGGAGGCGAGGCTGCGGTGGTGCCCAAGGCGCCTGCTCCCGTCGGACGCACAAGCCGCCGTCTCGGGGATAGCACGGGAGATGGGCCCCGTGCAGGAGCAGAAGGGGGGGGGGCTTGGGGGGGGTCAGAGAGCCACACTTGGGAACGTCGTCGGGTCGTCCCCCCCCCCACCCCTGACGCCGAAGGAAACTCGGCCAGCAAGCGAAGGACGTCGAGCTTTTGCAGCTGTCCAGAGGGAGATCATAGGGAATCCCCCCAGGGATCTCCAAGGGACACAGGTCGCTTCCCCTCGCATCCTACCTGCAGAGCAGGCCGCCCTCCACAAGCTCAGCTCCCGAAATCCTTAGGAACTGGCGGTGCTGCAGCTTCCTATGTGAGCCTGCCAGGAGAGGCGTGAGCGGCAGACGGCCCATAGGCAGGAAAGTTCAAAAACCAAGAGCCCGGGGGACTCCCATGACGGATTATGGCCTCTGCGCTACTGCACGGAGTATGGGAAACGAGGAGGACGAACTCTAAAGGAAGGGGACGATGATCTCATAGAAACCTGGTGGGATAACACTCACCACTGGAATAATAGGGCTGAAGGGTACAACTTATTTCAAAAGGAAAGAGGAAGGGAGGAGTAGCACTATATGTTAAGAATATATGTGCTTAGAATCATAGAATTGGAGTTGGAAGGGGCCATACAGGCCATCTAGTCCAACCCCCTGCTCAACGCAGGATCAGCCCTAAGCATCCTAAAGCATCCAAGAAAAGTGTGTATCCAACCTTTGCTTGAAGACTTCCAGTGAGGGGGAGCTCACCACCTCCTTAGGCAGCCTATTCCACTGCTGAACTACTCTGTGAAATTTCTTTTCCTGATATCTAGCCTATATCGTTGTACTTGAAGTTTAAACCCATTACTGCGTGTCCTCTCCTCTGCAGCCAACAGAAACAGCATCCTGCCCTCCTCCAAATGACAACCTTTCAAATACTTAAAGAGGGCTATAATGTCCCCTCTCAACCTCCTTTTCTCCAGGCTGAACATTCCCAAATCCCTCAACCTATCTTCATAGGGCTTGGTCCCTTGGCCCCAGATCATCCTCGTCGCTGTCCTCTGTACCCTTTCAATTTTATCTACGTCCTTCTTGAAGTGAGGCCTCCAGAACTGCACACAGTACTCCAAGTGTGGTCTGACCAGTGCCGTATGCAATGGGACTATGACATCTTGTGATTTTGATGTGATGCCTCTCTTGATACAGCCCAAAATGGCATTTGCCTTTTTTACCACTGCATCACACTGCCTGCTCATGTTTAGTTTACAGTCCACAAGTACCCCATGGTCTCGTTCACACACAGTGTTACCTAGAAGCGTATCCCCCATCCAGTAGGCATGCTTTTCATTTTTCTGACCCAGATGCAGAACTTTACACTTATCTTTATTAAATTGCATCTTGTTCTCATTTGCCCATGTTTCCATTGTGTTCAGATCTCGTTGAACTCTGTCTCTATCTTCCGGAGTATTTGCCAGTCCTCCCAATTTGGTGTCATCTGCAAACTTGATGAGTAGTCCCTCCACCCCCTCATCTAGATCATTAATAAATATGTTAAAAAATACCGGGCCAAGCACTGAGCCCTGAGGTACCCCGCTACTCACCTCTCTCCAGTCTGATGAAACACCATTGACAACAACTCTTTGAGTGCGGTTCTCTAACTAATTTCCTATCCACCTGACTATCTGAAAATCCAGATTGCAGTCCTTCAATTTATCCATCAGAACATCATGGGGAACCTTGTCAAAAGCTTTACTAAAATCCAAGTAAATGACATCAACCGAATTTCCCCGATCCAGCAAACCTGTTACTTGGTCAAAAAAGGAAACCAGATTGGTCTGGCAGGACCTGTTGGAGACAAATCCATGCTGACTTCCTTGGATCACAAAATTGTCCTCCAGATCGCAGATCGCTCCCTTTAATATCTGCTCCATTATCTTCCCCACAACAGAGGTGAGACTCACTGGTCTGTAGTTTCCCGGGTCATCCTTCCTCCTTTTTTTGAAGATCGGAATAACGTTTGCTCTCTTCCAGTCCTCCGTGACATCTCCAGTCCTTAAAGAGGTTCCGAAGATGATGGACAAGGGCTGTGCAAGTTCTCTGGAAAGTTCTTTGAGCACTCTCGGGTGCATTTCATACGGACCAGGGGATTTGAACTCATCCAGTGCAGCTAAATGCCTCTCGACAACCTCTCTATCCATGTTAACCTGCCACTCAGACACTATCCTTTGGCTACGGCCATCTCTAGATGTGCGTAAACACTTTGACCTGTGGGGAAAAACAGATGTAAAATAGGCACTAAGCCTTTCTGCTTTCTCTGCATCTTCCGTTAGAGTTTGTCCATCAGCACCCAACAGTGGGCCTATTGCCTCCTTTACGTTTGCTCCTCACATAACTGAAAAATCTTTTCTTGTTACAGTGGGCTTCCCTGGCCAATCTTAGCTCACTCTCAGCTTTGGCCTTTCTGATGATTGATCTACAGTGCCTAGTAACCTGTAGGTACTCTTCTTTAGAGCTCTGTCCTTCCCTCCATTTCCTGAACATTTTCCTTTTCTTTCTTGGTTCCTCTTGAAGTTCTCTGTTCATCCAAATTGGCTTCTTAGAGCTCCTGCAGTGTTTTCGTCTTTCTGGGATAGTCATTGATTGAGCATGCAATAGCTCCTGTTTGAGTAGCGCCCACCCTTCACATGCTCCCTTCCCTTCCAGCATTCTCGTCCATGGTATGACACTCATCATGTC
This sequence comes from Paroedura picta, assembly GCF_049243985.1. Classification (NCBI taxonomy): domain Eukaryota; kingdom Metazoa; phylum Chordata; class Lepidosauria; order Squamata; family Gekkonidae; genus Paroedura; species Paroedura picta. The sequence goes on along the minus strand of NC_135376.1, from coordinate 104,203,913 downwards.
TCTGAGTTTATTAAAGTTTGCCCTACGAAAATCCAACATCCGCGTCTGGCTACAAGCTTCCTTGGCTCCCCATCTCAAAAGGAATTCTATGAGGACATGGTCACTTCCCCCTAGGGTCCCCACCTCCTTCACCTCATCCACCAACTCTTGCCTGTTGGTCAGTATTAAGTCCAGTATGGCTCAACCTCTTGTAGGTTCATCTACCATTTGATAAATGAAATTGTCAGCCAGGCACGTCAGAAACTTGCTTGTCTGAGCATGAGAGTTTAGCTGAGAGTCTTTAGGTAAAAATAGGAAATGATAGTGGTATTATGGTGGGGGTCTGCTATAGACCACCAGGCAATGCAGAGGACTTAGATGAGGTACACCTAGGCCAGATTACAATGTTCTCAGAGAGACGGGACCTAGTGGTCATGGGAGATATCTCTTGGAAGACCAGCTCTGCTAAAAACGAAAAGTCCAATAAATTCTTCACTTCTCTTGCTGGCAACTTCATTTCCTCCCCAACAGGGAAGAACTGGTGGATGAGGTAAAAGTTTTAGGTAGGATAGGTAGTAGTGACCATGTGATTTTGGACTTTATGATCTTGCGGAAGAGAAAAGCTGTATGTAATCACACATACAAGGTAGACTTTAGGAAAGCAAATTTTAACAAACTTAAAGTTACATTGGGTAGAATCCCGTGGTTTGAAAAACTTATAGAGATGCAAGTCCAAGAAGTTAATTATGTTAGATAGAGTCCAAGAAGTCCATTTCTCAAAAGAGAAATGCTAAAAGCACAATCGCAGACAATTCCCTTGAGAAGGAAAACTGGGAGAAACCTAAAGAAACCAGAATGGCTCCATAAACAATTCCTACATAAATTCCTACTTCTCAGTCTTCTCTTGCGAGGGGAATCATGTTCAACATGGCAAAATCATGTCATGTGATAAGGGATGGGAGTTGTGGCCTAGGATCACGTTAGGGGTAGTCCATAAACAGTTTCTTTAAATGAGACTAAATCCTCTGGGCCAGATGAATTGCATCAAAGGGCACTAAAAGAACTTGCAGACATATTTTCTGAGCCTCTGTCCATTATTTTGACAATTTTTGGAGAACAGGTAAAGTGCTAGAAGATTGGCGGTGGGCAAATATTGTCCCTATCTTCAAGAAGGGGAATAAGGAGGATCCAATTAACTACTAACCTGTCTGCTTGACATCTATAGCTGGCAAAATTTTAGAACAAATCATCAAGCAAATGGTCCTTGAGTAGCTAGAGTGGATGGCCTTGGAGCAACGAATAGGCTTACAAACATGCAGGCAAAGCCAAAAATTATTTTTCCCCAAAGTTGTCACACAAAGCATGCCTCTCTAAATCCCCCCCCCCCAAATCAGGAAAGAGATTTTTTTTTTTAGTATAAAGGCTCGTGATTTCATGAGGGGTGACAATAAAAAAGCACTATACATCTATGATTAGATGCATAGGCATTTCAATGGAGAGGTATTGAATTAAAAAAATTAGCGGGCATCATGAGCCCTTGAAAACATTGAGAAAGGGGATTGGCTGCCTGGTTTGATTGGCAGGTAGAAGAGTCATGTGTAAAGCGCATTGCTCTCTTCCACCATTTCCAGCGGGCGGCGTGAAGTGTAAGAAGCGCGAAAAGACAGCAGATGGGAGCAAGACAGTAAGAAGGTGAGGAATGGCTGGAGACACGATAATATTTACCGCTACACCATTACGCTATGTTTTGCGATGTATGGAAGTCCCCCAAGAGTCAGCATAACTTTCTCAAGAACAAGTCACGTCACACTAACCTTATCTCCTTTTATGAGGAAGTTACTACCTTGCTAGATCATAGGAACGCTGTGGATATAGTTTACCTTGATTTCAGTAAGGCTTTTGTTAAGGTTGCGCAGGATATTATTATTGGCAAGTTGGTAAAATGCGGTCTGGATCCTATTACTGTTAGGTGGATCCAGAACTGGTTGACGGATGGCCCCCAAAGGATGCTTGTGAATGGTTCATCATGTCCTTGGAGAGGGATGACAAGTGGAGTGCCTCTGGGATCTGTCCTGGGCTCTGTGTTCAACATATTAATAAATGATTTGGATAAAGAAATAGAAGTGATGCTTATTAAATTTGCTGATGATACTAGACTGAGAGGGATAGCATACACACTAGAAGACAGAATCAGGATACAGGATGATTTTGACAGGCTGGAAAATGAATACAATGAATTTCAGTAGTGATAAATGTAAAGTTCTGCATTTAGGTAGGAAAAATCAGATGCATCTGTCATGCCCTCATCGCTGGAGACTGCATCTGCACATGTACCAGAAACTCTGCTCCCACTCCTCTCAGAGCACAAGGATCAGGAGGAACTGGGGCAAAGCTGCGAGACACTGCTGGACGATCAAAGCCCTGACAGGGACAAACAGCCAGGTTCCAGCCAGATGGACACCATGCCCACTGCGCCAGCATCACTTCAGCCAGAGGCAACACCCCTCCCCAGGCCGGATAGCTCACCAGAGCACAGGAGACAACGCAAAAGGGGCAATTTGACAGTTCACAGTTGGCACACCCAGCTCAGAGCATGCTGTCAAACCAGATGAGGCCTAGCTGGGGCTGCCGACATTTTAGCTCATAGGTGCAGCTACTTAACTCCTGCACTTAAGCAAGGCAGAGATGGATCTCAGTGTGGGTACAACTTGTGCACAAGCCAACCTGTCGCCTTGACTGCGGTTCCTGCCTTGCCTTTGCTCCAGACTGCTTTCTGGATTTATGATGTCTGCTATGACTTCTTGGATTGAGACTTAGGTATTTGGACTTTGTTTGGCTTCAGACTCTGCTCCTCTGGTTCCTGACCTTGACTTGCTTCTTGCTTCCTTCTTTGGCTCTCCCTTGGACGTTGTCTGCCATAGATAGTGCTAAGAACCAGACTGGACTCTCTGCTACTTGGTATGCAATTAGGGCTTGGCTTACCGGCTAAGAGTGTAGTTATCTGGACTGCCCCTGCATGTGCATGTGCCCTTCATGTGCCCAGCTAGGGCAGCACAGATCACTATAGGATGGGTGAATCTTGTCTTGGCAGTAGTATTTCGGGGTCTTTATAAACTGTACACTGAACATGAGTCAGCAGTTTGACTCGGTAACTAAAAAGGCAAACAGAATTGTGGCCTCTATTAAAAGAAGTATAGTGTCCAAATTACACAAGGTGATGTTAGCACTTTACTTCGCTCTGGTTAGACCTCACTTGGAGAACAGTTTAGTTTTGGGTACTGCAACTGAAGAATGTAGAGAAACTGGAGTGTGTCCAGAGGAGGACTATGAATCATAGAATCATAGAGTTGGAAGGGGCCATACAGGCCATCTAGTCCAACCCCCTGCTCAACGCAGGATCAGCCCAAAGCATCCTAAAGCATCCAAGAAAAGTGTGTATCCAACCTTTGCTTGAAGACTGCCAGTGAGGGGGAGCTCACCACCTCTTTGGGCAGCCTATTCCACTGCTGAACTACTCTGTGAAAAATTTTTTCCTGATATGAAGATGATGAGGAGTTTGGATACCAACTCGTATGAGGAAACGTTGAGGGTTCTTGGTCTGTTTAGCGTGGAGAGAAGGCGACTAAGAGGTGATATCATCTTTAAATACTTGAATGGTTGTCATATAGAAGACTGGGCAGAGTTGCTCCAGAGGATCGGACAAGAAGCAATGGGTCAAAATTAATTCAAAAGAATTTTCGGCTAAACATCCCGAAAAGGCATTCCTCGGTAGAACAGGCTTCCTCAGGTGGTGAGTGCTCCTTCTTTGGAAGTTTTTAAGCAGAGGCTAGATCACCATCTGACTGAAATGCTGATTTTATGAACTGAGGCAGATGGTGAGTGGGTGGGCAGGAAGGGATGTGCCAGGGCTTGTCTCTTGTGGCCCCTCCTTTCATACCCAGAGAATTACTGATTGAAACTGTGGGATGGGAGGTGAAATTCCTCCAGGCCAGGCTGGATTCTGGAGATTTTTGGTGGAAGGATCACTTTGCCATGAAACCATGGACACCAGTGGTGGGCAGGTAATTGTGAGTTCCTCCATTGTGCAGGAGGTCAGACTAGATGACCTCAGGTTACCTTCCAACTCTATACTGCTCCGTGGTATAAATAAAAGGCTAAGGGGGTGGAGGAGGGATGACTCCAGGATACCAAACAGGGCCCATTGGTCCCTTGGCCCCAGACTGACGACAGGGGGGCCAATCAAAGAGTGTGAAGCGCCTTCCGATTGGCCCCTCTGCCATTCCCCCTCGTCAGGAGGCGCAGAGCTCCTCCCAACCTGTACAGACCCCGCCGGACACACCAGGTAAGCCGGGTGAGTGGCAGGGACAGGGCAAAGCCTGGGACTCGTGGGGGAGAGGGGCAGCCAGGGGAGCCTTCGGCGCGGCCCTTGAAGCAGGCCCCCTGTGGCAGCACCGAATACTGAGGCTCGTGGGAGACGTGGCCCAGCGTGGGAGGCTTTGGCGGGGGAGGGGGGGCTGCCATGGCCCCTTCAAAGCCTGTCTTTATGGACGGGCTTTGAAGCCTCGTGATCCCATGATCTTCAAGGTGATCTTTCCAGAAATTTTCCTTATCATTTTCTCAGCCTGAAGCGTGAGTAAAGATCTGATGTTTGTGCACATACATCCCCCTTGAAGCCATTCGGAATCATACCATTACTCTTGGGATAACATTTCTAGCTATCACATACAGTCTTTCAGCAGTTTTGAAGATGTTCCAGCCACAACAGATCATAACGACCCATACAGATGTTCATGAAACAGAAAGTGAGTGGGGAGGTTTTGAATTCAGACTAACTTTGTGTCTCTCCCAAACTACACACCCCACCATCAAGAGAATGAACACACCATCCACCTCAAAGGAAATATGAAAAAACAGGTGAAACAGGCAGGAATAAACCACCCAAAACTCTGGATTGCAAGCCCTAGAAAATCACCCCTGCAGCATTCTGATTCACAGCACTTCAGACAAAATTGGTATTGGGGTAAAGTGCCCTCGAATAAGATCCCCAGGATCTGCCAGAACTTCCACAATTCCGCAGGGCCTACTCTTCCACCAGGCATTTGGTGGGGCCGACTGACCCATAACATCTACAGGTCCCCCCCCCCCCAGACTGAGATATCGAAGTTGCTGAGGTTAATGTTAATGTTGAAGTGCTGTTCTAGTTTTTGTAGTTGGTGTGTTGTTGTTATTGTTAACTTGTTATATTGATTTTGATCTGAGAACATTTACATAAAACACTATGTTCCAAAATGTTTTATGTAAACCGCCCAGAGCCGTAGGGAAGGGCATTATAAAAATCTAAATAAATATTCAAGCAGTGGCTGGACAGATATTTCTCCTGGATGCTGGATCCTGATTGTGCATTGGGTATGGGGTGGGACTAGATGGCCTGCATGGACCCTTCCCACTCTAGGATTCTAGGAGTCTAGTTCAGCAGTGGAAGGGGCTGCCTAAGGAGGTGGGGAGCTCCCCCTCACTGGCCGCCTTCAAGCAGCGGCTGGACAGGTCCTTCTCCTGGAGGCTTGAGGCTGATCCTGCACTGAGCAGGGGGTGAGACTAAATGGCCTGGATGGCCCCTTCCCACTCTAGGATTCCATGAGTCCAGTTCAGCAGTGGAAGGGGCTGCCTAAGGAGGTGGGGAGCTCCCCCTCACTGGCCGTCTCCAAGTTCTGGCAGGGCTCTGATCTGCTAATTCTACCAGTTGGGGGCCAGGACTGAAAAGGCCCTGGCCTTTCTTGAGGTTCAACTTGCCTCTTTAGGGCCAGGGATCCGTAGCCAATTGGAGGTGGCGGAGCGTAGAGCTCTTCTGGGGGTATAGGCAGGGAGGCGGTCTCTCAGGTACACTGGGCCCAGAGCACGTATGGCCTTAAAGGTGATTACCAAAACCTTAAGCTTAATCCGGAATTCAACTGGGAGCCAGCCAAGTTGTTAGAGTGCCGGCCAGATGTGGGATCTTCATGATGTCTTAGTGAGAATCTTGGCTGCGGCGTTCTGCACCAGTTGTAGTTTCCGGATCAAGGATAAGGGTAGGCCTGCATAGAGCGAGTTGCAGAAGTCTAGAGGTGACTGTTGCATGAATCACTGTGGCTGGTGCTCTGATTCCAGGTAGGGCACTAGTAGTTTGGCTTGGCGCAGGTGGGAGAATGCCAGCCGCGCTACCTTTGTGACCTTGGGCTTCCATTGTAAAGGAAGCATCCAGGATCATGCCCAGGTTCCTGGCGGAGTGAGTCGCTAGGAGCTGCACAATGTCCAGGGTGGGCAGGCGCGCTTCCTCCCATGGTCCCCTCCTACCCAACCACAGGACCTCTGTCTTTCCAGGGTTGAGCTTCAGACGACTCTGCTTGATCCATTTTTTCACTGCTTCCAGGCATATGGCTAAAGATTCTGGGGGAGAGTCAGGGCAGTCATCCATCAGGAGGAAGAGCTGGGTGTCATCTGCGTATTGGTGGCAACCCAGCCCAAACCTCTGCACCAGCTGAGGGCACATGAAGATATTAAATAGGCTAGGAGAGAGGACTGCTTCTTGTGGGTCTCAACAAGTGAGCTGGTGCCGGTTAGATACTCTCTCTCCTATTGCTACCCTCTGTCCGTGACCCCGGAGGAAGGAGATCAGCCATTTGAGGGCTGTCCCCCGTATCCCAGCGTCGCCAAGGCGGTGAGCTAGGAGCTCATGATTGACTGTGTCAAACGCTGCCAACAGGTCTAATAGTATCAGCAGCGCTGACCTGCCTTGGTCAAGTTGGCGGCGGAGGTCATCCGTCAGGGAGACTAGCGCTGTCTCCACCCCATGGCCAGGCCGGAAGCCCGAATGAAATGGGTCAAGGGCTGAAGTTTCTTCCAGGAATGCTGATATTTGGCCCGCAGCAACCCTTTCAACCAACTTCCCCAGAAACGCCAAATGCAAGATGGGGCGGTAGTTGTCAGGCTCCTGCGGAGCCAAAGATGGTTTTTTGAGCAACGGCCGTCCCACTGCCCCTTTTAATCCCTCCAGGAATTCTCCCGTTGAAAGGGAGAGGTTGATTATTTCCCGGAGAGGGGCTCCTATTCTTATGCCTTTTATTTTAGGGGCCACAATGGACACGGGTCTAGTGGGGAAGTGGTTGGCCTCGTTGCCACTAGCATCCTGTCCATCTAATGAGAGTCGTCTGAAGTAACACATTGTTCTCTCCAAAGACGGCCAAGGAGCCTCCAGTTCACATTCTGTGTCCAAAGTTGGAGGGAGGTCATGGCAGAGAGTTGAGATTTTGTGTGCGAAGTGACTTCCAAATGCCTCACAGCTAATGTCCAATTGGCTATTGTTTTGGCGCCCTTCATCGAGGGCGGTGAGAGATCGGACTGCCCTAAATAGTTGTGCTGGGCGTGAGTGTGCAGATGCGATGCTAGTCGAGTAAAAGTTGCGTTTCACTGACTTCACCGCCATCGCATAGGCTCTTCTATAAGATGCTCTCGATTCTTCGTCGCGACTCTTCCTCCAAACTCTCCCTAGTCGTCTCAGTTCCCGTTTCTTCTCACGGAGCTCCTCAGTGTACCATGGGGCCCGCTTGACACGGGGATGGAGAGGATGTCTGGGAGCTATCTCATCAATGGTGGCCAGCAAGCTGTGGTGCCAGTCGCTGACCAGTCCATCTAGAGAAGTGCTGGGAGACATTGGGTTCCGCATTGCATTCAGGAATCCAATCGGATCCATAAGTCTCTGTGGGCAAGGGGAAATGTGCTTGTTGCCCAAATGAGCATGACGTGGCAGCCTAAGCCGGGTCTTCAGGGTATAGTGGTCAGGCCACGGCACAGCAGTAGCTATGACCGGATCCATGCTCAGCCTTGCACTGAACATCAGATCCAGGATGGGGCCTGCCTGGTGGGTCGGGCCAACAGCAAATTGCGAGAGCCCTGGCATTGCCTTGGCTGACACCAGGTCTGGCCTGTTGCCAGAGGACAGCGCTTCCATATGGACATTAAAGTCCCCCAGGATTAATAGTCTAGGACAGGGGTCCCCAACATTTTTATCACTGGGGACCGGTCAACGCTTGACAATTTTACTGAGGCTCGGGGGGGGGGGGTAGTCTTTTGCTGAGAGATGTTGCTGCTGCCGCCTGAGCCCCTGATCTGCTTGCTTTCCCGCTGCCGTCCCTGACTTCCCACCACCCACTGGGGGGTGCTGCCAGCAGCAGCTGCCCAGTACCTTACTGTGGGGGAGCCCCAGCCATGACAGCCACCGGAGAACACCAAAGGTAAGATGGTGGCAGAGTGGCAGGGCAGCCCCTGAGGAAGCAGTCCAGAAGGGTGAGGAGGAGCTGCGGCCCGGTACCAGTGGATCCACAGACCGGTACCAGTCCCCGGACCAGGGGTTGGGGACAGCTGGTCTAGGAAACTGTAATGTCCAGGCAGCTGCCACCTCTAGCAGGACTGCCAGGTCATCTGGAGGTGAATATGGCCAGTAAGAGGGAGCTGCCTACCTCCAGAGGCAACCCATTCCACTGCTGAACTGTGGGAAGGGGCCATCCAGGCCATCTAGTCTCACCCACTGCTCAGTGCAGGATCAGCCTCAAGAATCCAGGATAAGGATCTGTCCAGCCGCTGCTTGGAGACGGCCAGTGAGGGGGAGCTCCCCACCTCCTGAGGCAGCCCATTCCTCTGCTGAACTGGACTCCTAGAATCCTAGAGTGGGAAGGGGCTATACAGGCTATCCAGTCCCTCCCCCTGCTCAGTGCAGGATCAGTCTCAGGCATCCAGGAGGATCTGTCCAGCCACTGCTTGAAGACGGCCAGTGAGGGGGAGCTCCCCACCTCCTTAGGGAGCCCCTTCCCCTGCTGAACTAGACTCCTAGAATCCAAGAGTGGGAAGGGACCATGCAGGCCATTGAGTCCCACCCCCTGCTCAGTGCAGGATCAGCCTGAGGCATCCAGGAGGATTTGTCCAGCCCCTGCTTGAAGACGACCAGTGAGGGGGAGCTCCCCACCTCCTTAGGCAGCCCCTTTCACTGCTGAACTAGACTCCTAGAATCCTAGAGTGGGAAGGGGCCATGCAGGCCATCTAGTCCCACCCCCTGCTCAGTGCAGGATCAATATCCAGGAGAAGGATCTGTCCAGCTGCTGCTTGAGGACGGCCAGTGAGGGGGAGCTCCCCACCTCCTTAGGCAGCCCCTCCTCTGCTGAACTAGACTCCTAGAATCCTAGAGTGGGAAGGGTCCACCTCCTTAGGCAGCCCCTCCACTGCTGAACTAGACTCCTAGAATCCTAGAGTGGGAAGGGAAAAGCGGCATATAAGAACCAACTCTTCTTCTTCTTCTCCTTAGGCAGCCCCTTCCACTGCTGAACTAGACTCCTACAATCCTAGAGTGGGAAGGGGCCATGCAGGCCATCTAGTCCCGCCCCCTGCTCAGTGCAGGATCAGCCTCTGGCATCCAGGAAAAGGATCTGTCCAGCCGCTGCTTGAAGATGGCCAGTGAGGGGGAGCTCCCCACCTCCTTAGGCAGCCCCTTCCACTGCTGAACTAGACTCCTAGAATCCTAGAGTGGGAAGGGGCCATGCAGGCCATCTAGTCCCGCCCCCTGCTCAGTCCAGGATCAGCCTCCAGCATCCAGGAGAAGGATCTGTCCAGCCGCTGCTTGAAGATGGCCAGTGAGGGGGAGCTCCCCACCTCCTTAGGCAGCCCCTTCCACTGCTGAACTAGACTCCTAGAATCCTAGAGTGGGAAGGGGCCATGCAGGCCATCTAGTCCCACCCCCTGCTCAGTGCAGGATCAGCCTCCAGCATCCAGGAGAAGGATCTGTCCAGCCGCTGCTTGAAGACGGCCAGTGAGGGGGAGCTCCCCACCTCCTCAGGCAGCCCCTTCCACTGCTGAACTAGACTCCTAGAATCCTAGAGTGGGAAGGGGCCATGCAGGCCATCTAGTCCCACCCCCTGCTCAGTGCAGGATCAGCCTCCAGCATCCAGGAGAAGGACCTGTCCAGCCGCTGCTTGAAGACGGCCAGTGAGGGGGAGCTCCCCACCTCCTTAGGCAGCCCCTTCCACTGCTGAACTAGACTCCCAGAATCCTAGAGTGGGAAGGGGCCATGCAAGCCATGTAGTCCCACCCCCTGCTCAGGGCAGGATCAGCCTCCAGCATCCAGGAGAAGGATCTGTCCAGCCGCTGCTTGAAGACGGCCAGTGAGGGGGAGCTCCCCACCTCCTTAGGCAGCCCCTTCCACTGCTGAACTAGACTCCTAGAATCCTAGAGTGGGAAGGGGCCATGCAGGCCATCTAGTCCCACCCCCTGCTCAGTGCAGGATCAGCCTCCAGCATCCAGGAGAAGGATCTGTCCAGCCGCTGCTTGCAGACGGCCAGTGAGGGGGAGCTCCCTACCTCCTTAGGCAGCCCCTTCCACTGCTGAACTAGACTCCTAGAATCCTAGAGTGGGAAGGGGCCATGCAGGCCATCTAGTCCCACCCCCTGCTCAGGGCAGGATCAGCCTCAGGAATCCAGGAGAAGGATCTGTCCAGCCGCTGCTTGAAGACGGCCAGTGAGGGGGAGCTCCCCACCTCCTTAGGCAGCCCCTTCCACTGCTGAACTAGACTCCTAGAATCCTAGAGTGGGAAGGGGCCATGCAGGCCATCTAGTCCCGCCCCCTGCTCAGGGCAGGATCAGCCTCAAGCATCCAGGAGAAGGATCTGTCCAGCCGCTGCTTGAAGACGGCCAGTGAGGGGGAGCTCCCCACCTCCTTAGGCAGCCC